>NC_057937.1:41121901-41439182 GCF_018555375.3 Anguilla rostrata | reverse complement strand
CCCATTTTCATGCACCGCTGGCAGTGGAGAAACCGGCCCGTCCCTTTTGGCGTTCAGCCAGAGGTTTCATCCCCTTTTATCTGCATTCAAAGGTAGCCCTATACCTACCATTCTGCAGGACTTTAAATGTGGTCACCTGTAACTCGATGCCTTTTCGCAATATTTCATTGTCCGGGCCAGAATGGGTGAGGGGAAGCCATTTAAGCAGTACTTGGCTGCAGTAAATAATCTCGCACTCCATTGAAGAAATGTCGATCCCTGAAATCTTTTTGGGGGTGAAACTAATTTGAGGTCAACAAGTGGTTTTATAAATTCAAGAGAAAGAAGGGCCAGGGGTGAAAAGACCCAGTTATTTGACAGATATTGTACAGGTGATTGTTCTTAATGAGTAAATTGCTGTGATGGGCTTCCAGATGGCATGTCCACGTGAGGAACTTCCTGGTCGAATCTTGATCGTGCCAGTCCTAACTATAACCTGTCACCACTTGACTGGCTACAGTGTCATCCTGGTAGGGAAATTTTTTGGACCTGATTTACTAAGACTTTTAGCGTGTGCAAAAGCCTTTAGCACACGCAAAACTAAAAGCACAACCAGGCATTGGTCATGTTATTTGTTTTGTGTGTGCTAAAAGATTTTCTACATGCTAAATAGTTTAGCATTGAGTACCCTTAGTCTGCAGGGCAATGTGTGTCTTCAAGTGTGTCACTTGAAACACACTGAAAACTACAAATAGCGTTTGTATTTCTCCACTCAAGAACTTATACCCAAGCCTGTTTTACAGAAGCTGGACGTGGTAGTGTTTTCCCTGTCTTTAATTTAATCTTGTATCTTACCACAAAGCAACACCAGCATCTGGAGTTATGTGTCTGTAATGTGCCTCCGTTGTTATGATTTGTTTGTTATTTGAGTTTAATTGTGTCGATGATGGATGGCGCTTATTGACTGCTTGCCAGCCCTTCAGCTGAGTAAAGCGACACCATTTGGAAGGCCTTCGAAGCATGCAGCCTTAAGGCAGAGACCTGAATTCTGTCGAGATTTGGAAATGTATTTTAAGTGTACAGTCCTTCAGAAGCTGCATTGTTACAATTTCTGTAATAATAATTTCCTTTAAACCAAGGAAATGTTCTGATGTACCCCAAATAGAAAAAAAATAAAAAATAAAAATAGCAAACCATATTGTATTACGAGTGTTCCCTATATAGATCCACAGAAAATATCTATCATGGATCCAGCCAATAAGAGAAGTCTTCAGTTGCGCCTCATCTTGAGTTCATCAAAGTAATATACAGGAGAAATGGAATGCAAGTTAAATATTTTGGTTATTTTGTTTAAAGTGTTGAAAGTTACAGCAAATCTGACTTTAAATTCACATAACAAAAATAAAATAAAAAATGAACCACTGCTCCTTTTGTTTTTATTTTTAGTTTTGACTGGAAACAATATTCCAGAAATGCTGATGCACATTAAATTGTTGGCTTGTTCATTTTTCTTTGGCTGTGAGCGGTTCTTCTAAGAAGTCGTGCGCTCTTGAGTTCCAGAATCTTTGCCAAGGCGCATTGAAACTGTTCTGGCAGCTTGTGGTGGCCCAACACCTTTATGTTGGTTTTTCCTTTCATTTGTCACCTGTCTGTATATGTGTGTATATATACATACTTACACCTGTATATACAGTATGTATGTATGTATATGTACATTACAGCTCCATCATTTTTGAAACAAAGACATATTTTTTTCTTGATTTGGCTCTGTTCTCCACAATTTTAGTAATGTGGTTTATGTAAGAATGTTTTTATACATTTTGGTTTCACCTTGTAGAAATGACATTGCGTTTTATTCATAGTGCTCCCATTTCAGGACACCATAATGTTTGGGACAAATGATTTCACATATGTTTCTGATAAGTCAGGTGTGTTCAATCGCTTTCTTAGTGTAGGTATAAGAGAGCGTTCTCCATCTAGCTTTCATTGCTGGCTTTGCCTTTAATTGCTTTTATTTGATTGCCTTTAAAGCTACTGGCATTTGCCAACATGAGGACCAGAGTTGTGCTAATGAAAGTCAAGGAAGCTATGGACCCCAAACTTTATTTTATCAACTTATCAACTGCTTGGAACAGCATTAAGATGAAAGAGCACTGGTGAGCTCAGTTGTCGCAAAGGGCCTGGTAAGCCAAGGGAGACCTCTATAGTTGATGACCAAAGCTTTTTTACCATAATGAAGAAAAACCCCCAAATACCTGCCCGACAAATCAGAAACACTCTTTAGGAGACAGGCGTGGATGTGTCCATGACTTCTGAACACAGAGGAATTCATGAACATAACTACAGAGGATACACTGCACGGTGCAAACCACTAGTTAGCTACAAAATCACGATGGCCAGGTTAGAGTTAGAGTAGGTTTTGTGGACAGATGAAACCCAGATTCACTAGTAGCACAGTAATGGCAAAAGCAAAGTACGGTAGGTAAATGGAACTGCCAAAGATCCAAAGCATCCCCCCTCATCTGTGAAACATGGTGGGGGTGTTATGGTTCAGGCATGTATGGCTGCCACAGGTACCAGCTCGCTTGGCTTCCTTCCTTACGGAAGCATCTTATCTGCTCAAGTTTGACCAAATGCCTTCAAACTCATTGGACAGCGCTTCATCCTACAGCAAGACAATGATCCCAATCATACTGCTAAAGCAACAAAGGAGTTTTTTGAAGCCAAAAACTCACCCAACCTGAATCCAATTGAACGTGTGTTTCATATGCTGAAGAGAAAACTTAAGGAGGACCAGACCAATTTGTGGAATCAGAGAATGTTATGACTGTAGATCTACAGACTTGAAGCTGCAGTCTACCCAGAAGTAATCATTACAGAAATACATATTAACGAAATTTACTTGTAAAATTTTATCAATAAAATATCACCTCGCTAAATCTGGTCCAGGATGCTCTCCAATCTCGATCCAGCATTGGCTGGTACCACCTGTACTTTGGTCATAGGTAAACACTTCTGTTGTCATTTTTATGAAATGCAGCATGTTTCTGTAATGTCATTGTGTTTTCCATTTGCAGTTGCTTCACAATTTGTAGTTGCATTGCATTTATATATATATATATATATATATATATATATATATATTACATAAACTCATAGCACGTTCTTATGGATGGGTGTTGGGAATTATATCTGAGCTGGCAGCTGGCCTGCCCTCAACACTGACGCTTTTTACAGGGTCTGGGTCTAAAAAGTACACTCATTTTCCGGTTTAGTCACTGGTGTCCAGTGCAGCGTCCTGGTGATTTTCACCAAGATAAACAGTTTCCATTCCTGTGCTGCCCCCCAGCTTGGTGTGATCTTGGTGATGTTACATGGCAAATTATCCTGCAAGATTATGAATATGCCAAGTAGCCTTGAAAACAACCCACCAACCAGCCCCAAAACCATGTGTGCTGTGCTATTCTAGCATGGAAGCACAATGTGGCAGATATCATTAATGCCTAATCTGGACTTTGGTTTGACAGATGTGTAAATTTGTATGGTGTGGTTTCTGTGAGGATATGTATATCCAGTACAGTTCAAAAAATGCTTTTTTACAAATGAACTTAATTTGAACGCTTATGCACCTTGTTTGTAACATTAAATAAGTCTTTTGTGGGAAGGAAACACAGAGTGAATGCTTAAGACCTCTACAAAGAGCCAAGATGGATGCACAGTTTCCCCTCACGCTGTGTCCGCCCCAAGGGGCCGTTGCAGTAGTCCTGATGTGACAGACATTCACAGACGGTCCAGTAGATAATGAGCTGGCAAATTGCTGCCTTAAAGCTTGCTGAGGAAAACACCCACTGTGATGGGAAGTGTCAAAGAACTGTGCCGTAGGGAACCCCCTCTATACCCCCACCCCCATAACTGTAAAGCAGTGCAAACCACTTTATTGATCCATGGGAACATTTTCACCAACTTGCTATTTCCCTACAACCTTTCAGAACTGCTTTTTATGGAGTCGATACATGGACAATTCCCAGCAGTCTTTCCACACCAGGGTGGAAATTTCACACACTTCTTTCATGTGGACGAGTGTTGTTTGGAAAGGGGGGGGACCTCAATGTGTTTTATAAGTGCCTGTTATATTAATGTACTTGTGCACAACCAATGCACTTCTCACAATCCAAACAGTGTTGTTATAGATGTTTTACAGAAATGTACTTGATACTAGTACACAGGTCTTCATAGTTAGCCATTGCTCTGTATTTTATATCGAGTTGTGCAGCCTGCAGCTGTGGAACTGGCAGACTGTAGGTTTCTGTTTAACCTAAGGAGTTACTCTTGGACAATGGGGTGGGGACTCTGTCACTGAAAGCCCACTTCCCTGAGGCCAGTTATGTGCCACCCCATTGCTCTACCAACCACAGGCAGCTCTGTGGATTCAGTCTTGGTGTAATTCCAGACCACGGGGTGCATCAGGGATAATGCTGGAGCATGTACTCAACAGCCCCCAGACAGCAGTGTTTCAGTCACATCACAAACTGAAATTATGATGGTTTTTCTACATTTCAACAAGTTAAGATTACCTCCAGCCATCCTCAGCCGTCTCATGTCATTGAATGGTAATTATTCATCAAGTGTTTTCATGCCCTTTAGCGTTTGACCCTTACATGGAAAGACTGTATTCCCATTTCAGGGAACCATAATTAATGTTACATAAATGAAAGTAGTCATGTTTAGACTTCATTGCATATCCTTTGCATGCAGTGTCTACTTGAAGTCGGTGACCCATAGAAATCTCCAGGTGCTGTGTATTGTCTCAGGTGATGCTCTGCCAGGCCTGTACTGCAGCCATCTTCAGCTCTTGCTTCTTTTAGGGGCTAGTTGTCTTAAGTTTTCTTGTCAGCATATGAAAGATCAGGTGAATTACTTGGCTAGTCTACAATTTTCCAGTTTTTAACTTTGAAAAACTCCTTTGTTGCTTTAGCAGTATGATTGGGATTATTGTCTTGCTGTAGGATGAAGCGCCGTCCAATGAGTTTGGCGGAATTTGCTTCAGAAGATGCTTCTGTACACTTCAGAATTTATTTTGCTGCTGCTATCAACAGTTACATCATCAATGAAAACAAGTGAGCCAATACCTGTTGCTGTCATACATGCCCAGACCATAACACACCATCACTGTTTCACAGATGCTTTGCATCTTGGGCAGTTCCTTTTGGCCCCCACTCCTCCACACACACTGCTCTTGTCATCAACTCTGATACAAGTGAATCTTGGTCTCATCTGTCCACAAGTCCTTTTTTCTAGAACTCTGTAGGCTCTTTTAGGAACTTCTTCGCAAGCTATAACCTGGTCATCCTGTTTCTGTGGCTCTCCAGTGGCTTGCATCTTGAGGTGTAGCCTCTGTAGTTCTGTTCGTGAAGTCTTCTGTGGACAGTAGTCACTGCGGACAATAGTCACCAACACATGAGTATTTATGATCTGTCGGACAGGTGTTTGGCGGTTTTTCTTCATTTTGGTGAGAATTCTTCAGTCATTAACTCTGTAGAGGTCTTCCTTGCCCAACCAGGCCCTTGTTCGATTACCGAGTGCCCTAGTGCTCTCTTTTTAACGAATGATGTTCCGAACAGGTGATTTTAGTAAGCCTAAGGTTTCCTCAGGCTCGTAATGGCTTCCTTGACTTTCATTGGCACAACTCTGGTCCTCATGTTGACAAACAGCAACAACAGACTCCAAAGGCTAGATACAAAATAAAATACAATTTTAAAATATCTCTTATAGCTGCTTTAAGGAAGCAATTGAGCACACCCGACTAATCAGAAACACCTATGAAGCCATTTGTCCCAAACATTATGGTTCCCTTAAATGGTAGGGCCATGTATAAAAGTGCTGTAATTTCTACTTAGTGAAACCAAAATGTATAAATATACCCTGTACTATAAGCTTAGAATCCATACTTTAACCTTGTACCTTAAGCTCCTAAAAGAGCAACTGGCCTGGATTCAATAAACATTTGCCCTTAACTTTTGACTAACATTTAAATGCAAGTGTTTCGTTTTTTTCCTTCAAAAAACAGTTTGGCAAGCGGTCACTGAAGCAAACTCGCCAAAGTGTGTTTGTGATAATATATACATTTGAAACTCCCAGCTTCTATAATGCAGGCCTGCCCTTGAGCTTGCAGACCGCAGGCGCACCAGACTTTGCGAACCATCGGTGTGGAAGGGGCACCCATCAGAAACAAAACATTTGTGAACCATCATCTTTGGGCACTAATTATATTACTTATGCAAACCTCTAAATGACAGCAACAGGGCCCACGTAATTATGACAGGGTTTTATGGGAGTAACCGTCTTGATCAGTCACAATTGTATTGTACATGCGTAATAAACAATCCAGCCTTGCAATTAGCACAATATTTAGCGGTTAAGGAATACAGAATGTAGTTGCTAAAACATGAGTGTGTGTGTTTTTAACGTTGGATATTTAGTTTACCGCAGAGTCTTTCATTATGTTATTTAGGGGTATTTCTTGATCCCTCTTCAATTGAGAAGTTTTTTTTATGTCTATCATATAATGCCAGTGTAGCTGGACAAGGTTTACTGTTGTCAATAGCTTTACCACAGAGGGTCAGTTGTACTGAACTCCAACAAAAGAGTGAATATAAATCTTACATAATCAATTTCAGGAGAATACTTCTGTATTATGGCGCTGCTTGTTTTCATCAATTAAAAGAGCATTCTAATCCTCATTTTTTTTTGCTCACCTTTTCACTCCTTGCTTTTATTAGCGCCTTCAGTATTAATTAGTGTATAATCACAGTGTTAAATCACAATCAAATAGAAGTGGTGCACTCGTGCTCTTTCCAGACACAAGCACGCTTTCTTCAAATCCGCCGAAACCTACCCAGACAATTCCGCGTAGACCTTCGACGGCACCAGCCTTTTTCAAGTGCACATGAAAGCAGCCCCTCAAACGCAGCGGTGGCTATGGCGGCATCGACGTCGGGCGCTCCTGTGTTCCGCTAAGCCGTGCGCGTGATTGGGCTGGAACGCACGCCCCGGGCTCGGCAAAGGCAAGGCTAGGCAAGGAAGAACCTTTTTAATCTTGCGCCGTATGTAGTGGAGAGTTGCGTAATTAAGAATAAACACCGCATGTGGGCCAGGTGGGCACTGGGCCCTTTTCAAAAGGAAGCCTAATTGCTGTTATTTCTCAATGGGGCCTTAAAGAGTGGGGGGGGGGAATCAAAGCAGTAGACCAGAGAGAACTCAGGTACCCACATAAACGCGGCGGCGTCTAGTGGCTGGAGGTGGGCGCACGGCACCCCTTGTTGTCACCGGGCCCCGGCGAGGTTTCTCATGGGAAAAGTAACACTTCGCCCGAAATAAAAGAACTGCGAGCCGTAGAAGTTACAAGCGCAACCGGGTTCGCCCGTTTGATGTGCCCACATTTTCGTTCCTTCTTTCTGCTTCTTTTTTTGTTTCCATTCAGAGCATAAACGTGATTATTGAAGTGGGCCGTTTGTCCTCGTAGAACGGAGTCTCTTCGCTAATTGCTGCCACATCAAATAAGCAGGGACACCCTAAATGGGAGCCTTCAAGCCTATGTGAAGAAGGAGGGGGTGGGTGGGTGGTGGGGGGGGGGGGAGAATCGCAATGCTTAAAAGCCAGTTACTTTTTTTGTCATTCCCCATCAAAGATTAGGTTTCTGGGTTCTGGGAGGGGGCGAGAGGGGCAGGGGGTGTTTATCACACAGGAAGACCCCTCCGCAGATTAGTTCTGCATCGGTGGCCGGCGGCCCATTGGATTCGGGCTCAGCCAATCCGGCGGCTGCGCCCGCATTGTTTCCGAGCGGCGGGCGGGAACGGCGGACTGTACCGGGGGGGGGGACAAAGGCGAAGGGCCGAGGACCCCGTGTGTTTTTCAAAGTGTAGCCACTCTCCCCGCCGTCACGCCCCAGTGATATGAGTGCCCGGGCCCGGGCCCCGCCCCGCCCCGAGCGCGGAGAGAAAAAGCCGTCAATTCCAGGGCCCTTTTCAAAGGGAGCATCGCTTTTGTGCAAACAGGGCCTAAAAGTCACACTCCATATATTCCTCAAAGCATGCCATGAGTCAAAAAGCCGTCGACCGGTTTTGCATTAAACCTGATTCGTTCCCGTTACCCCCCCCAACACCCCCCCCCCACACTACCCCACCCCTGCCCCACTACCCCACCCCGCCCCACACTACCCCACCCCTGCCCCACTACCCCACCCCGCCCCGGCTGCCTTTTGGCCTTCGCTTCCCTGTTCCCGGACTTTGTGAATCCATGCTGGAGCGGAGGATTCGCCATGCTTTTTCTCTCTCTCTCTCTTTCAGCTTGCGGCTTGTGCGTGCCGCCCCCTCCCCCCCCCCCCCTTCCCCCTTCCGCCTGGCGTCCCGTGAAGGCCGTGACCCGCCGGTGCTCTGTGTCGCCCCACGTGGGCGGCAGCACCTTCACCTGTGTCAGCGGGTCAGGTCAGCGCTTCCAAAGCTCTAAGGTAAACAGGCCCCGCCGAACCCGATCCTGGTCCTTCGGCGTGACTCGCAGTATATCACTGAACCATGCGGCCCTGTCACTTACGCAAGCTGCTCGGGGGAGGAAGGAACGCCGAAGGAACAACGTGTTTTAATAAACTTCTGTTTAATAACCGCTCGCCCTTTGACGAGTAAAGCACCATTATAGACATTTGTTGAAGACCGGAGGGGCTTCATCGGATTTTAAGGGCAGGTGACAGCAGTCTTTTTCTTGCGTGTTTCCATGAGGTCTGCAGCTGTATAGTGGCAGGCTGTTACGGAGATTTGAGGCTGTCTGCTGGTCGGGAGCAGTGTGCTCTGCGGCCGGCCGTTAGGGAAGGGGAGGGGAGGGGAGGGGAGGGTCACTGTTTTTCACCGTGCGCCTCTAAATTTAAAGACCATAAATATCCCAGCAATGTCCCACGATGCTAAATCCTTCGACTACAGTTACAAGCAAGGGTCAGCGCGGAAGATTAGAACATCCACGTCTCCCGTCGCGGGAATTGGAAATTAAATCCAATAAGTTGCAATCAATCAAGCTCGATCCATAGGCCCCCTTCCTGCCTCCCTCCGTCTCTTCCCTCCCTCCCTCCCTCGCCTCCCTGGCGCTCAATGTCTGATGAGGTTACATGCCAAAAAGGCCATGCTCGAGCTTTCTTTGGCAGCGCGGCCAAGGAAATGAGTGCGTGGTCACCTTAAGTTTCCCTGTAAACCAGAAAACCATCTCGAGGGAAACGATCTGGGCACGGAGCATGTGGGGCTGTGGGCTATAAATATGCAGGGGACACATACGAGCCCCGTCATGAGGTACAGTGCATTAACTTGTGAGGCTTGCAGTGCTATAAATACTGATTTCACCACAAGGGAATACAAAGTTATTGCAGGCATGCAACGTGAGAGCAGGAGCCGGTCCCTGGACACCCAATGAAGAGGAAGCCGGCCAGATGTTAAGCAGGTGGATCAAACCCAGCCAGTAACGCAGCTCGCTGCAGATTGGTGCTGAAACCCAGTCCGTTTTACATCCTCAGCAGGGCCGATGTTCACGCGCTTGATGTTCCACTCTTATTTTATTTATTATCTTATTTGACGAAGGTAACTCTATTATTGTAATGTGGGTTGGATTATTATTTGTTTATCTACAGATCTGTTTCAGAATGGATTTTCGAGCTAGGATGTGCAATTGTAGTTGACGAGGTTTCGCCATTGGCCATTTTGATTAAAAGTCCTCTTCAAAGAATGGAGTAGTGAATGAATGAAAACCCTACTGCTCAGTGTTTGACTTTGATTTCCTTTCATGTAGGATGTTGTGTCTCTCTTTGTTGCTCTTCGCAAAAGAAAAAAAAAATCACCTTGTGTATTTTCGGTGTTCTTATTGT
Source organism: Anguilla rostrata (assembly GCF_018555375.3). Taxonomy (NCBI): domain Eukaryota; kingdom Metazoa; phylum Chordata; class Actinopteri; order Anguilliformes; family Anguillidae; genus Anguilla; species Anguilla rostrata. Next base: position 41,429,305 of record NC_057937.1, on the reverse strand, counting down.
TGACCGCCACAAACGGTGACAAAGAGGGCACTACTCACAAATGAACCATGCTACTGCTCCAGGAACCGTGAAGAAGGCCCCAGAGTGATCTCTCTCCGTGGGGGTGAAGCCCATCTCCCTGCTCGAGTGGGGAAAACCTCTCATCCCTCCTGCTTTTCAACCGAATGTTTGCACAGCATACAAGCATACTTCCCCCCGATCGTCGCCCAAGCTAACCTTTCCTATCCTAAATCTTTTGATTTGAACGTTCCGTTTTAATCTTGTTAGGAAAAAATAGGATCAAACGTGCTACAAGCAACTGTTTGTCGATAGTAGGCTTAGTAATTCAAGTAAGCCCTTTCAGCAAATGGAGGGGGGGGGGGGTGTTTAAAGACTGTGCTACTAAGCTCTGGATTTACTTGTAGTTGTAAAAACATGTAAGGAAGTGTGCGAGGACACTCTTTCATTGTAAGTGCTTAGTCTCAGACGTATGTTTTCCTTACTATTACGTTTAGGCCTTTGTGTTGGACGTTAACCTAACATTAATGCAAATTAATGTTTCCTGCATTAATTTGCATTAATATGCTACACAAATTATAAGGAAAATGTTATTTCACAATCAAAAGTAAACAAGTCAATGTAGAAAGTACAAGTAAAAACAAGTACAAATATCATTAAGAAATTATGAATTATATTTTGTATAAGGGTCTGTTTTGAAATTACTTTGTATTACTTTGTAAAATTCTGCCTGAAAATATGCATTATAGTTTTGTACAGGAGTGCATCTTTTCCATCTCAGGAGATTTTTAGCATTGGAATTGTGCTGTTCTTTTCTTTTGTGAAAGTCAGTCGCATTGGCTTATGGGTGAAGGGGTTTTGGTTTACCTCTGAAATAACAAAAAAATGGCCTTAGAAACAGACGGGCTAGCAGCGATGTCTCCTCCCAGCCCACCCTCGATGGCCGCTGGATGCAGAGGGGGTCATCTCCCCTGGTTTTGTGCGTTTGTTGATCCCCCACCGTTGAGTACCGCGGACGGCTCTGTTGGGGGAAATCCGGCGGATTCTGAGCGCGCAGCAGGCTCTGAGCGAATCGAAGGGCAGAGAGCGGCGGGGTCTGACAGGCCGCAGCCGCGGGCGAGACTGGGTCCGCCGGCCGCCCCCGTTTCCTCCCGGCCCCCCCGCGCGGCTCTGCCGGGGAGGGGGGACGGAATGAACCGCAGATTACAAATCGCACAGGAAAGGCATTAACTCCCCTGTCCGGACCCACAAAAAAGAGATGCTCCGGAGTGCCTCAGAACCACCCCAACAGGTTAAGCACCCCACCCCAGCCGACCCCACCCCACGGCCCCCCCCAGAGATGTAGCCGTTTGGTTTGTTATAAAGCATGTGCGGCGCATCTGTCATTATTGCACAAGGTAATTATGGAGAGTCTGTCAGTCCCTCAATGGCGCACTCAGTCACATGGGCTATTTTTAACATGGCCGGCACCAGGTCCACTGCTCCCGCGGGGAATTAGTGGCCAATACAGGGTTAAAGGTTGCCCCTTAGAGTACATCTGAGTTGAAGGATTCCTCAGTGCCGATAATTTGTCTAGAATAGCCACCGTAACCCGCTCGCCTAAATAAAAACCCCCTTTTCTCCCCCTCATTGCTGTAGGTCTATCGTGAATGAACACTTGAAAGTACTTAACTGACCCTTGCTGACAGAATGGAATTTTGAGTGACCATAGAACAGTAGCCGGCCACTGTGTGTTTATAGTTGTGTATGCGTGTGTGTGTTTGCTTGTCTGTGTGTGTGTGTGCATGTGCGCTCATGTTTTTTTTGTCTACATTGGATTGTGTGACTTTGGATTAATTCCAAATATTAATTTTATCATGATTAAGTCCTGATATATAATTATTTGCTAACACCAACTAAAACAAAAATAAAAAACACTAATTCTGGTTGTAGGTCATGTTTAATACACTGAACAATCTCAAATAAATTACTTTGTGCCTTAAAATGCTTTTGATTTATTAGATGAATTCTGTCACTCAAATGAAAAAAAAACAATCACAGTTTGAATCTTATAGAAATGTGTGGTACAGCTAGGATTGATTGTGTATGATCTTATTCCAGTATCTGAAATTGTGTTTAAACTTGGACATTTGTCCTTGATTACTTAAACCAAAGAATATTTTAATTAAATTACTTTATCTAAAAGATCCTCCTTGCTGCTGATGAAAGCGTCGTGTGAACTCAGAGAACAGCGCTGCAACTGCAGGAAGAATACCGCCACCCAGTGGTCAGAGATCGAATGTCTTTTGAATGACTTTCCCGGCAATGCCAAGCCCCCAAAGAGATGTGAATAGGATTATTGGCCTTCTTTCAGAAAAGAGTAAATGAATACCATTGATGGAGCATAGCTCATGAATTAAGCAAAGCAAAAAAATACAAACCATTACACTTTTGAATTTGTAAATCTTCTGTGCCTCTTTATGTGCCTAGACCGTCTTTATATTTGATTGATCTGTTTTTATTTAATGTAACAAAATACTTGTTTTGTCATCAAATTCCTATATCAAATAAAAAACTAAAATGATTAATGCAGATAATTTAGTGAAGAGCAACAGTAATGTAGTACCATTTATTTATTTGTCGATTGGCATAATTTCACCTGGATACGTACAACATTTGGAAAAATTTTATGGTTTCTACATTGGCCCAGATATCTTTGACCAAGCAAAAAGACCATATTTATCAGTGGTATCAAGTGCACACATACGGCTACAGATTTGTACACAGCCATTAGTTTGAGGACAGTTAATTAAAAATAATTTTTGAAAGTGTTTTTACACAGTTTGATAAATCTGTGTTGTCTCTGATGGCCATTTCATTTGGCAGCCTACTTATTCCACAGCATTAAGGACAATGCATTGCATTTAACATATTCAATGTGAACATGCACATGTGCACTCACAGTACAACAGCAGAACGAGTCATATATTACGTCAATGGGAAGTATGATGCATGCAATACATCATTCTTGATGTTAACAAACAGCAAGGTTTATGAATGAAAAGGTTAACTCAAAAACACTCAATATGCTCAATATGCTATTGGGATTTACGGACAAATGGCCTGAAGAGCGGCTCAGTACTTTAGGTTCATGGGATGCTGATTAGGACAGAGGTGCAGTACATGAAGCCTTATGTGTTCTGAGAAGATATGAGACAGAGGGACACCAATGAACCAGTGAGCTCATCTCATAAATATACATACGGTTGAGCACCATGCATTTTGGCAACTATTTTGAAATTAGAATAAAAATTCTAGACATGGGCGTGTTTCATTGCATCTGTTCCTGTAATCAAGGCACCTCAACAAGACTGCATGAGTAATATTTCAAGTCCATAGAATTCTGAAATGTAGATCATGTTCTTCTAGTTGGATTTATTTTTTATTTTTTCATCCTTCATTGGAGACTCCCACTGAGATAGAATCTTTTTTCTCAAGTGAGCCCCAGCCATTAGGGTGCAGCACGCAGTGTAAAATACAATGCAAATTCCATTACACAAATGATAATAAAATAAAACACTGGGATTCTTGGAGTGCACAGTCATGGCTTTATATTGAATTCTTTGCCAGACTAGAGCCATTTTGATTATGACAGTTACTGCCTAAGACCCCTCATAGTGTGACTTAATTTGAAAAACTGCCTCTTCCTGGCCCACGCTGTCATAGGGTTGAGGAGATTTGACTAGTCAATACGCTAAAAATAGAAACATGACTCATACAGCGTTGGCTACCCATCCCTCATCGCCTTGTCTTAAATTTATTAATCAAGCTGAATAATCAGTACAGCTTTAAAAAAAATCAACCCTGAACAAGGATTTCAATGATTTGTTTGTCCTTCATGCAGTTCCTCCTGGCATTGATAGTCACTTTTGGGGAAAAAATTTTTGATACACCAGTCCAGAAAAGGGTGGTTTGTGTAGCACATCTGTTTAAACAGCTGTTTTTATTTTTGTTGCATATTTCATGCCATGTCAGACTTAGAGCTGTATTCTGAATTGCATTTCTTTCTCGTAATATACAGTTGGCCAAGGTGGGCAACATACTGTAAGGCTACAGCGATTGTATCAGAGTGAATTCGCGTATTTTAAACGGTTGGTTAAATGCACCTTAATTTTGTGGGATGGATTATATTTATTGTAAATGTGATTGATCATGTGGCAGACCATTCCAGTTTATTTATTCATTTTATTTATTTATCTTATCTTTAGATTTTTTTTCTACATTCTTGTACACGTCTGTAATTGTTTGTTGCTGGCATCTTCACAACAAGGAGTGGTATGGAACTCTGTGTATGAGCTAAGGTCTCAGGCAAGTGGGAACTGTTCTTTGGCAGCTTAGCATGATTGTTTCTCTTTCTTTACAGCTGACTGTGTGGATAAGAAGAAGAATGTGATCTCTTTGTATAAATTAAGACAGCATTGTGACCTGTGTGACTTTAAGTTGCACTTGTTGATCAAGTGTCCTTCCAAGTGATATTGCCCAGCTTAGTAAAGACATCTACAAAATATTTCCTTTTGAAATTAGAGGTTCTTGTTTGCTTTTGATATCAGAAGATGATAACCAATGACCTTTGACACACACATCAAGAGTGCTTAGTAGTCAAACTCCTAAATTTACCCTGAGGACAGTTCAGTGGCTATGCATTAAAATGGTGGCCAAGATCCAAATATATTCTTTGAACAGCATTTGCTGTTAGCACTTTTATCTCCTTGGGTGAAAGGATATAGGAAGGGACAACAAACAGGCATTGACAGGAGAGAACTCAAAATATTTGTCTATCTGGGCTCTTTCTGTATGACATGACTCTTTATCGATGGGGTTAACACTCTATCAGGGCACTAAGACCATGTTAGGTGTGTGTGCCATTTTGATGTTGTGTAGAACTGATAATGGGTTGTGTTTACCAGTAGTGTTCACATGTTCAAGTTAGAAAAAATAAACTGCATGCTTTGGATAAAGATGGAAAACTTAATTTATTGTTAATTCTATTTGGTAATTGCATATTTCAGTTTAGTTTTCTAAACCCTTTTTAACCAGTGCCGTTATATTTAATTTGTTTTAATTCAGCTGGTCCAAGTAAGCACCTGTTCTCTAACATCAGATGGTCGAAGAACCTGAAACTGAGGTGAAGCCATTGCATTTACATCATAATGCTTCTTTAAGGCCATGAGAATTTCAAAGGCTACCCTGATGTTATGAACTTGCACACCTTTTGAAGTAACTCTTGGAATTCAGCACCCCTCCTCCCATCCCCAGGGCAGAGACTTTTCTGGGAGAGTTCTGTACTGCTGAATGTTGCAAGACTCATCAAACGCTAAACAACCTAAACTAAATTATGCCTGTCACTGAAATCTCTGGGACGTATGACGCAGATACCTTTCTGAGACTTTGGTGCAGGTGTAGAGAAGAAGCAGCACACACCTGCTTAAACACTTTTACTGTACTTCTGCCAAGGCCCTAGATGAATCGAATCCTACAGCTGCAGGAAAAGGCCTAAGAGTCAGAGCTCGCATTCACTCTGAATCACCAGAGGACGGCCTGCTGGCTCGTCGCCATTTTGAGTAGGTCGGTGAAGATGACGACCCCGGCCCCGGCTGTACAGCTGGGTGACGTGGGCGAGCGAAAGCGTGCGACCCGCCAGTGTGGCATTACTCTCCAGCACTCTCGTGTCCACGGCGAGGTCCTCTTCCCTGCCTGTCACTCGACGACGTGCTCCGTAAACAGGGGTGGGGCGTGGGAGGTGGCACCACCTCGCAAGTGTCTTGACCTCTGAAGGGCTCCGCTGAAGTGTGAGCGCCGTCCATCCGCACCTGAAAGGGGACGGTAATCGAGCGAGCCGATTGGTCCGCGCGGTCGCCGTCGGAGCTCCCGCTGCGTTAACCGATACCGTGTTTACTGTGCTTTCTCTGATAATTGTGTTGCTGCAACAAGGCAAGCCAGCCTGCAGTGATTCACTCAGACTCAGGGGCTTTCTGTAACGGGTCAGGTGAGGTAGATACACGGCACCTGGTACATTAAACCACTGCAAACACTGGAAACGAGGAGAAAACATTTTAAATGGCTCAATGTCCAAAAAAAACTGTGAGACTGTCTTCGAAAACCACACTATAAAATGTAGACCATCTGTGGAATCTCTAATAGATCCAGAGCTTTTTTCTGCTTTCTTTTTATTAGCACTGGGTCATTTCAGTTTGTGGCTCGAGTATTTTTTGATCAACCCCAGGACTTAACTTTGTAGCGTGATTGCTTTCCGAAGAATGTGATGTTCAGTTCCACAAGAGCTGCACATTTGCGCACACTCAGTTTGAAATGTGAGATCTTGGACACGGCGCAAGTGCAGATAAGACTTCTCTGTGGGACCTTCAGTTAAGCTTGAGAAGGGAAACCAAGTGCCATTAAAGCACTCTGTATACAACAAATGTGAATGTTATCTTGATGGCTTATTTGATCAAAGAGATCCTGTTTATTTCACACAGTAAATTTCTGCATGTGTGTTTCACTGTGCTAGGTTAGGTGGCTCCCCATATTAGTTGTAGTTCAGCGCTTCAACTGAAACAATTCCAAATCACATTCTACTACAGTAGAAATGCTAATATTCAGCTCATGGAATAAACATTTTAAAACAAGAAATGATTCAGCTCAACTCGTCATTAAGGGGGTATAATGATTGAAAGTAGGCTAATTGCTGAGAAGTGCAAGCCCAACTTATGTGCCCTACTTTATTAGATAAGCATGTTCATATTTGACTCATAAAATGTTTTGCCCTATGGGGTTTTTTTTCTTCTCTGAAATAATTAAGAGGTTGCCAAATGTTTTCCCAAACACCTGTGATACAATATTCAAGCCAGCTGTGGTAAACACAGCATAAAAATTAAAATCATCTTCAAACAATGTAACACAGCCAATAAAGTCAATTATCGGCCCTGGCTGGAGAGCTTTGGTGGCCGAGGAGCACTTTGTGAGCAATCTAGCCGCGCACGTGTGCATTCCTCGCCAGATGGGTGACTGCGCTAGGACTGGGGGCTTCGGATTGGGGTCGGCCGCTCTGGGGAAAGCCATCTGTAAGACATCAGCCAAATGAGTCCTGCAGACGCCTTGGAGCTCAGCCTCGCTCTGGCAATGGGGGCTCTTCCAGCAGCAGAGCAAGAGGGAATGGAAGGCCCCAGAACAATCCAGCCTCTACGTCTCATTCAGTCATCATCAGGCGACTGCTGTTATCCGTTAAAGTTTGAACCACCCCGCTGTCTTGAAGGGTGTGTCCACCTTGGGAATTTGAGCGGTTGAGTCATCTATAAAATTAGCCCAGATTGGAGTGACTTTTCATTTTAAATGTTCAGTTTTTGTGCTGCATGCTCACGGTGAGATTTTCTCGAGGAAGTTACCGGTTTGTCGGCGGCAACATCGCGGGGTGCCACGACTCGGTGGTAACGAGTTCTGAATTTGATTGGCCGCGTGCGTGAGGGGACGTCCTTGTTTACGGGGGCATGCTGGTCGCGGGACGAAAGCCCTGGGCTTTGACACCGGGAACGGGCCTCCCCCCGCTGATGTTTGCTTCTTTATTGGGTTTGTTTGATGTCATAACATGACTCAGATCCTGTTGCTGTCAGCTCGTTTCAGAGCACTGGGCTCATGATGTCATCACCCGGGTCGTTCCCTGGAGTGCTGAAGACCAACCGCTGCTCTCTGGAGCTCTGTGACGCAGCTCAGTGTCTTACAGATGCACTTTGCACATCTGAATGGTGCTGCTTCTCCTTTTTTTTGTTGCAGAAGCTAAAGTGCCAGGTTGCATTTATTGCAACCAGGGCATGACGCCAATGGAATCTATCGAAAACACATTTTGCTAATAGGAAAAAAAAATCGCTTTGCTTGTCTTGAAGTCTATCCTTCTCTGAAGTCTACCAAAGTCATTAGATTCAAAGCATAAATCTATCCGTTCTAAATTTCTCAAACAAACATGTATTCTGAAGAAACACACATTGTCCTACATTGCCACAATAAACCCTGCCTCATATGGAAAATGGTATGATTAATAGATTAAGTCATTGTTTAGAATGAGTACATGTGCACTATTATGTAGAAATGATTTAAAAGATTTAAGAATGACTATTGGAACGAGAACTTTCTGCATTAAAATAGACTCCAGCTGAAAAACGTTTCCCCTTCATCTCCCCTTCCAGGGTGTCCATGTCATTGGTTAATTTTCTTTTTTAATTGTAATTATATGAAAATATGACAGACTGCGTTTGTGAGGTGCCCCTTAGAATGACTGGAGGAGTCAGAGACATTGGCAGGGGTCAGTTTTGGCAGTGAAGCCATTACAGTATCTGTCTTGTGGAATAAATCAGCTAATTTGAATAATTTCCCATGAGCTGTTGAAATGAGCTGCTTTAATCACAGAATAGATGCACATGGATGCAGCTTGCACAATAGATGCAGTTTGAGAGCATGCTATGCAACTTCATTTTACATTTTACAAGTTGCTTCACAAGCCTTATAATCTCTCTCAGCTGTTTTAGGTACCAATTATTGTTTTTACTAAACCAACATACTCTCAAATCGCAGACAGCTAGCTGTTAATAAATTCTGCAGACAGTCTGTAAGCTCGAGCTCTGCTTATCGGGCAAGCCCATCTGTATTTTCTATTCTGGTTTGAATGGCGCTTTAAAAACTACTGCAGTTGTGTTGGCGGAGGTTAGAGAGGGCCGCCTGCAACTGAGAAATGAAATTAGAGAGAGATGTTTTCCTCCACTCTTTCATGAGGCCCTATCAAACGCATGTGTGACTCATTAGGGCTGTATCTCTATGTAGGAGGAATCCAAATAAAAAAAAGGGCCTGAAGTGAGAGACGGGAGATGTGAGACGGGTCCACTTGGCCCAGATGTGTCCCAGGCGAGCGTCGCTCTCGGGACGTAGGCCACCTCCTCCTCCTCCCCTCTTTTTACGTAGGAGCCAGATGTGAAGCGAGGCGGGTCCCACATGGCTGGTTCTGTGCGCTGCATTTGGGGGGGGCATTCTCCGGAACAGTCACAGCAGCCAGGGGTGGTGACGTCACATCAAGAGTCCAGGAAAAGCTCCAGCGCAGTCTGCCACCTCTGATCTTACCTGATTTTAAGACAAAATATGACTGAGGCTGCATCAAACAATTGTGAAAGACATGCAACCAACAGTAAAAGATAGGTGATGTCACACAGCTTGTACCCCTCTTTTGCAGCACCATGCACCTACTCACATTAATGCACTGAATTTATCATTTCTTACAGAACTCTTGAGAGCGTAATTTGTTTAGGCTTAGGTGTGGGGTGCTTTTTTATTGTTTGTGTCATCTTGTGCCTTTCAGAATCATGGAAATTGCTGAGCCGGTGGCATTACCTCATCATGTGATGTACTATTGCCGCCAGAGGATGTAGGGTACAGTGAGCCAAAATAAGCATGTTACGGAAGACCGGATTCTCTCAGGCCCACAGTCAGAACGTTCAGTAACTTGATAAGGCTGACCCAGTTATTTGGCTGACACTCCATCTGCTGTCCTGTACCAAGACCAGGTAACAAACTGTGCTAGCAAGTGTGTGGAGCATGTGTCCCACCTCTGTCTAAAGCCGAAGTCCAATCCGATCTTTCATTGACTGTACCAAAGACCAACCGGTGCCAGATGTCATTGTATTATGGCTATCAAGAGCAACATTTGCGCCCTTACATTCAGCATCTGTCATGTGTCTACATGGCTGTACTAATATTAAGATCTCATCAGCAAATAGATTTGCGATGACAATAAGTACTATGTATATTTGCTTTACATTTTGTTTTATGGTTGCTGTCAAAGACATAATGAGATTAGATTCTCTGCATTCTTCATAGTAATATATTGCCGGAGGAATTATCATAATAAACCATTTTTAACAGATGTGGAACACATTCAAAAAAAAATTTCTCCTAATGATGATTGTCTGTGCTTTTAGGTGAAAGCTTAAGGATTGAAAAACTCACATTTATCTTGCAGTGTTCCTTGTAAAAGTATATGCTTATTACCTGTAGTTAATTTCCAGTTGATGGAGAATTCTAAGGCTCTGTGATGCTTGTGTCTTCTAGTACAGTGGGAATATACTGCAGTGTAGATTTTTGTGCTCACTAATCCTGGGATCTGAAGATCCACCAGGGAAGGAAAATCGTTCAGTAGCGTAGAGATGGAGGCACCAGAAATATGGTCTGTGTCAGGTTGGTGGCTGAGAGAACATACTCTTCAGTGACCCAGACATCTACATATTCGTAATTTTTTTAGGCAATAAAGTGGGTTTAATTCACCCTGATATCCTGTCAAATGTGCATCTGCAATTGTTCAACTCATTGTTTTGTGTGTGTGATGTGACACCTTGTGGTTAAAGTGCACCACTGCCTCTGTTTGAAGCAGAAGTGTCACTGTCATGGGGAGAACTTTGGATTGGAAATTACTTTTTTTCATTGGCGGTGCAGTATTTGCCCGCCCCCCACCCCATCATGGGCATACTTCTAAAAATTTTTAATTTTGTTTGGTGTGTATTCAGTTACTTTGAGAGGTGGGTGTTCTGTAACTAATGAAGAAATTCAGTAGTTTAGGAATCTAAATACATACATAGCCAGCAGATCAGCCCCATACATTTGTGGTCATTTGTGCACTGCACAACCTGAGGCTAATGGAGGGAGGGGGAGCTTGTGCATGAAGCCTATTTTTCTTGTGGTTGGGGAGGATACGGAAGCCAAAGTGGCGGCACAGGCTCTGTTTGGTAATGTGTGAAGTGTGGTTCCAATTACACCAGGAAATGGTTAAATGGCCACTCCCACAACAAACCACTCCCCCAGCCTCTTCATTCAAAACCAGTAGTGGAACAAACAAGGCCCTCATCATAAGACAACTTGTTTTAAATGACACTGATGTCATTTAGGAAGAGGGATGTTTTGATTGTGTGATGTTGACATGCTGAAGCAAAAATTTGATATTCACCAGCTTGAAACACTCTAGATAACCAAAAAGTGTATTATATTGTGCATTGCCTTCATTTTAAAAGTAGCATTGTAACACCTTGAATAGATAACTTTTGCTGTGTAAGAGTTGTGTAAGTCTCTCTGGATGAGAGCATCTGCTAAATGCCTGTAATGTAATGTTATATAATGTAATAATAAATTCCTCATTTGGGAAAATGGTTTCATAAGTGCAGCTTCACTCAAAATTACTTCAGAAAATTAATGATTGTTTTTTTTTTTATCACAGACAATATACAATTCATAACATGAAAGCCATTAGGTTTATATACTTTATTTGTAAAGCAGGTTTATGAAAGTTGATAAAGCTTGCATTTACCTTTAGGAATTATTCAGCCTTTAGGCATAGATTCAAGTCGTCAGCATGTGCTTTTCATTTGAATGTCCTACACTTCTCAGTGATACTTAAACACAGAGGGGAGATCATTTAACACCATCTACTGGTTGAAAAGATAATAGCATACAAAATGTATGGAATTCAAAAAAAGTGTAGTTAAAAATATTCAGAAAGATTGATTCAGATCAGTGGCTTAGTACTTGTACAGCTTCGTAGTGTTTGGAAAGAAGATTTTTTTTCTTGATTTGAACTGTACTCTGCAGTTTTAGATTTCTAATCAAACGATTCACATGTGGTTAAAGTGCACATTCTCAGCAATTTTAAACATAGCCTCCCCATTTCAGGGCAGCATAATGTTTGGAACAAATGGCTCCTTAGGCGTTTCTGATTAGTCAGGTGTGCTCAATTGCTGCTCAAACAGTGCAGCTATATGAGAGCTTTTAGGATCTATTCTTGATTCTAGGCTTTTGGATGCCTTTGGAGTCTGTTATTGATATTCGTCAAAATGAGGACCAGAGTTGTGCCAATGAAAGTCAAGGAAGCCATTATGAGGCTGAGAAATAAGAAAAAACAATCAAAGAAATAGGCCAACACTTAGGCTTACTAAAATTAACTGTTTTGGAACGTCATAAAGAAAAAAGAGAGCCCAGTAATCCCAAAGGGTCCGGTAGCCAAGGGAGACCTCTACAGTTGATGACTGAAGAATTCTCACCATAACGAGAAAACCCTCTCAAACCCTGTGTCTGACACATCTGAAATCTGTGACCTTTCGGTTACAAGACCAGCTCCTTACCCATTATACTACTTCAGCATCTGTTGATGGCTCTAGGCTGCAGACTTCAAGGAGTCATTGCATGCGACAAAGTACTAAACGTGACTGAAACAAAAGTGTATAAAAATACTTTTTAAACAAAGAGGAGAATCTGCACTTTATGCACATGTGATTGCAAATCTAAAATTTAGTACAGAGACAGATCCAGAAAAAAAAACATGTTTTTGACCCAAACATTATGGAGCTCACTGCAAGTAGCAGAGCACAACTCAGAAATCAGACATCTTTTGTACTTAAATGTATTAATAATCTTTTTTAATCCTGAACATCTATTTGGGCTTTCATCAGAGCAAACATTAGATGTGTCTGTTCTTATCCATGTCTTATTTCTTAAGCCACCTTTTGTACAATATACTGAGATTCTTCTCTTTGTTCAGTTGCAGTCTACAGGATGAGAGCACCCAAGAGACGCCTGGGGGTCTTCTGTCACCTCAGCATGTCTTTGCAACACCTTCCTGTGACCACACAGGTACTGCCCCACATTAACCACTTCGGCTTATTTACTGACTATAGCTATATCCTTACTGGGCACATTGCTGTTCTGAAGCACCTCATGATGTACTCCACCAGAACAAAATTCATCATCTTAATGGTGTTCAGTGAACCCCTTTTGTATTTAGTGCTATATTGCATTAAAAGCTGAATTTTGTTGCACATTTGTTATATTGCATTGAATGTTAATAATAATAACAACACTATCTACACTTTTTTATGGGTGTCAGTGTTTCTGCTCACTAACCAGATTAGGAGAGTATTGTTTTTAAATAATTTATTTAATTTTGATCAGCCCTTGATTTATCACAAAACACCCTCTTTCAACAGGGATTGGGGGGGGGGTAGATATTCTTTTGAATTCTTTATTATCTAGCTACACTTCTCAGTTACATGTCAGGGTTCTTATTATATATTTAAATATGACTCAGCACAGTCATAAAGCAATGGCCTTATTTCACTTTATACAATTACACCAGCTGGTGAAAGCAGTATTCTGTCTGGTCAGAAGATGTCACTGTTGTTAACACTATCCACTGTGTGAAATTGCGGTCTCAACTAAAAGAACTGTCCAGGCCAGAGGTATGTTTTTATATATAAAATTATTTAAAATTATGCAACTTAACATTTTTAAACACAACTCTTTTGTTTAAAAAAAAAAAAAGGAAAAATATGCTCCCGTAAAGCTATTTTGACACTTACAAAATACATAAATGATTCTTATTTAAAACAAATATTTTAAATACATCCCATTCTTCTTTTTCAAACCCAAATATATTGTATTATCTTGACAATCCGTCTGACAACTGAGATTTCTTTGCTGTTTCAAACATCATCATGCCATATCATCGCTTGAATTTGTCGTTAACTGATATAGTAGCATAGTGCCTGAAAAATATACTTGGCATGTAGGTATTCAGTGTTGTGGTGCACGGCCACTGCCAGTATTGTAAACGGTAAAATATGTTATCTGTTAAGAGCTGAATTAACATTGTTAGGGTTGAATTGACGCTGGTAGGAACCTACTGTGTAGGTTCCTATCGCAACCTGCTCGTCAAGTTTTTTTTTTGTTTGCCACATTTAAAAGTAGTTAAGGTCTTTGCATACTCCATAATGTCTCTAGGCCATGCAGTGAAGGGTGGGCCAATTTCTGTTGTAAGATGAAACTACTGTTTAGAGAAAAGGTTTGAAGGGAACCTAATCTGAGGTTTCATGTCAGTATTCTGTGGAGCAGAATGTTTGGTGTCAAATCTATCAGGTAAATTTTTAACAAAGAAGGGAAACAAATTCCCTGCAGCGTGTACCAACCACATTTCATCAAGTGGTATTTGAGCAGAGATTAAATTAAGGCTGACTAAAGCTTTAATTCGGAGGCGCAAAGAAATGTTTTTTTCAGATTCCCTTTTGCATTCTTCCATTGCTGTTTTGACATTTTGATCCAACAATTAATTTGCATAGCCCGATTTTGTTTTTGTAGCTCCAAGCCCAACAAAAAGTCATCAAAATCAAGTGACTTACATATGGATTGCCATCAATTTGTATTACATGTGTTATAGTAAGACTGATAGCATGTTATTAGATGTTCATACTTGTACTGATATAGTTTAATTCAACATTAATATACATATATATTAATGTTGAATAGATTATAATGTATTACATTCATTATTTTTTTACATTAAAAATAAAGAAGTATTTGGCACAAGCCACGGTATTAAAACCATATAAACCTAAAGCACTTTGCCATTAAGATTTTTGTAAGATTCTGTATATTTAAGAACCAGTTATAAGATGGCTGAATTTGAATGACAGTGGCTCCTACTGTATCAACAACTGAAGTGAGAAGTTTATAGTAAACTTTATTTATATGCCAACTTTCAAAGTGACAGCCTCACAGATGCAGTGCATCTATACAATGTTTTGTCTGAATGATCTCTGATTGATCAATGCTAAAATTATTACATAACATGAGACAAAAGCATAAAAGTGGCAGTGTATTTGAGGAAATATATTTGAGGGAAATGAGCAAACAGTGAATTATTTTCAGGACAGGAAATAATTGGATTTTTATTTTGTGTTTCTCAATTTATATGTGCTATATAAACTGTGTGTATATTCCATATGGCCTGTAAATTATGAGACAGTGAATTATGTTCTTTTTCCCAGAAAGATTTGTGGACTTGGAGGTCACAATGACCACTGTGACTAGAAGATAAACAGGGTTTTATTACTAGGAACTAATGACAGGGGGTAGAAACCCGATATATGGGAACCACTGTTTGTACCTTTCCCAAGAGGAAATAGTAAATATGACTAGAATATAATGGCAACATGATGAGTGTAGATGGATGAACGTGTTACACCTGTTATAATCCTGCTATGACATTTGGATTTATCAAGGACTCCTCCTGGTTATATGATAAACGGACCCATTATGCGCTCAAATATCTAGTGATTTACAGATAAAATCTTGGGGACTCTTCAATCATTTTGTGTTGAATCTTAAAAAGAAAATAAAATAGAAAATTCTGAAAGGAAAGAAATAGAAAATTAAGATTAGAAATTGTTTTAGACTAATTTAGAGTGAAAAAACTTAGAAGAGTCCATTTCCAGAGATCTTTTTTCTGACAAGAATCATGTTGACAAATGCAGTGAACATTCTGTAGCCAGACACCCTGAAACCAAAGGGAGAAGCATGTTCAGGCATGACAGTACATCGGATGCACTACATCACTGAATAATCCTTGTTTTTCAGATAATGAATGGCTACCATTGCACGTTTTGTGGCAGTAAATTGTAGGGCTTTCTCTGTGGGACATTATTCAACTAAAGGCGCACAAGCAGTCTGTGAATCTGCCACTTTTCATATAGGGAAACTTACCATAGTGCCTCTGTGACTCCATTTCTGCACGGCAGCTTTGGGCAAACGTGTGACCATCTGCCATTTGCCCTGCAATTCACTGTCACAACTGCTTCAAAAAGACAATGGGCTACCCAGTGTAAGCAATCAGAGGAACTGTAGAACTATTCTCAGGCTGTTCCTCAAATCTATTTCTATCCTTTGGGGACTGTGTACATCACACTGTACACAGTGAATAGGCAGCTATCGGTTTTGTCGAGTGGCTTGTTTTCATTAAAATGTTTATTGTCGAAAACAACCCAGACTGCGTAGCTAGCCCTGCCCTCTTTGCGCTGATGCCGATTCCCATCGTGTGAGACCCAGGTCAGTGGTTATCGGACCCCTGAAGGCTGCCCGCCCATCCAGCTGGAGTTCATTAAACCTTATGGCCATTGAATGACTGTGAGAAAGTGTCTCCACCAATTCTGCAGTGCTTCATAGCAAGTTCTCATCACGCCTGTTGGTGAAGGAGGACTGGCTGTTTTAATCAGGCTATGTATTATGACAGGAAGAGGACAATGCTTGGGAAGTGGTTAATAAACCAAACTTTATAGAGAGTAACAGTGTTTTGGTTCATAATGCTCACCGTAGTGAGACTAAAGCCAGAAAATACTGAGTCACAGCTTTGCTGAATCTAAAGCAGTTTTTTTAGAAATACCTGCTATCATTTTGCTTATTCATTTTACATATGGATTTAATATTAGTTTTTTATTATTATTGTTGTTGTGTTTATTTTTATTTGCCAAGATGCTGTTATGTAAAGTGGCCTACAAGGCCATTAGGAAGAAACATTAAATTAGTATCTCAGGAACAACAAGAATATAGGCACAAACGAGCCAGCTACATAGTTAAAATGAATCATTTTGGAAAACTGCGCTAAAATATCCACATACAGCAGTATGGGTTTTTGCATTATAATGCTTTAAAATATCTTTATGCACAACATACCTATACCAGAGACCAGAATATGCTGTAAATAGAGCCCTATATAAATATCTACTGTTAAATATATCCTGTACTGTATTTTGGATTATAGTGCTCCTATGGTGTAAAACGTTGATCCACAAGACTAATGTGTGGTGTCCATGTTATGCTGCTATATAAAGTAAGTTGTACCTTAGAAAAGTATATGGTGGATCACTCACATTGGTTGTGTGGTAGCATGCTTTGGGACGTACGATGGGTTGCACTAGTGCAAACCGTAATCCGGGCCAAGGTTTAATAGCCACAAGCGCTAATAAGAAATTATGATTTACCACACAACCACTCTTCACACTGTTGAGATACTAACATGAAGAGGCAGGTCTTTTTAAATTAAATCACTCCTCGGACTCTGAGCCAAGTTTGTGTTCTTCAGCTTCAACATTACTGTAACCAGTGTAGTTACAACTGCATAAATATTAGGTATTGTTTCATCAACCAGTCTTAACGCAGCTTGAAGTTTGGCCAGTGAATTCTTGTTCTGTTTTTTCATGAAATTTTGATAGTCTTCATAGTTGCTAGCAAATATGGTTTCAGGGCTATCTTTGCCCCAAATGTAAGAGGCCAAACCATTCCAAGGTCCTCAGTTTTCAGAAGTGCTCATTTCATTCTGCTGTTTCCATGGGGAACTTCAATTTACTGCCCCTTAATTTTAAACCACTGGCAAATGGTTAAGGCTTCTGTGTGGTATACCACACGAGTTACATTCTGAAGGGCATGTGCACTACAGTTCCCTCTCTTACTGACAGAGGTCACAGCAATGGGACAGCGTAACTGAGTATTCCAAATCAGGGTACGTGCAAGTACATGTCTCCAGATTAGCACGTAGCAGACTGCAGAACTGTCTAGGGGATGCTGAGACACCATGAGTAAACTCGGACAGCCAGGCCAAGTTGAGTACGAAAGGAGGAAATTGTAAGGAGCGATCGCCGGTGTGGTCACAGCCTTTGGTCAGCGCGTCAGCCCTTCTGCGCCCTCTGTGTAGCAGGCTGTCCGTGGGGACGGAGTGAACTCTTCACTGGAACACGCAGTGCGCTTCCATGTTCACGTCCAGCTGCCTGAAAGGTCACGCCACACCACAAGCCCCCAGAGAGCTAGTGTAGAACTTCATAGCATCCCGTGATTCTGAATGGTCTAATGAGGATCTTTAGCTTCTTAAAAAATGAGGTGCCTGATAACAAAGATGTTCGCTCTGTGTGCCACCAAGTTGTATTTGTGCCATGGGGCCATTATCACTGAGGGAAAAACTTCTGTTCTAATCATGACAGAGACTTTTGAATGAGCCAGTTTGCGTGCGTGTTGTACTGTACTTATGGACACCCAAGTTTCCACTTCCTGTTTTCTTTCCTTTGGTTTCTCTCCAACCAAAATCTGTTTTGCTTTTCACTTAACCCCCCCCCCCCGACCCAAAGCTCTCAACAATCCTCGTTTGCCTGTCAAACCCTCGTATTGTTATTGGATGCTCGTATGCAAATTTTCATTGGTTAGAGAGGGAGAGGATTTCTTGCTATAATAAGATCACTTGGTTATCTTTCTGTTCAAGGGATGACTGTCATAAATAAGTATCCCACGCCACCAGTTCAGACTACAGATGTTTTTTATTCACTGTAAAACTGATTAGTCATTTATATATAGCATCCTGCTATTCCCAGCCACCAAAAACAGACTGCTAAAAAACAAACAGTATTGTGGAGGTTTTGGCTGTCGGACATAACACTGACGACCACCGGTCTTATTTATTTATTTTATTTATTTAACCTTTATTTAACCAGGTAAAAGTGAATGAGAACAAATTATCATTTACAACACTGACCTGGCCACATTGCTCCTGTCAAAAGCTGCATCCACAGGGGTTCTGTCAATGTGTTGCCAACGGCGACTGCAGCAGTCATGGCACAGCCTCATGTTCATCAGGGCCAAGGACACTGTTAAGGGACGTTTAAGGGTCGTCTATGCAGTACCTCCAAGTATGGTTACAGTAGAGTGAAATTTGTTATTCTTGCTATGTACTTAAGGCATTTGTATTTCAGATAAAAAGATAACTTTGGGACAAAACTACCTACAGTCAGATTTTATTTCATGGTATATACACGCATACATTTTACAGGCTGTTTTTGAGCCCTCCCCCCCCCCCCCCCCAGGTGTACCAAATAAACCTGATGGACGAACTTAAAAGTAAATCAAAACAATAAACAGTTTGGTTGCACGGCCCTTAATTGGGATGGCAGGTATGCCATGCCGCCAAGTTACACCTTGGCGGGGGCATACCCCATACCTATACAGCACCGAGAGTTTACAATGACTGCATGGAGTGTGTGATCCATTAACATCACCAAATGTTTGGTATGCTTTTTGAAAATGCCTTCGGGGGTGTTTCTGTCTGGATGACTGATGAGTGTTAACTGTTGCTCAGGTGTTTCCTTTTGCATGGATTGTCACACATAAAAAAGCAGTCAGTGTCTTTGTTTTCATCTGTGGAGATTGCATTTGGAGTCAGAAAGCATGCACCATCATGAGAGAGAACTAACTATGGCTGAAAAACAATTAATTTATAAGCTGAGAGGGCAGAATTAATTAAGAATATCACAGAAACTGAGTATATCAAGTACAGCAGTTTGGAAGGTCATGGAGAAGAAAGTTTAGTTTAGTTTATTAGGATCCCCATTAGCTGTTACCATCGCAACAGCTACTCTTCCTGGGGTCCACATAGAACAAAATACATACAAATATATCACCATGAAAGAATCACTGGTAAACTCCGGTCAGCCAAGGAAGGCAACTGCAGTTGATAACAGATGAGCTGTGAAGACAGACCCTAAAACAACGGTCAGTGATATTACCAGCAGTCTCGTGAGGGCAGGGGTAAAAATATGACAAGCCACTGCACACAGAAGAGTTCAATAGCTCAATTATAGAGGCTACACTGCACGATGCAAAACTTTAATCGGCGGCAAGAATCGAAAGTTCAGATAATAATTCACCAAAACATGCAAGGACAAGCCAGAAAAGTTGTAGAACAAGGTTTTATGGGCAGATGAGACCAAAATAAAATTTCTCCAAAGCAATGGAAAGCCAAAAGTGTGGAGAAAGGCTGAAAAAGCATGGCTGCTTCTGTTTCTGTAAAAATGGTCAAATATATAGGCATGTACAGTAAATACTATAAAAAGCTGATTGTCTATACTTTTGTCTCATATTCATCTTTTGATTTCAAATTCAAATGCATCAACTATATATATATATTTTGGAGGGCACTGGAACATTATTATGGGACCAACGAGGAGAGATTTTTCCAATTACCCTTGAGAAACTGCATTTTACCTGCAGATGTAAAAGCAGCTTGTGGCTGTTTTTTTCTACAATATGTCTGACCCAGTAGAAAATTATGACAAGTCTGTGCTGTGGAATTATGGCAATTATATTATATTATATAATACATGATATAAATCAACCATGGTAAAAAGTATATTATCAGTTGTGCAATGTAACCCCCACAGCACTGAACCCTTTATGGGTCTCTGAATGTGCAACACATACACCAATGTGAGCAGTCTTTATCTAGTCAAATACATTACCATTACAGCCATATTATCTCCTAGGCCATGTCGCTGTTCTGCAATTTTACTCACTATCATGTTTAAATGAGTTTTTGCAACCTCTTCTGAGCATCAGATACAGAGGTGTTATTTAACATGGCAGGAAGTGGTGCAGGCTGTGCCTAGCCTTTGGGGAGCCATGTTGCATGTGGAGAATAGCGTTTCTCAGAGTCAGGTTTCAGGATGGGAAACCGTTTTTTTCGCCAAACAGACAGGAACTTCCCACGATGCCATTCTCCAGCAGTGCCTTCTGTGGATGACTCATAATTCATCACTCAGTGAGGATCTCTGAGGGTCTGGAGGAACCAAAGTGATTTCATGTTCCCAAATAAGAAAATGAAAGGACAGGGGGAAATGACAGGCAATGAAGTTTTGCTATGAATACTGCAGGGAGAACCTCTGAATTCCTTATTTCACAATACGATGATGCAGAAACTTCTGAATCTTAAAAAACTTTAAAAATCTTTAAAAATATTAGATACTGGGAGAGAAATCGGACTGGGAGTATTCATAGAAGTGATAACATTTTGTCAATGAAATACAGATGAAAACCATTCAGGGTACATGAAAATGAAAGGACGTGTGATGCTGAATCATAGTATACGCACTAAAAAGCTGTTTTATTATTATAATATTTTTTTTTTTGCAGTCTTGCAATTTTCCATGTAGTTCAGGCCATTTAGAACCCTGCAAGTTAAATAAGCTCTGCTTTCTGCTGTCAAAGTTTAAATAATGCTTCCTCCTCTCGTGTCAGCATGCTAACCTTTAACCTCAAAACTGTAGACTCAAAACTGTAACAAGCTGTCAACCTGAAAAAGTACTTTTGTCTTTAAACTGTTTTGGCAGTTATCAGTAATTTACATTGCCTATAAATTTCATTTTCATTAATGCAAATATACTACGCAGTGCTGGGTGTGCCAGCCATAAAGACCACCCTCTGGTCATGTGTCAGAAGGGTGGCAACCAGCTATAAATGAGAGCAAGGCAGGAAAGCATAGCTTAAGTTCGCACTGTGGTCTTTTTATGATGGCGGTTAGATCAATCGTGTGCAATGAGTCGTATCAGGACGTATTTATTGCATGCTATCCTGCACTAAGTTCCTGGTCTCAAAAATGGTTAATGAGCTCTTTATTTTCACAGTTTATTTTCAAATACATCCTGAGTTTCTTGGAAACCATAAAGGCAAATTGGAAATGGATTCAATTTACTTAATGACTCATAGTGCTTCATGAGTGCTATTTCAGGAGGAGTGGCATGTAGTTGTGGTTTTTGGAACACAGCCTGTCTAAATGCCCCCCCCCCCCCCCCCTCCTCCAGCATGCCTATTGACAGTCTGGTGGAGATCTTTCAAGCAGTTAATTTTGTGCTGTCATTTTCTAATTAATTAGCTCAATTTGATTTGTGTAATTCTGATATTTGATTCGAGAGTTGTCTTATAAGGATGTGTCCAAAACCTTGTGTATTTAATCTTTGTAAGCATTTGATGCCCTCATCCATATTTTATTTTTTCAAAAAAGAAAAAGAATGCACAACAGACAACCTAATGCTATACTTGACAGATCAATGCATGTAGGGTTTTGAGCCCCTGAATATGAAACAGCAAAGCTCAAGACATTTACAATAACACTGCTATGAAAAGGGAATTTGCTGTCTTGTGTGTCAAATGATAGCATAATTTTACAGGGGTGTGCTCTTGCAAGCTTGTATTCTTCCTTTAACTAGGAAATTATATTACGGTGCCTCATTTATTTGCCTAATTTGCTGGAGCATTTTGGGAAAGTTATGAATGGTTAATGCTCCTGGAACCAGCAGTATTTTGTGGTATAGATGATGCCCCCGGGTCATGTTTCCCAGGTATGTAGAGACAAAGGTGGAACAGGTATAGGCACATTGAGTCAGCTGATGACTTAGGGGTTGTATTCATCTTCACTTATGTACAAAACATCTGCAAGACCCAGATAATCTCATTTCAATTAATTAAACAAAATGAATATATTGAGGTATTCTCTTTCATTACTAAATGGCATGGGAAAACAATGCAGGGAAGAACCAAGTAGGCAGAAGAATTCTGAATCTACAAAATAAATTAATTGAGGGTTTTCTATCAGAGATATACACTGTGATGTGTCACGGTTTTGAATATGTTTTGCATCTCCGCAGTGACCAATGTTAGTTGGTCCGTAGGAAAATTTCCTCAAATAGACATGTAGACGTAATTAGTTTTCGCTGTTAACATTGCAGTATGGCCGTATGTTTTTCTCAAACCTTTTGACCTTTTTTTTATTTTTTATTTTATTGTTTGTAATCTTTGTTCAATTTTAAGTAACTTCGCTTTTTATTATAAATTTGTCCATATGGTTGTGTTTTTCGCATACAATATTCAAGAAGTGCAGTCTAACCTCTTATAATTTCGTTGTCACGTTAATGCTTGTACACTCCAAAAATGAAGCCAGGTGCGGCGATAACATCTGGCCCTCCCACCATTCAGTAGTACCTGCCCATACACGACTTGGAATCCCTAGTTTAAATAAATAAATAAATACAACGACAGGTGGCATTGCTGAACTACAGCTGCTGTATCCACGCGGTTTCTTATCTGCTTTCTTTCGTTTCATTTTTTAATTGCCCGCACTACACGCAGGTAGGTTGCTAACTTAGATCGTCTACACGAGAAACGTCAACAAAGATGATCATTTCCTCATTCCTCTTACTCTGTCAATCCCTTTGGAAGACAGGTTCGTGTGCTGGTTGGTGAACGCACGGTATACTGCTCTCTGAAGGCGGTGAGGCTACGTGGTCGCTATGGATTTGTGTTAGACTACCTGTAGATTGGACGTCTTGTACATCTAACGTATTTCATTAAGGTGAGGTAAATACGATTTTTTCTATTTTATGATTTAATGTTTGCAGGACAGTGCTATTGTGTGTCACGTATGTAACAGTTATGCGTTTCCAACTGTAGATATGAATGAAAGCGATATAGTATAGTAGGCAAGCTGCGTGCACGTGAATGTTTTAATCACGAATTGAAGGTTCTATTATAAAACTGAACTGAGATCCATCTTGCTGGCTCCGTGCTGAAGTGTTCATTTGGAAATAGTTGTCTTGCTGAGCTGTGAATTAATCACACCGAGCCACCTGGTATAGTCGGTCGTAAGAATAAATCTGTTTATTGCTGTCAGAAAATGGCTATACATAATGTAACATGGTAAATGGATACATGAGTATTGCCTAGAAGTGCTTCGAACTGGTTTGTGTACCACATAACAATGATTATAAATAATTTCCCTTAGGGAAATGATGGTTGTAAATTAAGTCTGACCTGGAATTGTCATTATTTAATGTCTACTGTTCTTATGGGTTACATGGTTGTCCTATGTTTGTGATATTTTCTAACATTATGATTCAGGGAGTCTAAATGTTTTTTTTTTTCTTCTATAAGTTATTTTGAAACGAAGTTGAAGTCCAGAAACATAGTTGGATGTTGGTGTGGATGTGCTCAGTTTCGTACATTTATTGTTAAATGATAAGCCTTCAATTACCCATGTAACAGCTAATTAGACAGCTATCCAGAATGTTTTCAGTGTAGCTTTTCGATATGAGCGCAGATTGAGAAACAACTTGTGCTGTCGTCTTTTAACTAATATGCACACGTGTTTAACAGAATTCACCTTTCGCAAGGGTTGCAGACCATTAAGAGCAGATATGCCAATCATTCTTATTCTATCAACGGAAAAGAATTTGGACTAAATGAAAAACGGGGGTCTCTGGGATTACGGTTGGAAAATGCAGGTTAGGGTAAACCTGGAAACTTTAGGGCTCCAGAGCGCCCTCAAGCGCGAATCTAAAGAATTCAAACGAGACACACCTGTTGCTAAATATTCTCCAAATGATTTGTGGATATTAGAATAGATCCATACATTCAAAGTATTGAATACTTTCGCTATTTGCTCGCATATGTTAATGACTATTATTTCCAGTGGTGATAAACATGGGACCATAAAGAATAGCCTACGCGTTTTTAAAGTCGAGGCGCCTATTCAGGTTGAGTTGTAACCCAAAAATGTGATGCGTTTCAATTTTTCAAAGTATCCTGTCCGCCTCGCTTCCACTGATACAATTGCTTTCCCTCATCGTTGATACATGATTTAGTGATCGAACCTTTGAGATGCCCATTCCATTGCAAGGTTGTCAAAGGGCTACTAATCCTGCTGCACGACAAGCATGTGACATTAGTTAGTTTTCACTGTACGCTTCACCTGTCTCGGTCACTCTGGAGCCACTCAGCGAACCAATAGGAAGGTGAAATCTAAAACGCAATGCCTTTGATGTACTCTGATTTGGTTAATTGTACTGACTCTAAGACTTGAAGACTCCACAGCTTACCAACGAATTCAAGGAATCATATTAACACATCTCAAATAAGGCCCCATACCTATTTGACAGTGGGACATATTTTTAAACGCCTCAGTACTTAGATGTAATAATAATAATAATAATAATAATAATAATGAGAAGAAAATGAAGAGCATAAGAGATCATTTTGCAGGAAAGCCTATTTCTTGAACTGAGAGCAAATCCTTGATATAAACACAGTGGCAATCCGTATTCAGGCAGCAGTGTGATAGATGTAAAGGAGATTAATGCATTTCTCAAATAAACGTTATTTTGATTAGGCTGTCCACAGCGACCTGTTGTGACTATTTTTAAACATCACATGGGGTCTTTGTTTCGTACTGTGTGTATTCGTGTCATAGGCTACTGTAATGTTGCTTCGCACAAGCCTACAGTAGCCTAACAGTAGCTGTCGCCTCTCGTTTGTCGTCTTAGTTTATGTAGCTGATCCTACCACACAGCCTATTTTAATGTCTTAATGTAGCCTATTTATCGTCACTGTATTTCACAAGACCGAGTCCTGTAAAAGGGACCGCATTGTATTATTCTTTTCAAAAGGTTAACTTGCTGCATTTCAGTGGAGTTTGGGAAAGACATTTTCCTTTTTTTATGTAGATTACGCGGTGTCAGTCCAGTAGGAGTGGGCGATGCTCAAGAAGAAAAGCTGGCGAAAGTTCCATCTCCGGACATTTACGGAATTGAACCCTCTGGTGTACGAAAGAAATTAACAGGAACAGTGTAACGGCACTACAAAGCGAGAGAGGGAAACTGTAAGGCTCTACTGGGAATTTAAAACTGAGCAGCGTGCACTGGTAAAAAATAAAAATAAAAGAATGGATGGAAATGGAACGGGTCCGAGGAAAAGCATGCAAAATCATTCCAAAGCATCTGGTAGGAATATTATGTATCTCGTATTTAATGATAATGATTTTTTTTTAAATTAGAATAAATTATTAGCTTTTATAAGCAACATATATAGAAGAATCACACATTTGGAATAAACACTAACAAATTCTGTTTTTCTCTGTGTTATTGTATATTCTGATAAAAAATATGTGTGTATGAATATGGGGATGTAAATAATATTGCTTACTATATTTATTTACCCTAATACGGCAGAGGTTCTGAAGTTTAATATCCTACATTCCTGGAGCGTCTATTTGATTTTAATAACCTTGTATTCTTCAAAGCTGGCTAAATCGCAAGTTTTCTGTTTTAAAAGTAGGGTACATGGTGTGATATTTTTATTTTTCTGAAGCCCAGAAAAGAATACTGCCAACATGAACTCGTACTTGTAAAGCCACATATCCGAATTCCGCGGAGAAGCGATACTAATATTAGACTTAAGGAAGTTCCTCCTTCTTGTGCTGTTTTTAAAGCATTCATTCCCACGGAGACTTGTTCTCTAGTTTTTTTTCTAACGACCTAAGCATACAACTGGACTGCAGCCCAGCGTCGAAAATCAACAGTCAATACAAGTCCGCTTGGGGAGCAAGCTTCAAGGCAACGATATGAGCTTAACGAAAAGCAGCTGGACTGTAGCTTATCAGTGAGGATGCTCACTTACAAATTGACAGCGAAGCAGCCTCGAGAGGCAAACGGATCTTTAACTGCACTCACCTGACAGTTAATAATTGCACTAGCTACAGACCCTCAGTTACACTATGAAACTCAATATTCGAGGAATCAAGATCATTTCAGTGCATTTTTGAACATGTAGCATACCTTTTTTCTGGATCTATATTAATGTTACCAAACATATCTTAAAATATAGGCCTGAATAATGTTTTTGTTGTTGATAGGTTAAAGTGTATAATGTTCACTTTTTAAAAAATGTGCTGACCATTTCTGTTTCGCAACAGGTAGAGAGACTGTGGTCATAATATGCATCTGTCACTGTCAATGCTTCTAGTAGATGTGGTTTTCACATTGCAGCCTTCATTTTGAAACATGGCCATGGATTAGATGGACTCATGCTGGATAAAGTGTCTTTCATCTACGCCTAGTTCCAAATGTAATGATAGCCATGGACATGTTATGATGCCATGCTAAATGTCTGACAGGCTGGCATTGCAGCAATAGACAGCTGTGTACCTTTCAAACAATGTCATTATTCCACAAGTAAAATATGTCATCTTCATAACATAGTGTTTCAGATTCTGACCTGTGATTTATACCCAGTGGCTAATTTAGTAGCTTGAAACTGGAGACTTGCACCTGAACTCAAGACATTTTCTCTTCTAATTGATGTCCAGACACTTGAGTAGTAACAGCTAACAGAGCAACGCAAGGCTGGCAAACTGTAGTCCTGGAGAGCCACAGGGTCAGCTGTTTTTGGTGTTACTCAGGAGTGGTTAATTCCAAAGTTAACCTACCTCATCTTTCTTCTTGGGTCTGAACTGGTAATTGATGTTATAGTGAAAACCAACAAACCGTGTAGCTGTCCTGGACCAGTGTTCGCCAGCACTGATCTATTAGATCCAGGGATCCATGCTGATGTTGAGTTAGATTAGAAACTCCAAAATGGATGTTCACTTGGAGTGCTCAAATCCCACAGTGGGTGTCACGGGCTGCTAGTAAACCCTTTTTCTGTCTTACTCGCAGGTAAAACCTTTTTGGTTCACAATCGCTCAGGAAATCACCTCCCAGAGCTGGAACAGTTATCTACCATGAAGACGAATGAGAAATACACCCAGGTGCCCAGCAGAGAGAAAGGGGTGGACATCATCAACATCAAGGGCATTGAAGATATTGGTTATGTCCAGCCGGGCTCCATCGTAAGTCATCATTTTCAGTACCGGTTAGCCAGCATATTAAGCTTATGTACAGAAACAAAAAACTGATGTTGGCCCTGGGGGAAATATCCCTGAAGTTCCTTTACATTTAAAGCATTTAGCAGACGCTCTCATCTAGAGCAGCTTGTACCACTTACATTCTTAACATACAATCCATTTAAGCAGCTGGATATTTTCTGAAGCAATTCAAGTAATTGCCTGAGGTTGCAGCAAGAGTGCTACTTGTGGGAATTGGTGCTTTGACCTCAGAGTTGCAAGGCCAGTTCTTTAACCATTATGATACATTGCCACCCCGGGGGAGGGGAGTTGCGGTAGGAAGGGTGCCTGTATTGCACTTGTCACATGTCGTAATTCATGAAAATTCTGGATGTTACCAGAAATAAGAGTTTGAAGCAGTGATCTAGTTTACAATGATTTGTGTAGGGAGAAAGCACTGGCATTTCATTGCTCGTCATGTGTACTTGTCATAGTCACCCTCGGCAACAGAAGCTTAGAGATTGAGACTGGACAGGGTCACCTCATCACCTGCCACCATTGCGCAACCATTTTTCCGGCCAGTGTGGCCGGGGCAGTGTTGGCAGGGAGGGTGAAATCCTGCGTTATATCACGCCTAACGGTACATCCCAAATCGAGCACCGAGTCTGTGAACATTACATTACTTTTATTTGCCAGACACTTTCATCTAAAGTGACATACAGTAAGTACATTCCGAAGGTCATTGGAACAACTACAAAACCCAGGTCCAATGAGGTACAATACTCATTTTGTTAGTTGTCCATAGCCATGAACACAAGTCCAGTTCACACAGTAAGCATAAGCTAGGTCAGAAAGTTATGGTAAGTCAAACTAGGAGGTGCGACAATGAGCTACATCAAGATAACGATAAAAGTGCAATATAAGTCCTGGATGGAGATACAAGTGTAACATGGAAGTGCTACAGGAACAAGGATTCAAATGATAAGAGCGATCCTAGATTGGGAGTGCCCTGCAGAGTAGTGATGGTTAGTCTTCAGAACACAAAGAGCAAAGAGGGGCACATCATCCATGTAATTGCATTTCTGCTGTCCCTTTAGCATGTTAATGTTCATTCTGAGTGGATTCATTCTTATTATGGACCTTGGATGTGGGTTCAAATCGTGAGTGAATAACATCCAATGTAGCTACGACCATGGTATTTCTACCCGTGGTGCTAAAATAAAGGTCATTTGCCGGGGTGTTTTTTTTATGCGTTTAGCTTGAAAAGCAGCTGTTAGGAGCCCAATATGAGCCCATATGAATCTTTTGGAGCCGTGGAAGGAACAAAAGGGGAAAGTTTAGTTTGTATATAAAATAAGTTACGGTTCAAAATAAAGTTTTGTTGGAACTCTCTGATTTAACCTTTTGCTCATTCTTTCTCTGCCAGGAATGAGCAGAATTGGCCAAACCTGTAAATGCTTTGTTCACTTGGACAACATACATTTGGTTCAAATATTGCAACTATACCTATAAGCATATGTGCTCCGTTTTATAATGAATAATTACAATAGATCCGAATATATTTGTCTTTTGCTGGAAAATGTGAAGTGAGTCAGCATTAAGAAAGCTATCTAACATATTAAACTATTTTCAGTGTTTCTCCTTTTAAATGCATCATTATGCAATACAGTGATCATGGTATGCCCTAAGTCTATTCATTTTGAGAATTGTTTCTCATAATGACCTTCTAATCTATTTAAAGGTCTTATGTACTTATCTGCACATATAATAAAAGAGCTGTGCTGGGCTTGGCCCCTTAGGCCCCTTTATGGTGCTGACTCAGTTTCAGTCTGATACAGAAGGTCAGAAGACTAACCTAAGTTGATGAATGCATTCAGCATAGTCAATTGTCATTGTCAAGGTCAATATGAAAATATAGACGATTAATATTTAATAGAAGATAATTTTGAAAATGACAAAATGGTAACAGCAAGTAGCTCAGGTGTTCATTGTTTTAGTTTTTTTTTTTTTTGGGGGGGGGGAGGGTGGCGAATGGGTGGCATGTTTCTCAAATTATAAGTCAGCCACTGGGTGATTAGACCACATCCTCAAGTTTCCTGTGAGAAGTGAACTTTGCTCCATCTTCCTGCTTGGAGCAGACGGACACATGTTCTCCAGTGGGACCAGCCAGTGGTTTTTCAAGGCTGCTTTTGTTGATATTTGATTTTTGTGTCTTTTCTCTTTATTTTCCAGGATGACATTTTTCGGCTTTATGTAATACGAACCAGTTATAAACACATGCAGCTATATTTGGGACTGGACTTATTCTGTGACCTCACCAACTGATATATTAAAAGCCCACGGTTCTCGCGTTTGCGCTGTGTTTGATAATCAAAGCTGCTTTTTAAACAAATGTGTACAGTGGTCACATTTAACATTATTACGGCAGCTAATATGGCAGCTAAAGTTAATATTAGTTATTGTACATTCTTATTTCAGCCTGATGATAAAACTGGCAGTGTAGTAGACTAAAATCATTTCAGTTGCTGTCTTCAAAAATTTTCGCACTCAAACATTTTTCAGTCTTCAGCATACCTGCCTCATCAGAAAAAGGTGCCACATGCTAATAGCAAACATGTATACCTTAGCTTTAAAATGTCACTACAGGTGTAATTTATTATAGGGGGGTTGCCAGTCAGAGCTTCTATTTTCAGTAAGGCTTTTATCAAGTTGTAAATATAAAGATGAACAAACATTTTAAATGGCAAAGCCTGTGGCCCTTTTTGGTAGCCAATCTTTATATAACTTGTACCTACAGTATGTGACAATGTTTTATATAAGGTATAAAACTAAGGTACCGTAAGGTTCCGAAGTGTGAAAAGCATTGTAGGTCTTTTAAGAATCAAGTTCAATACATTTTTTGTTAATGTGGATGATAGTTGACAAGAGATTGCTGTCTTAAGAATTGTGGAAATATTTTTTTGTAATGCTTGAGTGAGTGCTTTTGTGTACTAGATGTAGAGTAGGATCCTTGGGCACTGTCCTCATGAAAGAATAATCCCCCATGACAAGATCATGTCAATATGATGTATCCAAAGTGACATTCCCTCACTGTGTCAGAATGAGTTACCCTGTCACCATAAAAAAAACATCTCTACGGGCACATTTTAAAGATGGAATGCAGAATATTTTAGCCAGCGCTGTGATTATCTTTGTCTCAGAATAAAACAACAAAACAAATTAAAGGCAGAAACCCAGACCCAGAAATTGGAAACCCCCGCAGGTTTGGTCTTACCAAACGGGGGGTTTGCTCTCCTTTAGTTTCATACTCAGAGGCAGCTCTGTCCTTGATGTTTGGCTACTGAGATGACCACACAATGCCCAGAGCCTTCCGTACAAAATGGCATCAAGCCCTAGCACTTTATAAGATGTGGTTCTGTGCAGAACATATAAGATAATTGTTATAGGTACAACTTCTTATGTCTGTCAAGCAACTTAAATTCATTGAGCCTCATTGTATTGTTTCCTTATCTAAAAGCATTGGCATATCTCACAGTAGCTAAATAGATTTAGTTTTAATTTGACTTTAGTTTGTTGGATGCAAGGCCTTTAAATCCAATTTCTCGCTGTTGTGTAAGGCCCAATTGTTTAAATAGCCTGTCTGTCAATTGGAAATCAGTAATGGGCTGTTTTGTAGATGGCGGAGTTTATTGATTAGGTGAATGTTGGATTTTCTTTTCTGTGTGGGTTCATTTAATTAGATCAATATATCAGGGAAGTAAACTAACCATCTTTGATTGTACATAGCTTATGGCTATTTGGCCATTTTTATTATAACACTGGCCTACACAAAATAATGAATGCTGTATGTGTTCTGTACTGTATGGAAAGAAAAACAAACGTACAAGCAAATGTACAGCAACTCTTGGGCTTCAATCAAAGGGAATGTGTCAGCACATCCCAGTTAAATTTAATTGGGGTCTGCTTGCTTATAGTAACTTGAAAAGCATACATGCTATGTTAAAATCTCACGCAGGAGATTGTCTTCATAGAGTAGAGAAGGGAGCCAACACCAGCTGTCAGACCCAGCATCTATTAGACACCTTCACTTGGCTTCAGCTAAAGTCAGAATATTATCCCATGTATTCGGTGTGAAGTCTTATCAACTCATTGTACATTGTCTATGGGGTACAAATGGCACTGGATATTCTGGTAAGCATTTAAGACATTGTATGCCAGAAATGGGCACATGGGCCTCGACTGAGTCAAACTATCCTTTGTATCTTTCTTGGAATCGTTTTTTTTTTTTTTTTGAATGACTAATAATACAGTAAAAAAAAAAAAACTTTACTTTACTAAGGAAGTAACTGAACTAAAATACGATGGTATTTCAAAATATTTGTACAACTCATGTTTCAACATTAATATTGCTATTTCAAAAGAAATACACTGTCACTGTTTTTAATTTTTTTCTTTCATTCTGGGTGCCAGTTGTAATAGATCATTGCCAGTGTATTTAATAGTTAAACTGTTCTGAGATTTAACACAATCTCGGACCAGAGCTTCATATCTTATGCATTGCTTGCTGTTTACGTATTTTTCTGTAGATTTTATCAGAAATCTTCTGAAAATAAGAGAAAAAACTCAATTTCACAAAAATAAAGGGAACTGAAAGATGACTTGTAGTCCTCAATCTATGATTGCCTTTTGCAAATCAAGCCGCTTTTGATTGCGAAAGTTAAGCTATGTATTACAACGACAACATTTCATTTAAATTGTCTATACATTTACTGCTTTATGCCATATCTTATTTAACAGGTTGCCACAAGTTGCACATGAAACAATAGCTACTCTCGATTAAATTAATATACTGTACTGCATGTGTGTGTAACTTAATCACAATATCCTATTTGAGGTTTGCTGTCTAATCTTTGGTTTGACCTCTGTTTTTGGGCATGTGCACATTGCCATGATAGCAGCATTTGCTGTTCTGTGAGAAAGGTTAAAAGCCCAGCCTTAATGTTTCCATGATGTTAACATTGATTTTGCTAACTTGCATGACCGTTAATGGATAAGTATATAAGTTACACGACGAACTAGAACACGATTTAACATTTTTATGAAGGTTGTTGCCTCTGTTTAGTGGCTATTTGTAGTTTTAATGTTGGGAGGTCATTGTTAACCTGTACTACAATCAAATCTGAAGTCTTAAGTGACAAACCTGGTAAGACAATTTGAATATTAACATCACTGGCATTATCCAAAACTTACAGCATTATCTTCAGCAGTTTTGTTTTGTCAGTAGTTCAAGGTCAAATTCATTTCATCCTTATTTTGCTATATACTGTATATATTACCCCAACATCCTAATTCCTAAGCTGCTTGCTTATCCTGCTTGTCTTGCAAATCTGAGGGTCAAAAGGTGAGTGTTCACTTCCCAGGTGCACATTTCCCAGAAGCCCGCGGGAATCCAGAGGGTTCAGGTCACTACAGAGGAAAACCGAGTTTTCCACCTTGACCCCCTCTCTGGCTGTCGCGAACCCGTGCCTTTCACGATGGCATTAGCGATGTCCCGCACACACGCGCTCACGCACACCGCACACACGGCAGCACACATCGCCGGGACCTCCCCAGCCTGTCTGATGCATTGCCCTCCCCGTTCTCCCCAGCTGCTAAACCCCCTGACGTCCGAGGGGAGCACACAATGCCGGCAGGGCCTCTACTTCCGGGACGGGGAGCGGCGGGTGGACTACGTTCTCACCTACCACGTGAAGAAGCCCGGAAGCTCCCGCTCCCGCCGGCACTCGTCCCGCATCATGGATAGCGCGCTCGCCCGCAGCATCCGGCGCGCCCGCGCCCCGCCACCCCGCAACGACCCCGAGATCGCCGCGCAGGAGCACAGCATGGACTACCACGAGGACGACAAGGTCTTCCGTCGTGAGGAGTTCGAATGCAACCTGCAGGAGATGGGCCTGGAGCTGGAGAAGGACGAGGACGTGAGTACCCACGTGATCGCTCTCTCCATCTCACTCTTTCTTCCTTTTTTCACCAAAGTTCCCCGCCACCCCTTCGGCTCCCAACTTCAGGGGATTCGAGGCGAGTTTTGCGCAACTGCTGGTGGCAGCTCCTGAGTGGGAACATGCACCACCCGAGCTCTGGCTGACCATCGTTTCTTTGTTCTCAGTAGGGTGTTGGATCAGTGCATTTTGTCTTTGAGCTGAGGTCAGCCGGTTTGCTCGAAGCCACCACAATAAAAAAGCTCACAAAAGGTATATTGTAGTCAGGCATAGCACAGGCTCTCAGGCATCAGCTGAATCCCTCCCCCCTCCAGCACAGCAGCTGCCCCGGGGCGTGGTATCGTTGTAACATGTGCTGTGATTGGTTCACAATTTTTTCTTGTTTCAGTGCATATGTTTAAACATGCAAACCCCTGGATATTTTCTTACTCTTTCCATATGGCCTCAGAGGCAGGGAAGGGCCTGCCTTCAGTACACATTACTTTGCTCCTCTCAACGACTGACAATGGCCGACATGACATGTTCTAGTTTCCATGATGTGTCATTCCTGAACAGGATTTGGGATGCAGTTTGTTCCCAGTGACAGGCCCAAAGGAGCCAGAAACATTTCTACCTTGAGGTGACAAAAGCACGAACGGAATTACTGTTCATCCAAAATCCAGTCACAACCTGTCTGTGACAAGGGTATATTTTGTGTGTATGTGGATGGAACGGAGCACCATAGCAGAAATAGTTCCTCCTCATGCCAGCCTGAGACCAATGAAGAAGAATGTCACCTGCCACCCAACCGGCTTAGAGTCTGTGAGCCTGCCAGTTGGTCCAAACGCTGACCGTGGCAAATAAAACATTGGCAAAAAAGGGGTCTGCATTACCCAGCAGCAAGTAGCAAATATGGGTTTAGAGGCAGCAGCAAAGAATATCCTTCTCCATGCGGTCAGCACAGGCTGTGTGATTTATTTCAGCACACAGAGCACTTCAGAGCAAATCCAGACCGTGCCTGTGCCATACTGTGGCTTCTAGCCCCTCAGGGCAAAGCATAATTGTTGGCCTTGATGCCCAGTGTCAGAGAGGGTTCAGTCACTAGGGATCCGTGTCTCATCGTTGTCTAGCGACCTAGTGCTAGTGGATGAGGTGCCTACGAGTCCCTCTGTTAGCTGCATTTGCTGTGGCTTCCTCTGGTTTATTGCTGTACTAGACCAACGCCTTGAAGAACAGCATATTCTTGTCGTCTGCACTCAACCAGATCGATAGCCAAGGGTCCAGCTTTGATATGATTATGAGGGTCCTGATATACAATTGGGTGTTCAAAATTGGGAGAACATGGAGGATGAAAGAAAAGAAAATATTCAATAAAAGAAAAATTCAATTTTACTTTGTTCTTCTGCAGTTAACTCTTCATTGAAATGCATTTGTGATGTGTTCAAACATGTTGTGCTTAGCAATATTCTTTTCGAAATTTGTTATTTTTTCTGTCTGATCATCCTTCAGGGCCTTTGAATACAATTAAGAAAACAGGCAAAACACGTAATCACATATATAAATAGCTACTTAGTGTTCTTTCTTTATTGTCTGTAAACCATGACAAGAGGGTGGCTATTATTT
Source organism: Anguilla rostrata (assembly GCF_018555375.3). Lineage (NCBI taxonomy): Eukaryota > Metazoa > Chordata > Actinopteri > Anguilliformes > Anguillidae > Anguilla > Anguilla rostrata. The sequence continues at coordinate 41,394,358 of NC_057937.1, read as the reverse complement.
AATGACCACACATTAGTATTAGTTTTGTGTTTTCAGAACGTATTCTAAAACCAAGCATTTTTTTTCATTTTGCTTTTGTTGAATGCTTTTTAAGTATTTCTTAATTAGCCATTCTATAATGTATGGTCTTTTTATTTACAGATAAGAGATCTCCTACCAGTTACCCTCTACATACCTTCTTTTTTGACCTCTCACTGCATTATTTGTGTTTTAAAGAACATGAACTGTACAGATGATCTCTTGTAATGATTTGTTGGGAGGGTGGAGGGTGGGATAATGAAAAATTAATTTCATTGAGTGCTATGCAATTAATCTAGTCTCGTTGTGTATTACAGATCATTAGAGATAGTGTTCTATGCTATTAAAATAGTCTTCTTGTGTATTATAGATCATTAAAGATAGTGTTGACACAGCCTAATCCGTGCATAAGAGATGTTTTGAGTAATTCACATCTGGGCCTGATTTTCCTACTGCAGTGGGAAGTAGAAGTTTAAATAATCCTCACTCGCATGTAGTTAAGCCTTCATTAGTCTCCCAGGGTGTGGTGCGACCATACAAGTTTTTGACTATTCAAACAGATGTTATCTGGGACAGAAGCTTGATAAAGGAAGAGTTGAACCAGTTTCCCTTTGAACATTATGTGCCAGTTAGGTTCTTGGTGAATACAGGGGATTTTTCACATGCTGTTATTGTCTTCTGTTTTTGCACTATTTATACATTTCACACAACTGCCTTTCTTGTGTGTGTAGTTTTAGTTCTGGATCACCTGTAATCATGATCTGTTAAAAACAAGTAAAAGGGGAAATGAATCTACTGTGTTAGGCTTTACAGAGATACTTACCATGCCACCATGCCTTCTTAGTGTATTGTGTGTATTGTTTACTATGAAGGAGAAATCAAATCAGCCTGATGATTGGCTACAATTCCTGTTTCGATGATAAAGAGAATGCCTTAGCTCGAGCTTTATAAAGGAATAAGCTGCTCTTCCCACAGTGAAATTTTTCATCGCCACAAGGAATAGTTTTTTTAATACAGTTGAGGATTACACACCATTGATGAATCATAAGTGGCAATGCTTCTATTACTTATACCTAGTGTTGCTTCATTTACATTTTTGGAATGTTTCCAAAGGCAGTCAACTGTTATCACAAATGGCCCAGTATGAATACGGAACAATACACTGTGCCCTGTCCTTGCTCAGAAAAGTTTAGTCACAACTAACAAACAGTTACAAAAACAAAAAAGTTTATGCAACAAAAAAACAGAGTCAAATATCGCACATAAATAAAGTGGCTTAGAGAAAAATGTATTTATTTTGTCTTATATTTTGCTCTTATGTGCATTTATATTAAACTGACATGTATGGTGACTATCGTGTTTATTACTCTTGTAATAAAAATGTATTTAAATAAAACCAGTGCCCAATAAGAATAATAGTGAATTTGAAAATTGCTGATATGCATGCCTCGGTATAAAACATGTACAGTACATGATATATTGGCTGGTCTTCCTTGTTTTGAGAAGCCATTTTCTATTTCACTTCTGTTGATTTGTATGTGTATTTTATAAATTATTGTGATGCAATTGAAAGTTAACTTCTGCTATTATTTTTGTCTTGTCTGTAAGGATGTTACCCTGGTTTGCAACTGTTGCTCTCAAATGATGATTTTTTAAGACTTAATGTTATCAAGGCTGCATACATGCTGCACAGTGTATTGCAATTTTTAAAGACCTGACTTATTCTTGTGTGGATCGGCAGTTAACAAGCTTGACTTTCACACTTTACGATTTCGCTTTTAAAATGGAACAGTGTAATGCTACTTTTTCTTGGAGTTCTTGGACTCTTTTAAATAATGAAGTAGCAAGCAAAATTTTTCAGCAGTCAGCCTGACTGGCCAGATTTTTTTATTTTTTGTCTCCTGTAGCACAGATTTCACATTTGTGTGACAAAAATTATGTTTGCCACTCAGCGGTACTAAGCAAAGAAAAAAAATCACATTCTTTCAATGTGCATGCTCACTGCGTGTATCCGTATTTGTAATCTGACTTTGTTAGCTCAGCTCAGTTGTGCATTATTTTTGGGCATTCGGTATCCTTCACGTTTACACCACGTGATTTATGTCCGTGCCCACTGCAGAGCCATTGGGCCCTGAGCTCGTGCTGTTCTTCGCTGTAGACCTTTTATCTGTCACGACTTTCTGATGACTGATATGGACGCGCATTATCCCATCCCCGTAGATAGTACAGATGCAGAGAGAGCGTGACGTCTCTGCGGACGCGTGTGGGGCATAACCGCTCGCTGCCCGCCAAGACTCGCAGTAATTCAGTGGCGCTCTGAGAGCCGAGGACAACGCCGGCGTCACGGACGTCCGCAACGGCAGCAGCTGCGATCGCAGGCCCATGTGATGTGATTCTTGGCCGCAAGTCTCCCCTCTTGCAAAACCAAAATGCCCTTGCTGTTGTTTTTCTATACTGTACCTCTGGAAAAAGTCCCCTTGATTCACTGTGTGGAGGAGGTCAAATGATGACTGATATTTATTTAATAAACAATAATAGATAATAATAATTCCTCAAGATGTTGTATAAATGAATGAATATAATAATAATAATAATAATAATAATAATAATAATAATCTATCATCATCATGAGAGTGACTTGCAGTAATAAAAATGAGTTCTTGTACCCTACTGGTGTGTAAGATAGAGATGCAGATAAAGCCAGGAAAGTGAAAGATTGTATTATGAGGTGATCTTAAGAATGAAAAGAATAAGAAGAAATCACATATTACAGATAAAAAGCAATATGAGTGAGGACAGTGGAGACGGCTTTGGAAGCTGTGCAGAAAGGTAGCATCTGAGTATCCCAGAAGTGAGAGGAGAATTAGGTGTCATTTGGAGAGGTCACAGTGCATAAGAAGAAGGCCACCAAAGCTAAAATATAATAAATTATTTGTTGGGAGAGTGGTAGGAGATAATAAAATAATACTCAAGGCAAAATGACCAATGTTTTTATAATGGATTAATTTTTTTAGATGGCTGAAATGCACCCAATTTTGGTTGTGAATTGGAACCTGGCAGTTAAAACTGAATTCCTCAACTACATGGAAATGGTAAGGGAGGCCATGGGAAAGTGTAAGGGCCCAGGGAATGGCTGCAGAAAGAAACAGAACAGATCAAAAACTGAGTGTTGGGTACTCTTTTTGAGAATGATCAGAAGCAGAGCCTCTCCGGGAGCCTTGACGAGAGTGAACAGGAAGGCAACTGGGGGGGGGGGGGCTGTGTATGAGCAGAATGGGAGAAAGTTTAGCAATATGCCGTTCTGAAAATGTAAGAGGGATCAAATAGAATTAAGATTGAGGAAAGAGAAGTGGTTTATGCGACAGGAAAGAGTTATGCAGTTATGAGACTGAATAAGAGGGGGGGAGAGAATCCCTGTTTGAGAGGATTTAGGAATATGCTTGGAAACACATTTTTAAAAAAAGGAATGGAGGAGAGAAGTATTTATATATTTTACTGAACATGCTTGGGTTTCCTGAGAAAATGAATGTAATACGAAAACGACCTGGAATGTGGTATTCATGTCGAAAACAAGGGACTTGAGAACAGAGTTAAAGGATGAGCGGACATTGGGCTGTGAAGAGTGGTAGATTATGGGGTTAAGTTAAATGGATGTGAAGCAACAGCTGGGCTTGTAACCTAAAGATTGCAGACTAAAGTGGGACACTGTGCAAGGTAGCCTCAGTAAATATCCGGCTGTAAGCATACAGAATGGACTACATGTCCACAGATTAGTCTATCCAAGTCTAAGCACTTCAGTGTTAGAGGAGATGGATTGATAGTTGTAGATGAATCGCATACTTCTCTTCATGCAATTAAAGTTTTTCACAAAAAATGCTTTTTAATTACATGGAGGGAAGTGTGCGATTTTAATTTATTTTATCTGATTTCATGGACTGTTTATGAGCACATTTTAGGTGTGCCTTCTTACTACACTTTCTTGAGTTCTGGATAGTTCTAACCTGTTTTCAATAATGATCAATAATTTAAAAATTATGCATAGATAGAGGTCGATAGATAGATTAGATTGATTAGATAGATAGAAATGTTAAGCCAGTATCTGCAGTCTGGGACCCCCTCTGTGAAATCTGGCCGTCCTAAATTTGCTCCAAGATTTATTTATAGCCGAAGGGATGTCATGGTCCCAACAGATGTTTTCCATAATGAGTTTATAAAAGGGTGAACATGAGTATGACTGTGATGAATGAGTAATCAAATCAGCCAATCCTTGTAAGCCGATATGCTTTAGTCTTGTGCACTTTATAGAAGCTGAGTTGTGAGCAATGAATAAAGGCTGGCTTCTGTTTGTGGCTTCAGCTCTGATCACTGAAAGCTATTTGTTTTAAGTAGCTGGTTGTGTCCACTTCCAAATAATACTCATGCTTACGTTTGCACTTGGCTGAGGCATGTTTTGGTATGTGACTCTGTTTTCCACAGAACTATACAGGAAGTGCCTTGAACTTTCTCAAATTAATTTCCCATATGATTTGACATGTCTTTTTTCATCACGAATGACCTACTTTAGCTTTTCTTTTGTATTTTATTGAAGTCATTTGTCGCAATGTTTGCCTCCATTTGCCTTTTTTTGTTCGTTTTTCCACCACCAAAATCTGTCATCAATGTATTCGATCTAGTGTTCTGATAACAAAGAGGTCAATATTACATTCTGTGACCAGCACTGATAGATGTTTGGTAATGTTTGCAGTAAATGGCCTACCATTCATGAATTGAATCTTTGAAATGGAATTTAGACTGATGCATTCTTTATATCTGCTCCACTGTCAAGGGTATACAACTTTTGAGAGAAATGTTTACATTGTAAATTCTGCACATATTTCGGTTTAACCCCTCCAGTTCCTGTCATCCTCATGTCAAAAAATGACTATCCTGTGAATGAAAGCTTTTCATGAGTAACAAACTCAGTATACAAAACTTAAAAGTGGTGCACAGTATTGATTACACTGCTATTCCTAAAAGAAAATGAATGTGGCTTTGACTCTCTTAGTTCATTTATTGAAGTTTGGTTCAATAACCCTACCAAGGGTTATTGAACCAAACTGCAATTAAGTTTCTGCAATTAAGTTTTGTATTTTTACTTTATTGCATGTTTCCTTTAATATGCACCCTATTTACCAAAATGACATGACTCTTTATTGCTATCTGGAGTGCTGGCAACAGATTTTGAACTGTTTTATGTAGTCATACCACAAGAGTTTTAAGACTGGAGCAAGACCCAGGATTGAATCGCATGTTGTTAATGACTAAATCTTGACAGATCTTCAATACTTTTGTATAAAATAATGATGTCTATAAGTGTTAGAGAAAATCTAAAATTTGAAGTCCTTCAAACTAAATACAATGTAGTTGCTTACTGTCAGCAGACTAATGTTACAGCTGAACAGACATTTAAATAATTTTATCAAGAAATTCATGTAGTTAATGAAATTAATGAAATTTTGTTACAGGTAGTATAATGAGATTAATCCATGCACACGGGCCATTTCATATGACATTTAAGTTTGGTGTATTGTCTTGTTTAATCAACTTTTCTACTAAATTGCCTTCTGGTCAGGGTTGGAGAATTACTTAACTGAAGTAGTTTTCTTTTGGCACTGTGCTGGCAAGGCCTCCAGGCCTAAGACCTAAGACATTGCTGGCTGGTTCACTGGGCCCCATAGACTGATATCAAATCCAGGCCATGCCAATGCAGATGGTAGGGTAGCCGTAGCATTGCTCAATGAGGGGGGAATTCATTTGGTAGGATGAATGTGTCTTCATACCCCAGCGACCCCCCCCCCCCCCATCCCCTCTGGTTGATCAAGGAATCTTCAGTCAGGGTGCACGGCTGTCAAAATATGAATAAATAAATAAAAACCCCATTCAAGACATAATAATCTTATTTTGTATTTTATTTGTCTGTGTATTTGTATTATTTCTTTTTGTTGTTTGTAAATACACCTGATTGCTGGATCAGAAAGTCATAGTTCACATGGAGGACAAAGTTGACATAAGAGATCCCCAAGGCTGTGAGTGTTGCACAGGACACAATAATTATCTTCCAGTCTTGTATTGTTGATATTTGAACCGGTATTAACTGGAGTAAAATATGCAAATATGTATTAAAGGATTTTTATGGAAATAAGTTGCTCCCTATATAGCTTCAGGCTGAATGCTCATGTAGCATTTCACGTCACTATGTGTGTTTGTGTTCTTGTGTTTTTAGACCAAAATCCCTGGGGTAGGGTTTGTGAAGATACATGCGCCATGGCATGTACTTTGTCGAGAGGCTGAGTTCATGAAACTGAAGATGCCAACCAAAAAAGTAAGCCACACCTCCTTGGTCTTCCTGATCCTGAAAGTAAGTTGAATGTGCAATCTGTTTTTTTATTCCTGTTTCTTTAAATTATATTTAGGTATATGAGGTCAATGAGGGAAGCAACCTGGTGGAGAAGATCAACACGTTCATTCACAAAGTGACAGAGCCTCTGCATCCGAAAGTGGAGGAGAACAGGATAAAGAATGTCAAACACCTCTCCTACCCCTTCTCTAGAGAAAAGCAACACCTGTAAGTCCTCTTCTGCACGATCTCTCCTGATGCAGAGGCATAACCAGGTTTTACTGATCCCTCTTTTGGAGATCTTGGCTCAATTGTATGGGCTCACCAAACTTCTAATGTACTAATATTATTTTCTGGTGTGGACAGAGGTTTGGAATTAAGAAGGCAAACCCTAAAAACATTGCAACCCTCCAGGACTATGTTTTACCCTGCCCGAAGGCAGTCGTATTAAAGTAAATTTAGAGTATTAAAAGCAATCCTGAAAATGCTCTCAGGACCGCAGCAAAGGCTAAATTCTTCAGCTTAAGTGAGGTGCAATCGAAAACTAAATAACACAAAAAAACAAACCCGACCCTGTGCCACTTGGAAAACCAAAACATGCTTATCCTCATGTAATCGCACTAATGAATGGCCAAAACAAGCCTCCTTATAAATAAATTGGTCAAGAACCAGAAGAAAATAAATATTTGTGTTACTAAATAAAAACACTGATTATCTTAAACAAATGGTAAAGAGTTTATTTGTTTAAGGCACAGCCTGTAACCAGGTCTGTTTTTGTACAAGAGAGTGTAGCCAGAGGTCATTTGCTATTCTGGGCACCCTTCTCCCCTGGAACGCAATTCTGTCCTTGCAATCAAACACCCAGCTGGCTACCTATGGATACTGAAGAATCCTTCCATGGTGTATCACCTTCATTTGCATGTCTGCTGCAGCTCTGTAAAGTGTTTCATTTTCTCTGGTCAACCAGATGTGTTCTGTCTGTGTGTGTGTGTGTGTGTGTGTCTGCATGCGTGTGCTTATGCGCACGCATGTGTGTGTGTGTGTGTGTGTGTGTGTGTGCATGTGTGTGCCTATGCATGTGGGCGCATGCGCATGTTTGTGTGTATTAAGCCTTTTGAAATGGTGTTTGATGGTTACGGATTTACGGAGTATTTCTTTATGATGTTACCGAATGGCTGGGGAATTTGTGGCTGTGAAATGAGAGTGTGATGCCAGGAAATATGATGAGCTAACTTTGGGGCCTCTGCTGTTTTTTTTTCTCAACAGGTTTGATTTGTCCGACAGAGACTCCTTTTTTGACAGTAAAACAAGAAGTTCAATTGTAAGTTGTCTACTAGCCAACTTGGACCGCCAGTACATTAAAACAAGGAATCACATACAAATAGCAAAGTATTTATCCATTTACTGTATGTATGACGCAAGTTGCCTCATGTCTGTGTCAGATTTTAATGCCAAATCACCTGACCCTCAGTTTATTGTTTGTGGTGTTTGTAATATTATACATTTTGTGTCTGTCATCTTAAATGCAAATAGTAATGAGCAATTTTCTTATAATATAATTGATTCATTAGCAGTTATTAATCTCCATTTTTTGAGAAGCCATCCATCTTTCCGCACCGCCCATCTGCTTTGTTTCATATGAGCTCATTTGGACAGATGGAAAGGAATGGAAACTGTCCAATTTGAAGCTCCACAAATCCTGCTTGGGTTTTGAAAATGAATGCTCTTTAGAGTGTTTAGCTCAAGACAGTAACTGTATGTGGTGTATAGAGTCTGATGTATTGTTGAATCTTGCCCATGCCAGGTTTTTGAAATATTGAAACGCACAAAATGTACAAGAGCCAAATACATCATGGGTAAGCCGCATGTCCCCACTTTTGAAATAAATAGAAATTTTGTTGATGTGATGGCCTTTATAGCTATCGCTGCAATGTAATATATCACTCTATATTTGTGCATGTGTGCATGCATACTTGTGCCTGCGTGATTAATTTGTTATTTTTCACAGGAATCACCAGTCTACTTGCAAGTGGGGTATACATGTCGGCTTATCCTTTACATGATGTAAGTATTATTATGAGTAATGGTGTATATTTAACACTGATAACAAAAAAAAATATAGGCACCTTGGTAGTCACGGTTTAAAATGTAAACCTCTAATAAGGCCATATGCATTACATAGGAAGGTACTGCCTGCAGCACTGTATGCATTTCATTGTTTTGCTTAGTGTACATATTTCAGTTCCAGCAAACTCAATAGAAGAACACAAACCTAATTTGAGGATGGAGACTATATCTCATTCTGTTAGGTTATGTATTGCAGGGAAGGTATGCTGAATTTAATAGTTTTGAACAGTAAGCCGTTCTTTGTCTATATTTCAGGGAGACATAGAGGGTGAAAACACAGACCCTAACGACAGGAAGGTAAGAGTTGATCCCTCCTTTCAGACCAGCGCAGCTGTACTAACCATTTGCTCGTTGGTATTTGTGAGAAGAACGGGTGCGCCATTTTCGACAGGGCGAACCCATCTCAAAATCCACAGGCAGTGTTATTGTGGGGGTTGACAGCTCATTTGAGTGCTTTCAAACAATCTTATCAGTCTGTCCTGGTGTTGAAGCACCTTGGCAGAAGAGTTCCAGCATATCACTGAAAAGGGACACTCGACGTGTGTGTCTGGACAGGTGTTTACAGTCACCGGGGTAATCCCTTTAATGAGCCTCCCTGATAGCATGGGCTGTCTGTGTTTCCTCATCTTTTAAGCAGGCTGTTATGTAACCCCAGTGTCCAAGCTTTGGGGGCAAGGAGGGGGTGGGGAGTGCAGGGTAGGGGGTGTGTCGTGTGTCTAAACAACACAGCTGTTGAAAGCCTGAGCTCCCAAGAGGCCTGTATGGCCCCGTATCCAAAGGTTGAGAATATGTTAGACATTAGACATCTGCCTTTATTATAATGGAACAATAACACTAGTGTTAGAATGTTCAAAAATATTAGAACGTAGGCATCCGACTTTAATGGGCCGGGTGCGGTTTCAGGGAGCTGGTTATCTTAATCCTAGTTCATGTTTACTAGCTTTTGTGTGTGTGCATGCATATGCGTGTGCATATGTATGCCTACTCTTACAAACATATGGGGGCACAGGGTTTCAGCATCCACATGGCATATACTTAAATCATTGTGTGTCATTTGCATGCACAAAATCACATTTTGTTAATTAAATTTCATTGTCAATACAAATATTGTGTTTTTTTGCGTCCGTGCGTGTGTGCTTATATGTTTATAGATAGATTTGTATGTACAGTATGACAGCTTCCTGAACCTCATTCTTTCATTCACCCTTGACATCTGACAAAGATGACTCAATGTAGAATTGTGGAATTTTATCACTCCACAGCTGTGCAGATTATAGGTTACCTCCTTCAGCAAGCTGACAAATGAGTGGGCAGGAAGTCTCTACAAAGGGTCCAGAAATCCAGTGGGGACAGTGTGTAATTTAGTGCGCTTGCCCATACAGAGCTTAATAGCATGGGCAGCCTTGTTATTAACCCAGAGGGGAAGTGAAATCTGTTCAGGGCTCAGTCTCTGGGGTAACTGTAGAGAGCGTTTGAAAGAGCTGTGCCTGACCAGGCAGGGGATAAAGGTGGTGGTTCAACAGCCACACACTTTCTCTCTCCACATTTTAAAAGGCCATTTCATTTGATTAATTCCTGGCTGTTATCTCACAAGTTCAGTTTTGCATTTGGATGAGTATGGTCTATGTGTATTCACAGTCTTTTCACAAGCCAGTGGCACACATACACCTATGTACTACTGGAATCATTTTTTATATGTGCACAGCATTTTGAAGAAGGAGGCTTTTGCAGGAAAATAAATTGGCACTATGCGATTGTAATGAAACTGTTTGCACACCTTGCTCTTTAGCAGAGATATGGGAGAAGGTGTGGTATTATTTGTACGTAGGTGGAAAGGAGCGCACTGCTGCGAGATTCCAGCTTTCGGGGCGAGGCTTTTATGTGCCCCATGAGTGCGCCCACCCTGGCATCGGACCAGTGGTTAGCAGTTTCATCCCCTGCCACTCTCACAGGGTCCAGCCAAGTCATGGCTGAATGTCAGCAAGCAGGGTTGTTGGTGGAGAGCAGAGACTCAAGCGCATACTGTGTATCCCCAAATTCATTTTCTACCGGAAGCAGTGGGTGCCAAGGGGTATGTTGGATCTCACAGCTGATTATATGAACTTCAGTAACCAGGGAATGGAGCATGAAAAAGGATGGGGCCACACCTGTGGAGTGAAGGTCTAGGAATTCATGTGTATGTGTGGTAACTTGAGGTCACAGGCACACACATAGGCAGTTGATAAACACCCAGATTGCATTACTTCAAGCTGACTGACATACCTCCGCCCATGCTGCTTTAATAAAGGGTGTGTGTGTGTGTGTACATGCGTGTGTGTGCTGCCGGAGATACTATGTTTGCATTTGTGTATGTTTGTACAGTTATTATTTGCTCAAACTGTAGTTGGAGTTTAATTCATCAGACTTCCGCTGTAGCATGTGTTAAGAGGGAAAATGTATTTGCGTCTTTTGGATGTACAATTCAAACTCCACCTTGTACCTTTGTGCTCTGAGGTGTATATGCCACCTGGTCATTGTCAAAGAAGAGTTTTTGCTGCCGAGATAGAAGCATATGAATATACTTGCCAGTTAACTTGTCTGGAGTGGTGACGATTTTATCAATTTTCACACGTAAACTTGCACATTTTGGCTAGCTGCAGTCATCGAGGTGACAGATGTTTGAAATAAGACCTTCTGCTCTTGTGAGTATTTGTCCTGGGGCTAACGTTAAACAGTGAGTGTGAACCACTTGCAGCATTGGCCTTGCAGCGTTTTAATCCCCAGAGCCATCTCTGTCACTATCGCATACTCACTCCTGACATCTGTCGTCAGCTGAGGGAAAAAGGTTGACTGCAGTTCTTCTGGACTGCCAATCAGTCAATAGCGCACAGGGGTCAATACACTGTCAATAGCGCACAGGAATTAGTTTTTTTCAATACGCATATTTAATTATTTATTTATTTTGCATACTTTCTTAGCCTGCTAGGAAATATAAGTAAAATTGAAGAGCCTACGAATGCGCGTGTGGGCATACGTAATGGAAAAATTGTGATTGTGTGGTTCTCTTTGTCTTTCAGCTCTTACGTGAAGAGTGGGCAAGTTACGGTGTTTTCTACAAGTATCAGCCCATTAGCCTGATTAGGTGAGACTGCAGTCTTCCTCATTCTGTATTGTGCACTCATTGTGTGCTTGAGCACACCTGTTCAATTAAAAGCTTATGTGATCAGCTTAAGATGATAACTGTAACGTCATACCCATATCATGTACGCAGGGACCAGTCCTACTGTAAGCCACCCTTTCTATGGTCAAGTTTCTTCTGTATTCTTTCAGAAAGTACTTTGGTGAGAAGATTGGCCTGTACTTTGCCTGGCTGGGAGTATACACGCAGATGCTAATCCCCGCCTCCTTGGTTGGCGTCATCGTCTTCCTATACGGCTGTGCCACGGTGGACGATGACATTCCCAGGTCAGCCTCCCCATTCACTCCAACGTGGTGGAAAAGTACCAGACTGCCAAGGGCGAATGCTGGAATGCAGACTCAGGAGAATCTAGTTTTTCTACTTCGCAGCTCTGTTTCATAAGGGGTCATGGATGGCCTACTTTGTATGTGTAAACACTAGCGTCTAGCAGAGAGGATTATGACATTTTTACTACGGCCTTCACAGATGCAGTAGTAGTATCGGCTCAGTGTGTTTTGCTTGCAGTGCGATTGAGATTGCCGGGAAAACCTGAAGGGTGTTGCATTTGCATAGCACCTCCAGGTGGCACTTGGCAAACAGCTAAGATAAAACTGTACAGCTCGTACAGTTTTAGTAGCTATCGGAAAAACACACCTGTTGCCACAACAGTTTCCGAACAAAGGACGGCGTCACTCCTACTACAAAAAAAAGAACCCTCCTTGAGTGCTTGCGCAGATATGTGACCTACATTCTCCAGTTTATCAGGGCCTAGTGTTGGGGGTTGGCTGCAGAACATGAAGTCAAGGGTAGTGGACCAGGCCAGGGGCAGACACCACTGTTGTGCACTACAGATGGCTTCTTAACCTGAAATGCTTAGGCATATGCCCAGCAATACATAGGGCTTCTTCGCCATAGTGGTGTTTAGATAGGGAATACGCTAAGTAAAATGGAAGCTATCGTGCTGGATAAAGGTCTATAATAAGCAGATAGGTAGCATGAAGCAGTGATCAGTTAATGGGTCACAAAATGTTGCATGTCTGACAACCCCCTGAAAAATTGTGAAATGACGATAGTTTTGAAATACCTGCCCTACATGAGCGGTTTACCCCCCAGCTTTTCACTGACAGTTTTAAGTTGACAACCATCTCTGACTTCTCACTGATCCTGGCCACACCCTTCCCCAAAGGGCAGAACTGTACACATTACTGTGCTGCTGAAATCCTTAGACCCTCCACTCCAAGAGGTGCCATCCAATCATTTTGAGAGTTTTACATTTTTTCTGTACCTTTAATGTTGAACAGGGCTAGTGCAGCTGCAGCCATTTGGATGGCTTGTCGTGTGATGTGAACTTTCACATCACCTCAAATGCTATAAAGAAATACTTCTTTATAGCAGTTCATTGTGCAGGGTTTGCATTGGTGCATTGGGGATGAGTATCTCACCTCTTCATTTGGTGTATTGACCCCTCATTGGTTGCTCTTGCTGTTTTGATTGTCCTTATTTTCACAATGTATTTAAAATGTAACTCCCTCGAAAAACTTGATTTTGCTTGTTTGTAATAATACATGTAGTGTTTAGCTGAGTCTGCTGATAGTCTAGCTGTCAGGCGTACTGGATAAAACAGTAAAGAATCTCGTTCTTGTCCTGTCATGTACTGTTAAGCATGTGAGTGCTGCACTGCCTCTGGGCATCGCTCAGCAAATGAATATTGGCTGCTTCATGAGCAATCCTGTGGGGCTGCTGTGGGATGCATTTGGTTTCCTCTTTGTTTGGATCTCCACAGAGTGTGACTCATGTTGGGTGATGTTAGCCATTAGGCACCATTAGGCCTGAGCTTGGGGTTCACTAATTATTATGGAATGTTGCTGTTGTAACCTTCAGGAAGCTCTTACCTCTCTCTTTTGAAAGACTTACAAGCATGGACACACACACACGTGCACACACACACACATCCACACAGAGGAACATACATGCATATACAGACATGTGTGTGCATGTATGGAGAACTTGGTCAAGCTTATTTCATCGTTGTTTGTCCCTAAAGATGACTGTTAGACCCTCTGTCCCCTCCCCAGCATGGAGATCTGTGACCCCAAGAACAACATCACCATGTGTCCTATGTGTGACCGGGCATGCAGCTACTGGAAGCTGAGCTCGGCCTGCGGCACAGCCAGGGCCAGCCACCTCTTCGACAACCCCGCCACCGTCTTCTTCTCCATCTTCATGGCACTGTGGGGTGAGCTGGCTTAAGGCATTTTACAAGCTCGCCTGCGCACCCACTAAAGCACTCACGCCCTCTCTCACAGTGCACCCACTCCCACTGAGAAACTCACTCTTGCCTGTATACGCTGCATTCCATTTACATTTGTGTGGCAGATGCTTTTATACAAAGCAATGTACAATAAGTGCATACCAAAGGGGATTGAAATAACTACAAAACAATGGCCTGATTAGATGCAATACTCATTATGTAACAGTTTTCCATATCCATGAATACATTAAGTCCATTTCACACAGTAAGCATAGGCTAGGTCAGAAAATTACGGCAAGTCAAACTAGGAAGTAGGATGACGAGCTACTACATGAAGATAATGATACAAGTGCAATATAAGTGATGGATGCAGATACATCTGTAACATGAAAGTGCTACAGGAACAAATTATAATGATTCCAATGATAAGAGAGATCCCAGATTGGGAGTGCCCTGCAGAGTAGTGATGGTTAATCTAGGTACAGTCTGAAGAGATGCATCTTTAGACCACAGTGGAAGATGGGCAATGATTGAGTGGTTCATAGAGAAATGGGGAGTTCATTCCACCACTTGAGAGCTAGGGTGGAGGAGATCTGTGGTTTGGATGAGCGAGAACCATTCACCCGGAAGGCAGGGAGTGCACGTCACCCTGCAGCAGAGCGGAGTGGTATGTAGGGTTGAATCATGTCTTGTAAGTAGGTGGGGGCCGTCCTGTTGGCTGCAGTGTAGGCCAGGGTCAGGACTTTTGTATCTTATCCTGGCGATGACCGGTAGCCAGTGGAGTTACCTCAGCAGGGGAGTGACATGTGAGAACTTTGAAGAAGAAGAAAGTTGCAAAGTTGAATCGAGCAGTAGCGTTCTGTATATATCCACTAAATCACTCACACCCTCTCTCACAGTGCACCCACTCCCACTAAGAAACTTGGACTTGTCTGTATACCTAAAGCACTCAGACCTTCCCTGATGACACATACACTCTAAGACCTTTTCAATTATCTACACTCGCAATACGCATCCACGCCCGCTAAAAAAATGTACACTTACATTCCCACTAAGGCACCCTCACCTTCCCTTAGATTCCACACCCACTCACTGTTGCACAGCCACTGACGTGTTAATGCTCACCTGAACACCCACCCACCATTCACAGCTATTAACACAGTGTTCATTGAGAAAAAAATCAATCCCTCACAGTTTGCATTTATTTATCTTACTTGCCAATAATCCCTACTTAATTCCCTTTCATTTGCTTGTCCCTTGTGGTCTCTATTGCAAATATATAGAAAGTTCAGATATCAAAGGACATTTAATGCTACTGTTGCAGACAAATGTATTATTAAATCAAAGCTTGCCAGCTGACCACTGAATGTAGTGGGCACTTCAGGTGTCATTGAAATCATATTTCTCTCATATTTCTTTTTAAACAGGGAAAGTATTTGTCCAGTAACTTTTCAAAAAGCAAAACTATCACTGTGTATATATTCACCTCAGTAGTATTCAAATTTATATATTAAATTTATATATATTTAAAAAAATATTTGCCTCTCTTTCTCGATCTCTCTCCCCCTCTCCCCCCTCTCACCCACTCTCCCTCTCCCTCCATTCTCGCTCTATCTCTGTCCCTCTTGGTCCCTCTTGTCTAAGTACCAGTATTTTGCCTGCACGTTCTGTGCAATTTTACAATCTCTGACATTTAGAAGAATAATGACCCGGGCCTTCGCAGAAATAACAGGACCTTTCCTTTGCATTCCTCCGGCCTGTTCATTGTCATGGACATTCAAATGAAGGCAGGAAGCAGGAAGCAATTGACCTGAACACTGTACAACATCATGGGGTTCAGCTCTAGAATTTATTTGCAGTTTAATGTGGCACACTGCTTGAGTTTTATTTTCATTGTTAGATGTTATCATGGGGAGAGAGACGGATTTAAAGGAAGTATATATTAGCCAGACTATTACATAATTGCCTGACTCACTAGTGAACCTTTTTATACGGCACTGTTGCCATTAGGTCATTAAGATTAATTTAACAGAGTGCAGTGTGCTTCAGTGCTCGTCTGAGACCGCTCTAAATTTTATTGTGGTTTTGTGCTAAGCTCAGGTTTTAACGATGGACATACTGTATCATTATTACATAATTATTTTACCTATTAGGGCAACAACAGCTTGTTGGACCTGGGATTCGAACCCACACCCTTCAGGGCACCCTTCATGTCTGAAACAGTTCACTATTTTGGACTGTCTTTCACATGCTGGTTTTGTTAACATGGGCTAAATGGCTAACAAAAGTCTTTCTGGCTAAATTAAGAGGAACAAACCCAGAATGCTTTATCTGCATTCCATAGTTTGTGATTACAGTGGGCATAGTTGCACTGCCGATGTCTGCGTGTAAATATGCTTTTTTGAATGCTGCAGAGAGAAATGCAAGAGAGAGAAACTCTGTGCTGGTTGTGTCGTGCAGCTGCCATGTTTATGGAGCACTGGAAGAGGAGACAGATGAGACTGAATTACATATGGGATCTTACCGGGTTTGAGGACCAAGAGGTGAGATCTGGCCTCTTTCTTTTTCTTCTATTTATCTCTTACATAACATCATTTATTTTATGCACACTGTTCTTGTGGGATATCACCTGAATATGGAATGTGGGTCGTGAATTGCTCTTACTGTATGTCTATTTAAACATCTTTTAATTGGATAAAAGCACTACACTGAATCAAATTTAATTGATTGATTTTAGTCGTCTCTGTGGATTGAAGAGACAAAGCTCTCAATGGATCCATTAAATTTTTGTCTGGATTCTTGTCTGAATGTACTTTTTTGCAAATAAGCAGTCGTAAAGAACACCGTGTTTCCCTGGGCCAGTAAAAGCATTTGCTTTAATGGGTCCATTGGCTTTGAATTAAATGAAAGGAATGCCTAGATTATTTGGTGAAGTAGCATTGTCTTGTTAGCATTCATACCCCTGTAAAACACAGAATGCTACTTTAACTACTTTAGCAGCAATGAACACAAGATTATAGCTCTGCATTCCTACTTAACATTCTAGTAGCTAATTTTGGCAGTCTTTGAGTGTGATTGTCTATGTGAGAAAGTCACCTCAATCAACCCGAATGGGTAGCACCCACCCAGGTGATGCACAGCAGCCATTTTATGCCAGGGCTCACATAAGTTAAAATGGAGAGGAAGCCATTTATGAAGCCAAATAAACAAGAGGACGGTTAGATAGCTGGATTAGGAGGGGTGGGTTGGGATTTAGCCAGGATGCCAGCAAACCCCTACTTGAGATAAGTGGCATGAGATCGTTAACATAGTGTGTCTAGACTTGCTTATCCTAAACATCTTATCCATAAGACTGTAGCACATTTTCCCCATCATTGAACCATATGTCCTCTCCACTGTCCATTGCTTAGCCTTGCCTCAATTGGCCTAAGTATTAACCAAGACCTGCCTGGTTTAGCTTCAGCCCTTTGGCTGGACCACAGTAATTTGTGTATTTGACTACCAGACAGTAGTTTCCAGCTTGCCCAAAAACTGCTTCCAGGGTATTGACTCCACATCCACAGGACTGAATATATCACACCTGTCTTAAAATCCCTGCATTATGCTGCCCGTTAAACAGTGTGTCCATTAAGGTAGCCATCACAACATATAAGGTCTTAAATGGGAAGGGGTCCTCCGACATTGCAGAATTGTTAGCTCCTTGCAAGTCAGTTCAATTCTTGCACTTGGAAAGTTAGGGGCTACTGGTGTCAGTGGTGTTCCTCATCCGATGCTCCTCATTTGTCAAAATATATTCCACCTAAGATCAGAAATGTTGCGAAAACATTGAGAATAAAAAAAAAAAACATTTGAAAGTTTTTTTGTGTGTGTTTATGTATGTTTATGTACTGACTGAACTGTGCCTTGCTTGTATTTTGCTTATTCTTTTAACTATTCATCCCCCATGGACAGTGACTGTTCAGCAACCTTGGTGTGAAGAGTGCAATATAGTTGATTGATTGCTTTGTTAGCTTACTTATTGATTGACTGATAGATTTATTTAGCAGGAGAAAGTTACGCTGGTGGTATAGCTGCTGGTATGGCTGTTAGAGTCACTTTTCCCTTGTTGTTCACTCTTTAACCTCTAACCTTTAGATAACATCAGACCCGATGAACACCATCCAAACGGGCAGTGTTTCTTTCCAAGAGTGGCAGAATTTTTGATCTGAGCAACTGTAATTCTAGAAACCATCTGGGATATTAATAATATGAAGATACCCCTGCAATATGATATTAGAGATTTTTTCAGACATCTATCCAGGAGAATGGATGACTTATTGAAGTGCATCGGTAAACCTTAAACTTACTTTCTTGTAATTTTCTTTTTTTTCCTGGGTTCCTGAAGGACGCGCTGAAGGTTTGGACATTATTTGTTTTCATGTTTCAGTCTTAACATGGCGATGGTCCATCCAGATCGCCTTTGCTGTTTCTCTGCCTTCACAGCAGTCTTTCTCCTCTGCAGTTTATCACAAAGCGAGCTTGTTGGATCTCCTCTCTGTCTCTCTGTCTCACCCCGGGCCGTATTAATGCTCTCCAGCTGCCTTTCATGAGCGCCTCTTAATCTTGCTCATTTCTTGGCCTCGTCGCCATAACACAACACCCTGTTCTCTGTCAGCGGTTGGTTCCAGCACATCCTCTGGTCTTTTGCCTGCCTCTCCCCACTGTCTCTTCTCTCGCACTCCTCTTTCAGGTTCTTTCTTTCTTTCGTCTGTGCATGTCACATTGTCGTCCCACAGATAAGATCCTGGGGGCTGCTACAGAGGTCTCTGGATCTGCTTTTTTCTGGAGGTCTCAGGCCACTTCTTACTAGTGGGACCCTTGTCAGAAAATGTGGTGTACGGTCTATGATGCAGGGATGGTCACCTGGAGACCACAAGGGCTGTTAGACTTTTAGGGGTCTACCCCAGGCATGCCCCAGATACTGTAACTACTTTATTCTTACGTAGCTTCTTGTGTACATTAACCACTCTCACGGTCTAATGATGGCCATCCCTCATATTAAAAATGCAAAACAGCCTATGGTGTCTTCTCTTTGTGCTTTTTGTCGCAGTGCATTGTTAATGGGGTAATCTATACATCAACTAGGTGTGTCTGATGGGAACTGCCAGTTTTCAGGTAGAATATGCAAATGTGGTTAATTCTGTACCATTACCCCCTCAGGACCATCCTCGTGCCGAATATGAATTCCGTGTCATGCAAAAGACACTGAGGAAGGAGCGGCAAACTCATAAAATTCAGGTATGAGGGAATTTTATTTTTTATGTAATGAGAAACTGTGCTGTTCTTGTGGGACATGGGTGTGTTTATGCATGTTAGAACTCACAGTCTTGTTTTGAAACAGTGTTTTACGGGTGTATTTTTAATTTGTAGCTAACTTTTCTCACATTTTTGTCTCTACATTTAAACAGAGCCATTAATCCAAACTCCAATGTCGTTAACCTGCAAAGTGTTTCTCATCTCTAGTGTTTTTTTTTTGCTTCACATTTCCTCGGTGTTTGGTTTTCATATTCTCGGGTTGCTCTTGCTCGTACCCTTCTTGTTATTAGAAGCCTTCAGAGGTATCGGAGGAGTCTGCAAACAAATGGAGGCACACTGTACAAACCGCCGTCGCTGGGCTTAAGCTGGTACTTTGATTGCTGCCCCCCCCCCCCCCTTTCCTGCTCTTTGTTCCACATCAATCTGTCAAGACAAAAATGCAAGGATCTAGAGGGGCGCTGTGAACTGTAGCTAAGCATATTCAGATGAATGAAATGCATTTTAGCCGTGAAAAATCTTTTTCATGTGCATTTGTCCTGCTGTAGTTATAGAAGTAACCCAACAAGCAGTCGGATATCGAAGAAGCCTAAACAATTTGCCTGGATAGAAATGGTTTTACCTATGTGTATAACAGTAATCTCTGATCATCATTCAGTTGTTCTGACAATCTGTGGAAGACCATAAAGCTCGGCATACATTTTTTTACATTTTTAAAATGGAAACATAATATCTCCATGGCACTTGGAATTGGAGTTAAATTTTTGGTGTACATTTGAGAATAAATTATGTTTTATTTGATTGAGGATAAACAGTGTCCATTGTCCAAAAAATGTAAATTAAAACATTCACAAACATCTTGACAGGTGATTAATTAGGAAGCGAAGCTTTTTTGGCCTTGACATTTCAGTGTCTAAAGCAAAGCACTCTTCTGCCCACAAAGCTTTCTTCACAACACTTTTTAGACCCGTTTGAAATGGTGCATCACGTCACCTCTTTCTTCTTCTTCTTGTGCTTTTTATTGCTTGGTAGCGCCTTCACCGTTGCTGCTTTGAGTAATGCTTGCTTCTGTAAACTCGCCAACTGTGTGATCATGTTTTAAATAGTGGCCTTTGCTGTTTTCTGCTTGAACTTGTACAGTGTTTTCTGCATTTTGTATGGTTTGCTTGGATTAATGTTTGAAGATGCTGACCCTTTCATCAACGTATTCACTTTCGTCATCTGCAATTGTGAAATAGTATCTCTTCAATGAGAGGTGTAAGCTTTCAAGAGGTGGGGGGTATTCTGGGTGAAGGAATATTCCATTACAGAATGTCAATATGTCTAAATGGTTGTGTCAGCATCAAGAATCAACAGTTTTTCTACTGTTGTAGTATAGTAGCTATAGATCTCATTGTAACTCACGTGGTTTGCAATAGTAAAGTGTCACTTATTTTGTATCTGTTAATTATTTTCTCTTTTAGACAGAAAAAGAAAAACTGACGTGTAAAGACAGGTTACCAGCTTATTTGACCAACGCAATCATGATGTTGTTCATGGTAAGCTTCCAGTTTCTCAAATGTCAGTGAATCTTGATACATTTTTCCATAATAGGTCATTGTACTGACCGTTAGATTGTTTGTTACTGTTAATTGTTAGAGGTTGCGAAAATCACCGTTCTCATGTTACCTGACTGAACTCACTGTTGACATCTCCTCACTCCTCAGATTGGGGTGACCTTTGCCATCGTCTTTGGGGTCATCATCTACAGGATTTCCACCAAGGCCGCTCTGCACATGAGTTCCAACCCGACCACACGCTCCAACGTGCGACTGACGGTCAAGACCACCGCAGCCATCATCAACCTCGTGGTCATCCTCATCCTGGACGAGGTGTACGCGGCCATTGCCCGTTGGCTCACAGTCCTTGGTAAGACCAGTGGAGTCATCCAGTCCAGTCATCCTTTCAAATGACCTTCATTCTACGGCAGTTTATATTTGACATAATAAGCATGTTTCTGTTTACAGTCCACTACCCATAAGGTGCTGTAGAATTTTATTATGCCATTGCCTTTGGTTGGTTGCATTAGAATGACTGTTGCTTTACATAGTATTCCAGTGTGGCTGTTTAATGCATTCAGATATGTGCATGTTGTTATTAATTTTATGGATTTCTTCTATACGATTTCATATTAAACTAGCAACTTTTTGATATCTGTAAGGTCAATGTTTGTTTCGCTGACCATTGTCTGTGTGTTCATTCTCACAATAAGAACTTATTTATAAAATAGAGGGTGTGTGCTAAGATAGCATGTGAGCCCCTCAATTTACTTGCACAGTTGATCCTCTGCTCTGCACCCATATCACCTCATGGCTGTGTGTTTGATGGCTGAACTTCATGTGTCCTCAGAGGTGCCAAAGACCGACAAGACCTTTGAGGAGAAATTGATCTTTAAGACATTCATCCTCAAGTTTGCCAATGCCTTCACCCCCATTATTTACATTGCATTCTTCAGGGGCAGGTACGAATCCTTTGTACATGTGTTTTGTATTGATTTTGTGCACCTACAATGATATAGCTGAAGTCTTCTAACTATGTTACGCCTTATTCATTTCCCTGAAGGCTTGTTGGTCGTCCAGGAAGTTACCTGTATGTTTTTGAGTCTTATCGGATGGAGGAGGTAATTTTTTTTTTACGATTTGCTCTTTTTAAAAGTAATATCTTAAATAAGCAATACAAAGTTGATGTTAGTGTAAAATGGCGGATTGTTTTCTGCTTGTGATTTTCTGCTCACAACTGTCTGTAAAAAAAAATTGATGGCATATGTTTCTGTGTACAGCCCTTAAAAAACGTGAAATGGTGGCAGATGTGCAGAAATTGAAAAAAGGGCTGCGAAACCTGTTTGCTCATGTGCTTTTCATGACACGGTGGAGTGTGTTATTCTGTTTCATATCTGTGTCAGGAGTAACTCTGGTTTAAGGTGTACCAAACTGTCATTCTTCTCCCTTCCCCAGTGTGCACACGGGGGCTGCCTGATGGAGCTGTGCATCCAGCTCAGTATCACCATGCTGGGAAAGCAGCTCATCCAGAACAACCTGTTTGAAATTGGCATCCCGTGAGTAGAAGACTGCCATTTACAATGCATTCTTCACATGAATGTACATATTGTACCCATGAGCAAGCTACTCCATTGCTTCAGTATATATATCCAGGTGTATAAATGGATGGCAGTGTAAGTCGCTCTGGATAAGAGCGTCTGCTCAATGCCTGTAAGGTAGTGTAATCTGTAATGATTGCAGACACAATCACAGATGCCATCTCGCACCTATGAGAGCACACACATACCCCTCCACTAACCCCAGAGTGCACTATCCCCCACCCTGCGCACAGTGAGGACATCTGACCACAGGCCCCAGGCCCTCACCACACTGGTCAGCAGACACACCTGACACACTCTCAGCGACAGGCCCTCTGTTCCAAGGGGCACACGGGTACTAAAAGCAGTTGAGGCCTACAAAAGCTGAGCTGGCAGGCGCTGCTTCGCATCAGGGATCCCGCGGCAGGGTTTTCAGATCACATGACTCGAGACTGTCCCTTCATATCATTCAGGCGCATCCCTGGCCGCATGCAATCCCCGGGCGATAAGCTTCCTGGAAGCGTGGCAGTGGCGTGTGTGCACAGCATGGCTCAGTCTGGGCGCTACGCCTCTTGTCTCCTCTCCCCTCTGCTCCCACAGGAAGCTGAAGAAGCTGATAAGGTACATCAAGTCAAAGAGGGGCACCTCCCAGGAGGAGGAGCACAAGAAACTGCGGCGCTACGAGACGGACTACTTCCTGGAGCCGTTCGCCGGGCTCACCCCCGAGTACATGGAGATGAGTAAGTCAGGCGTTCATTGCAGAAGAGAAAAGGCGCTGCTGTTTAATTTGCCCCTTCGTGCGACACTCTTTGTGCGTGTGGCACCTGCAGGGTATTCAAATTTCGCTTGCAAATCTAGTCTTTGGTGCACCTGGATCTTTGATTATAGCCTGGATCAACAGTTGTCATTCATTTTTAACTTAAATTAGAAACTAAATAGAAAATAAATAGAAAATTAAATAGAAATATTATTCACTAACATGCATTTATTTGTAGTCTAATTCTGATGAATATTAATACTTTGAATAAGATCAAAACCTGTGTACTTTTATTTTTAACAAGTCGTCATTTCAGTGATTAGGGTTATTGTTTTCGGAATGTTCTAGACCAGGCCGGTCAAGTTCCAAACCTGATATGTTTATAAACAGCCACAGATAGCTGTTGTAATTTCCCTCTGTTTCTAGCTAAACGCACGTGAAGTGAAATTGATTCTGCTTTTCTGGGTGTGACAGATCCCTTCCCTTTCAGATAGAAACCTGTTCTGCGTGGAGGCAGTATTTAAACAACACACCCACACGGTGACAGGCCCGGAAGGGTGTAGGTCAAAAATAGCAGTGCCTCACTGCGGTATCTCATGGAAGTCGTTGCACGCTTTCTCACCTTTGGAATCGGGTTGCACACTGAGGTTCAGCACTGGTTGGGGAGAGCTGGGGGGGGTACCAGTGTTATTGTAGTGTGATGTTATTTTAACTGCGAAATGTGAAATGAAGATGACGATACAACTGTGACTCTCTTTGCACCTCTGTATGTTGACAGGCAGGATTTATACATTTATGCAGCATACATGTTTGAGTAAGGCACTGCACGCATCAGAATGACAGCTGACCAACTGTGGGGTTGAGCAGAAAGTATAAGCGGGAAGAGATAAAGCCAATTTGAGGAAGTTTGTTTGCTGGTGGAGTAGGCAGTTGATCCACTCAGAATACCCAATGGTGTCACACAAATTAGTTTATTGTTGCTGCAGAGATCATTATGGTTGTCCCCCACTGTGAGAGAATTTTGATTTGCCTGTATGTTTGCTTTCAAATTAATTTGTTATTTCAAAGATTCACCAATTTTTTTAGTTTATTTAATTTGTGGTCCCAGCCTGGATATGACCCTTCAAAAATCATGTGATAGATTTTGTGTATACAAGATGAAAAATCCAAGAGAGAGGGCCAAAGAGAGGTGTCTATTGTATGTAATTTGCCTGTTGGCTGTATTAACAACAGGGGGCTGCTTTGATGAATGTCAGTGACAGAAGTAATTAATGGATGCAAATGTATGTTGGCCTTTTCCAAACACTAATTAAAAACGATTTTCAAGATTACTTCATTTATAACAATGACTCTGCAACTCTAATTGTCTTTAAAAGCAAATAAATTGAGCTAATAACTAGGATTCTCCAAATTTACAGCAATGGCTTACAATGAAATAATTCATAAATTGCCTTTACCAGAACAGATAGAACTGTGACTAGTTTTTGTAATTTTCATTCGTCTTTGTTTGAGTGCCTGTATGCCCTGCCATGTGGTACTGTAAGTCCTCCCTGGTCTAGCTGTAGTCCCGTGTCTGCACCACTAAGATGCAGGAAGACACTGATCTCAAAGATCCCTTAGGAGAATAGGGCAGTCTTGTGCAGGGGTGGTGACGCTTTGCCACTGCCCTGGTCATTGTTGGTCAGGGGTTAAATGGATCTGAGCGTGTCAGGTCATGATCTTGTTAACAGGTGTGCTTCAGACTCCTGGACATTGATGTTCCCACCCTCAAGCGTGACAGTGACTCCTCTATCACTTGTGTTAGACATGGCATTCTTTGTTCATCTTGTGACACTTGTGAAAGTTTTCCTTGATGGACCACAAGTGCAGAAACCACAGAAGTCTGCACAAATACAACCATATTTGTACGTTCACAAGCTATCCTGTCATAAGCCCACTCAAATAATATATATATATATATATATATATATATATATATATATATATATATAACTTTTTTATGCCGTGTATAAATGCACAAATGACCAAAATTAGTTTTCAAAAAAATTGTTTGTGGATAATTTGTGAGTATGTTCTATCAGGTTAATGAGAATGTATGTTTGTTGCATTCTTTAAGTGTATTCTCATTTAATCATGTTGATCGTATTACCTCAATTGATGAACACCCTTATCTTTGTCAATATAAACCAACAGGAAAGGTAAGCAATTAGTTGAAGACAGTCAATATTCAAGATTGCAAAATAGATTTTTCAAAATCGAGTGGTATTGAAGTTCTGACCTTTCCCACTGTCGATACATCGCCCTCCTGAATTCTCGCTGGTTATTTCTCTACTTATGTATTTTACACAGGTCATTCTTCCCTTGTGAGTATGGCTAACGCTAAAACCCAACGGTCTAGATGAAAGTGATTCTCACGTACAGCTCCTGGACTGACACCACTGGGGGAGAGTGGATGGGCTGATTCCTGCTCTTATTTACAGCAGGCAGCCAAGTCGCAAGTGCTTTTTTGTAACATTAGTTGAGGCCTAGCAGGAACAGCCTCACCTCACCCTCGGTGTGTGTACAGGAGCCTTTTGACGGCCCATTTCTCTAACTCTTGTCCCCCTTCCATTAGCTGGGTTGAATCTCCGGTGACCTCAAATAGCTTTTGGTTTCTGCTGCAATCTTTGTGCAGAATTATTTTGTTAAGCAGGTCCTTGATAGTCCTGTCACAGAGCGCATAGTATAGTAGCTAACTTCCGTCTTTTGTGGCAGCTAAACTTTCCTTGAAGGCCATAGAAGGAGACGCATTTCTGGTGTGCCTGACTGGATTTTACTGCAACGGCTTCCTTTACGGAGGCTATTTCTGTTGCTGTGCTCAGACTCATATGGCTCAGAACCTGTGCAACCAAACACAACATAAACAAGGCCCTGGCTGATGCTCAGTCAGATACAGTGCCTCAGAAAGTATGCACCAAACACCGAGTCAATCAGCACCCCACCAATGCCCAGTTGTGCAAGATGCCATTCCACTGCCTGAGACATTGTGATGGATTAACACTGTATTCTTGGGTTATGTGGCTCCAGTCTAAGTGTAAAGAGACCGGGCCAGCTCTCATGTAACCATGCACTCTTCATGCTTAAGCATGCACCACCAGTCCCCAACACTTAGAGGGCACCCATTTATAATCCAGGAAGGATTCACGGATATGATATTGCATTTCCCAGAGTGAAACTGCTACTTCCAGACTGCTGCAACATACTATTTGAGACATGTCCTAGTGCCACCTCTGGTAGTATAGTAGAATGTGGGTTATGGCTACAGCACTTGAATGGATGTTTAACCTCAGAACCTGTTAGATAAAAAAATTCCACCTTTGATGTGTGCTAATAACCCACAATCTAGGTTTATGTGTGCTTGTTCAGCCAGCCTTTGCAGAGCATGTCTTAGTGTGAGATAAACATCAGAGATTAAAATCTAGGGCCGTGAAGTGCCACTGGTTCAGTCTTATGACATACCTTGCATTCTGGTGTTGCATCCTGGGCATTTCGTGCTTGACTGGCTTGCAGCCCTGCAGGGCTTAGCCTATTTGAATATAGTGGTTCCATGGGAAAGTGTTGATCTAAGATCTCCCAAATTAATCAGTGGATTTTGGAGTAATACAACATGGAAATAAATATGAGAGAAAGTGAAACAAATAATAGTTAAAAATGAAAAAAGGGAGAAATGGTTAAAAACTTCCTGCCGCAGTAAATGAAATGCAAAAATCCTAGCTGTTGGTGGCATAAAGTATTAGAATGAATGTGTTTCATTGTTACACAGTGTGATAATTTCTCTGTATGAATAAAAAAGCAGTTATCACAGTGAGTTACAATGGAACGCATATTCACTGTAATACTTTATGCCACCTACAGCTAGCATGTTAGCTGTACGGCTAATACCCTGAGACAACTTAAGGGGAGATTGTGGGCTAAT
Organism: Anguilla rostrata; assembly: GCF_018555375.3. Lineage (NCBI taxonomy): Eukaryota > Metazoa > Chordata > Actinopteri > Anguilliformes > Anguillidae > Anguilla > Anguilla rostrata. Next base: position 41,367,310 of record NC_057937.1, on the reverse strand, counting down.
GCTAGGCCGATCAGTTTTCCACCTGGCACATGTCCCCTCATGACACAGAGTCATCCTGCAAAAATACTGAATTTTTTTAATTCTCTAAACTCACTGGTATTTAAAGTTGGTGCATGCTATTGTAGTTTCTGCTTGATTGCAAGTTGTTTCTTGCGGCCCATGGACCCTGGAAATCACTGTTTTAAGAAACCCTAATCTTATGTGTCCCATGCTATACGTTTATCACAAATCCACTGATCAGGGTATTGTATATAAACCCGTCTTCTCCCTACAGTCATCCAGTTTGGATTTGTGACCCTGTTTGTGGCATCCTTCCCTTTGGCTCCGCTGTTCGCCCTGCTCAACAACATCATTGAGATCCGTTTGGATGCTAAGAAGTTTGTAGCCGAGCTCAGGAGACCAATAGCCGCAAGAGCAAAAGACATTGGTGGGTTTCTCGTCTTTATACGATGTATCTACACCACATGCAGGTGGTATTGAGGGGTTATCTCCTTTGTAGAATGTATATACACCACATGCAGAATGGGTGGTTATCTTCTCTGCAGAATGTTTATACACCAAAAGCTGGAGGGATAAGGGGGTTGTCATCTCCTCTAGAATGTATATACTGCAAAGGCAGGTAGGATAGGATTGGGAGGTCATCCTCTGTAGCGCAGGCAGGTAGAATATCACCAGTATCAGTAATTTGACAGTTTTTTTGACTGTGTTGGTAAGGACTCATTTTGACCTTAACTCGTGGCATCATCTAGTGGTGATTGCAGCGCACACATACACTCACACACACACTGAACTGGTTTTGTCGTAAACTCCTAAACTTGACAGTTGAAACAATGGGGAAACTGAAGGCCTTTTGCCCACCAAAGCGGATACAAATAAAAAACACCAAAATGCTATTCACACCAACTGTAATGTTTTTTCCAAGTACTTCGTTCAGGATACCACTCAACTGTGTTTGTTGTAAACACATAACTTAGACAGTTGAAAGATGGGGAAACAGACATGCGACCTGCTAGGTGCCTCATATGTTGTGGGCCAAATTAAGTGTATTATTTAAGCAAACTTGATTTATTTATGTATTATTTAAGCAGACTCTGAGTTTGTCTTTAATAAGACTAATTGTCCTGACTACTGCAGAGGCACTGGATACATTTCACAGTCTTTATACTCTTTTATGCAGGTATCTGGTACAACATTCTCAGAGGGATTGGCAAAGTGGCTGTTATCGTCAATGTAAGTGTTCTTTCTCAAAGCACAGAGTATAATTGGAGCACAATCACTAAAACCTGCTCGCTGCCATCTTAAACGTTATCTCTGGACTTTACGTTACAACACTTCACTTTGTATACCCCTTATCTTAGAAGTTGATTGAAGAGATGTAGACTCATTATGGCTAGTTTAGCGTAAAGTTCAAACAAGGTCATTTGGTAGATTCAGGAAAGCATGTTTTAGAGCGAGGAGACACTGCGAGGTTCTGCTGTCCCAGCCTACTCCTCTCCCTCCTTAAACTTTACTGTTACAGGCCATTAAAGCTTCCAGCTAGCTTCCGCCCCCACTTTCTACCGCACCTTGTAAAACTCCTCAGTTCATTCTCTGGCCAGGTTTTTTTGTGGAATCCCACCAAAAACAGACCCTCTTCAGGAGAAAAGCAAGCCTTACATGGTGTGCCAGAGAGAAGGCTTGACAGAGTACACCCCCCATAGTAAATCTCAAAGTGTGCATCCTTACAATAGGATGACCTCCAGGACCCAGAATTCTTGTCTCTGCTGACTAGCATCTGCCTGATACCCCATTGTCTGGGACAGGAGGTGTTTGTGTTCCTCCTGTCTGCCTCTACTGACCTGGAGAGTTTGTGTGATGGCATGGGGGGTTTTAATGTGATTTGTAGGAGCTCTGTACCAGGGGAGGCATGACTAGAAGTACTCATCACATAAGATTCCTTAACAACTGAAGTATTACTTTCATCTTGGGAGGGGAGGGGGGACATACCACTTTTCCTAACATGAAATGGTAAATCCAAATTGTTACCAAACATTGCTTGTATTATTCTGTCCTGAATTGAATGTGCTTGTCTGCACAGTAAAAAAAAAAAAAAAAAAATTAATATGCAAGTAAAGATGGAACAACCACTGCTGAGAATAATGCTCATGGGTCTTTTAGCTGTTAAAGTTACTGAAACGTGAATGAAGCACTCTGTATGGTGCTCAGGGAGCACTCAGTATACAGTGATGGTTCTAATTCATAATTTTTGCATGGATAAGAGTTATGATGACATGAATGTTGAAAGGTAGTGGACCTGTTTAGAGTATGGCAATTTAAATCTAAAACCCAAGGCACTTTCTTATGTCAAGTAAGAAGGTTTAATTGTATTGTATAATCTCTCTTTTAGGTATTCAGCCAAGTGACTACAAATGAAAATGAGCTGTTAGTAAATTTGACATGGTGCTTTGACGTAATTGCAGAAATATTGATTACAATTTGTCCCTTTTAACTAAATTAAATGAATCATTTTAAAAGACGCATTCCAATGGGGAACTGTTTCTCGCACCTTGTATGGATTCACCCCACTATCAGGACAAGGGATATGTCTAGGTTTTTTCTCCTAACCGCTTTGGCATGGGGTCTCCTGTCCCCCAGGCATTCGTGATCGCCTTCACGTCGGACTTCATTCCACGTCTGGTTTACCAGTACATGTACAGCTCAGACGGCTCCATGCATGGCTTTGTCAACCACACCCTGTCCTACTTCAACGTCAGCCACTTCCGGGATGGCACTGAGCCTGTGGAGCCTTTTCACCTGGGCTACCATGTGGAGATGTGCAGGTACCCACACACCCGAGCATCAGCTGTAGTTAAGAAGTGCGTTTTACCACTGGACGCATTGATATTTCAAAAACAAACCAACTAAATAACTTATCTAGTTTGTAGTCTTCTTGTGGATTGTCTTGACTGATCATCTATGCTTGAAGGTCTCAAGTATAATAATAATAATAATAATAATAATCTAAGCGGATGGGGGAAATCACATTGTAGGCGGGAAACTCACATCAATTGCCACCAATGTCTAATAGCCGTCTGGGTGAGGCACGGTAGCCAAAATGGTCATCACATCAGCTGAGGTGGAGAGAGAGGACATCATTGAGCCAGTTAAACTGGGAATGATTACATGGCAAGGTTCAGAAAGCTTTGTTTTGGAATTTTGCCAAGATTTCAGACAACCCTCTACTCTTTGCTATGAGTGCCATGGGAGCTTTATTGGCTACTGTAAGTCAGGTCACTGGTGTAATGTGTAAACAGAAAGACAGCTTAGCGCACCCATCAGCACTCTGGGGCATTAGGGTTTGTTTGGTTCAGAGGGAATGCTGCCCCCTGCTGTCCCACCACAACAAGTTCCAGCAGCAACTTTGTTGCTCCTATCCTACACCTGCTTAGCTTCACCCATTTGGCAGGAGCAGGGTGTATGGTGGTATGACTGCCAGCAATATGAAATTCCGTGGATCTCACCAGAATCTATGAGAATGTATCAACAATGGGTTCCTCAGAACTCCTTCACTGTGTTTTCATCACTCCAGGTACAAAGACTACAGAGAGCCTCCATGGTCACCAACGCCATACGAAATCTCCAAAGAATTCTGGGCTGTGCTGGCAGTTCGGCTGGCATTTGTCATCGTCTTCCAGGTCAGGAAAAATGTGACTGCTTTTTTTTTTTAAATTATTATGTGGACTAACTTTTGTTCTTTATACACATAATCCGTGTAGTTCCCAGTCACACAGTGCTGTAGAATATTCAGGCACATCAAAGTCAATTCCATCACAGAATATAAATTTAGTAATGTATTTTGGAATGATACATGTGGTTACGAACATGGATATGCAGTATATCTATTTATTTCTGATTGGATTCTGTATAACCACACAGGTTTTATCCATTTTTAAATTTAGCCACCACAGTTTTCTCAGTGCCATGTTCACGTGGGCTAAGCAAGACAGCATCTCTCTCCCTCTCCCAGAACGTGGTGATGCTGATGAGCGACGTCGTGGACTGGCTGATCCCAGACATCCCCAAGGACATCAGCCAGCAGATCCACAAGGAGAAGATCCTGATGGTGGAGCTCTTCATGAAGGAGGAGCAGGGAAAGATGCAGGTTCTGGACAGCATGGGCCTGAGGGGCAGCAAGGACGCCTGCAACAACCACAGCCCCGCGCCCCGCCCTCGTGCTGGCCCCCAGGCGCACTCCCATGACTGTTAACCCGCCCGCCCCACCCGTCCTTCCATCTGTCCGTCTGTCTGCATTCTTTTCCTTGTTCGGACATTCCACAGAATGAGAGTTGGTCCCACAGAAGGAACTTAAAAGCGGAACAAGCTACAATGACAGCCCATCATGCCTTTTAGTTTTTTTTTTGACTTAGCCAATTAGTGAGGTCACAGCAGTTGTGATCTAGCCAAAATGATGACAACAGTTTATGTCCAGTCCAGTTAAGTCCAGTCCAAAGAAGCATAGTTTTACTCCAGTTTGTCCTGTTCTCAGGTGTGTTTTTTTTTTTTTTTTTTGGAACAGGAAGAAGTTTACATACCCAGCTTCACAAATTATTTGTTCATCCAAAAAAGGCCATCATAGTGGGATTTCTCATGAATAGTTCTTTCATATCCTCATTTTTGTTAGTTGTTAAATGTTATGTAGATATTTGCACTCATCAGATTTGCTAGAACTTGTTTATCAGGGATTTGGCCTTAAGTTTTTTATACAAAGATTAAAGTGGGAAATCACCTTTTTTAAACAATATACATCTTTTTCCTCTTGCTAGGTGAATTTACAGGAATTAACCTGATTTTAAAAAAGAGTAAAGATGGATGCATGTATTTAAAGGGATAGTTAACTTTCTGGGGTTTTTCACTATAGCAGTCTGTACAGCGGGAGGCTGTACATATGAACATATAACTTTTATTGTGTTAGAATTTTAAACATGAACATCAGTTTTAATATTGTGCCAGTACTATTTTTCTTGAGCACCATGGCTTCAGATTGCCTGCCCTATAGGAAATAGTTCCAAGCAGAAATAATATTTAACACAATTTTTGGAGAATGATCAGGCAACATACATATACATACAACCTGGAGACATAATGTCACTGTGCAAGCTGCTGTGGAGCTTAACTGTATTTTCTTGCTTTGGACCATTAACCCCCAAAAAACTCTGTCTACTTGGCTTGTAAAGTCGACAAAACATCATAAACTTCTCTAAATATCCGAAATGTCCTTCATTGTGCAAAAACCATCCCAGCCATTAGAAAGCATACGCTAAAACTGAAATATCGAAAACCCCAGAAAGTAAATTATCCCTTTAAGAGGTAATACAAGGTTTTTGTTTGCCTTTTCAATTGAATGAACCTATTTATTTCCCAGAAATGTGTTCTGATAAATAGAAATTAAATATCACTTGTAAAACATTTTGAAAAGCACTGGAATTCAAATTAAGCATTGTACAGTGTAATATGTGGAAATATTATATAATAAGACACCTCTTCCAGGAGGGAGAGGTTATGCCTCATATCAAAAACCAAGGGAAATGCAGCCAAAAAAAGCCTTTGGAACAACTTTGGATGAATTTAAGGCCAAAAAATATTGCACATAAATATTGGCATGCACTGTACAAATAATTATAATTACCGAACTTCTGCACCACCTTTCACACAATACCAAAGACTAGCATCATATTATTTTGAATACTTTAAAATGTATTTTATTTTTCAGTCAGGATTACAGTCGATTTTATAAATGGCAATAACACACAATTATTTTTAAAATTATTAAATTAAAGTCGATAGGTTCATTGGCTCAATGCACTCCCTGAAGAGCTTTTCAGCAGGGACAGAACGACTAAACACCAATACAAAAACATGGTCCCACTTAATATTTCACAAACTCAATGCCCTTACACCTTTAGTAAATTTTGAATGTTGAAACTATTGAGAAATACCTTAAATTACAACTCAAATGTAATTATTATTTTTCATCGTCAAGCTGATATTTATGTGTGTGTAAGGAGGTAGATCACTTTTGCTTAGTTTTTTTATATTGTTTCAGTTCTAGTGTACAACCTCTTGGGGCATGACATAAGCTAAATAAGCTGGTTTGGAGTCACTTGGTCACTTGCTTTAGACTACAAAGTCATGAATGCCCTCATATCCAACAATGTAAAGCCTGCAGGTTGTCAGAAATGTCTGTAAGCATTTGAAGTGCCCTTTTTGCACCCAAAACATGTCTGGCCCAATTGAAAACATGCACTAATACTGACCCAATATCAAAAAACGCTCCCGTGAGTGACCAGTCTCTTTACCCTGTTATTTTATGAGTGTGATTTAGGTATTAGAGGTCCTGAAGGGTGGTAGACTGCCTTCTCCAATTTCGCCTCACCCAATCCTTCCATTATTCAGTTTAAGGCGATCTGGCCACCTTTATTTCATTGATCTTACACTGGGTGGATAGCTTGACTTGTATCACCATTCCAAAATGATATTGTCAATAGTGCCTTTTATGCTTTGCCTTAGTGTATTTGCGAATACAACTCCTGTGAGTGTCATCGCTTAAGGGTTCAAATGTAAATGCTCCACAGTAGGCAAGTTTTTTACCTATGAGCAATTTGTAGGTCAAATGAATTACCATGTCACATTTTGGAACCGTTTGCTTACATACTCAGAAGTTTAATCAGAAACATTCTGTTTTTTCTTTGTTTTGTTGGCTTTAAATACAAATATTTTTCTTTAGAATGTCTGCTTTAGATAACTGTATGGAGAACCGTCTTCATAATTAGAATTGAAGCAGACAGAAATGGTTCCAATTCTTATCAAAAGATGCCAGTCAATCTTTGGCCACTGTGATGCATGCGATTTAACTGACAATGTATGTATATGTATGTAGTTATACTGGAGCGCCTGAGGTGAACTAAAGCTCAAAACTTCATGCACTAACCTCTGTATGATAAAAACTGATAAATGTGATAAGTGCATTCTAAGGCCACTGAAAGGAGGATGATACTTAGGAGAAAAAATGCTTTGGAAATGCTTCTATCACAGAATGCATTGAGGCAGGATGTGTATGTTTTTAATCAGCTGAAAAGGTACTAGCAGCCCTCGGCCCCAGCTGCTTATTAAGATTGACTGTATCTAGATTATTACAAGTATGGAGTTGTGTTACAATATCTTTGCATCTATCTGAACTATGTTTACATTTATTTACTGGGTATATAAAAATGTTTTCTAGAACCTTTTTCCTGTGCTTGCATTGCTCCTGCTTATCAGAAACATGGAGCGCTTTATATGTTATCTATGGTATTCATACTTTCAGAGCAGTCTATTTTTATTGTATTGATACAGATGTTGTAATTGTATAGAATATATACTTTTCATTTTTGATGAGAAATTAGTCATGAAAATAAAACTTTACATGTAAAATCTCAATTGAGTGTTTTTTTTAAAGATATGAATACATAAAAAGTATACAGTCTCAAAAAACATCCACTACCTTGAAAGCTGACCGTGTCACCTACTGGTCACTGCTGACAAAGAAAATGTGCTGTCAAAATAAATGTGCTACATTGTTTCCTCTCTCATCCTCTGGGGCCGCATTGCATCTGAAAGGTTTATGAAATTCTTTTGAGAACCCAAGGATCTTGGATGCTTTTCAGTGTCAGAAACCCTGTTCTTTTTAAGATTATACAACCTTGACACAGGACAGATGCATTAGCACCCAGTCTTCAGGAAATAAGAATGGAGGAAGCTCTTAAAAATGTAAACAGACTAAATATTCCACCTCAAATGTACTGTTCTTTCTCTCCTTGATAGCATTTATAAAACAGGATCAGTGGATAAATGAACCCAAGATCCCACTTCAAGTCAGAATAATGCTCAAGGGACAGCATCTGAAGAAATATTCATCATTTCTATTTAGTCTAGATTTGCTGATTGTATATATTTCTGGGACATAAGTCTAAACTTAGACATATTTTTTATGGCCAACGCTGAGGTCTGTTTTTAGAAGCATGATTCATAGGAGGGTTTTTCCCAAGACATAAATTGTACACTTTTAATTTCATGTTTACGTCTTTAATAATATGTTAATCGTTTAAAAAATACTCAATGGTCACAACAGCCTTTTGACCAAAAGGCACAAAAAAGCACAAAAGTCCATTACATGCTCATGGGAAGGGTTAAACTCCAGAATTACTAGTGTTATTCAAACTGATTTTTGTTAGAATTTATAATTTCATGTGAATTAATAAACACCTGCCATTATAAATATACCATGTTTCACATTCTGTGTAGTCACCTTTTAACCAGTTGATTCTGTTCAGAGATCCATCTGCTGGTCAGGGGAGGGCAATTGCAAATGTGCACTACTGCCTCTTGTACTTGTGCACAAAAATATAAAGGGGAGATACAAGGAAAAATGATTGTGATATTAAAGTAGTGCTTGAAGTGAGGTGGTTGTGGCCTTGGTCTTATAGAACTTCTGCAAGATGTCTGCCAGTTCCAGCTGAAGGAGAGCCAGGGCCTGGAGAACCCAAACACCTGTTCACAGCCAGAGCCTGGAGAACCAGGGAGGTGAATCAGGTCTCTGACCTGCTCAGCGTTTCCAGCTGGCAGTACTAGGAGGTGTTCCAGGTCATTCTGAGAGAAGGCTGAAAAGCTTAAGTGCCGAAAGGTGTCGCTTTCTTTCTGTGTTATTTAGTTTGTTTTATTTTCAGTACCGGAACCTGTGAGCGCGAAGGGAAAATACGTTTTGTGTATTTTATTTCTGGTGTGTGCCAACATTCTCTCTATGTTCTCCTCTCCCCTACCAGGAGTAATTTATCAAAAGGTAGAAAGCCCAATTGAACAAATTTGTTTTCCTGCATCTGGCTGTCTTACCAGGGGTTTATTGTCACAACGTATGAAAATTGGCCAGTGAGAGTGATGTTCTCTTTGCAGGAATGAAAACATTGTGGCCTTAAATGAACTTGGAGTATGTCATACAGGATATCTTCTTGGCTTGATTTGGAAGATATTAGGCGAGTTAATGTGGGGCATGAATCTGAGCACATCAGAGCCTTCTAAGGCTTAAATTCCTCAGCCCAATATAATGCCATCATTATTGCCATTATCTCCACAGTATAGACAATAAAAGAATTAGCATTTTTTTGCACTGACTTGGGACCGAAACTAAGAAAGCAGATTCTGTGTATATATCTACAGTATATACTCTGAGTACTTCCCATCAAGATAACTATAAAAACTTGCAACTAAATCAGCATGTTGTTTTCCTTCTTCTTAATTTCCAGAAAATATAAATCAACTACTAGAGATATGAACAACCAAGGGGCCATTCCAAGAATTGCTAAAGTAGGACTAACTTCAACCTCCGATACTCCCATCTGTTCTTCTGGAGATATGAACAACCAAGGGGCCATTCCACGAATTGCTAAAGTAGGACTAACTTCAACCTCCGATTCTCCCATCTCTTCTGCTAACTTTCCCACCCAGCTTTAACTTTAATTTTGTGCCCTACCATGTTTCCAACATTCCTGGAGGACTTTTTTAGATGGATGTACATCTCTGTGCCCTTAGATTTATCCAATAATTAGTAGCCAGTTGTATCTTCTTATTTTTAAAGGCATCTCTCCTACTTCCACCTGCAGTGCAGAAATTGGGAAAGAATTAACAGTTCCACAGCATATCATAACTGCTTGTGATTGGATTACTGTACATCTAACTTTTCTAGATGGGATCTTGCTCCAGATCCGCAAGCAACACTGCCATAGTCAGTTATGTATTTTATTAATGCCACACACATATGCTTTAAAGATGCTCTATCAGCTCCTCACAATCTTCCTGTTAAGCATCTCATCACATTAAACACTTTCTAACATTTCTCATTTTAATGAAACAATCTTTCCATGATAAATGGACTACATTTATATAGCGCTTTTATCCAAAGCGCTTTACAATTGATGCCTCTCATTCACCAGAGCAGTTAGGGGTTAGGTGTCTTGCTCAGGGACACTTCGACACGCCCAGAGCGGGGATCGAACCGGCAACCCTCCGACTGCCAGACAACCGTTCTTACCTCCTGAGCTATGTCGCCCCTAATCTGAAATCCAAATACCCAAGAAACGAACAACCTCCACTCTTTCCAACTGACCCCCATACATTTTAAGACCAGTACCTGCTCCATTTTTTGTGCCAAGTGAAAAATGTGAGTGAGTTTTCTCAGTGGAGAACTTGAACAATTGATTCCCCATCTCTCCACTTCATTAATTCCTTCTTGCACTATTCTAACCACACAAGGAATGCTCTTACCTCTCCCACAATGCCTCATCATCTACAAAGAGAGATTTACTCATTAATGATTGTATTCCTGAAAATATGTTTTTCATAATGAAGAATAGTAAAGGACTACCTAGAACACTACCCTAGGGAGTCTCATTATCTACTATGTACTTACTGGGTATCTCTGAAACTATTTTAACGTGCATGACCCTATTGAAAAGTGTTTGATCCAATTAGAAACCCTCCCACTAATCCCTAACATGTCTACATTGATCAAGAAATTCTCCTTCCACGTTAAATCTTCTGCTTTTTCCACATCAAAGAATACTACTACTACTTTTTTATTAACTTGTGCTTTTGAATATCAGTCTCCAATTTTAATACTAGATCCATTGTACCTCTTCCATCCAAAAAACCACTTTGATATTCTGATAGCAGACTTTGGCTTTCTAGAAAATAAGACAGCTCCTCACTGATTATACAAAAAATTATACATTATATAATTTTGCATAAATGGGACATTACAACTACTGGCTGATGACTTCAGGGTGTAACTGAATCTTTTCCTGGTTTCCTGATAGGTACTATGACTGCTTCTTTCCACACAGTTGGTAACTTATATTCTTCCCAAACTTTGTTATACAGGTTTTGTTCTTTATTTATTTTAGTGAGATGTTTCAGCACACTATAATATATCTGATCTTTCCCTGGGGATGTTACTCATGATGATCTGAACTATGCACCTGTACAAATGCCTTAGCCATCCTTTTTCCTACGCTGCCTCCTTTTCTTCTTGTTCTTCTTCTTCATTTAATGGTGGTGCTAAACACCTTTAATGGTGCATACTCTGCCGCCATCTGGTCTGGGGTGTTTACTACGAATCTATAGTATCATTATTAAAAGGAAAGAAAATTAAAATAGTTTTAAAATAAATTTTAAAAATAAAAGCCTCAAATTATATTGATTAAACCTGTTGAATTTAAATACTCTAAATACCTTAAAATAAATATATTTATTTCCAGTAGGTAGATCCAAGATTCTTTTTATATTAAGTCCTGCCCTACTTCATGCAGACTGGCTCTTCATTGCTCTCTGTCTGTCATCATATTTAATGCAGCTGTATGCTACATGGATTACCGTTTCTTTTTCCCCATAACAATCCAATCTTCCATCTACATGTTGATTGATCAAGAAGAGCATATTATTATTATTATTATTATTATTATTGTTATTATTATTTACTGTGTCTGTATCGCCTCTTTGGAACATCCAAACTGTATTGTATCATCTTAATTAATGAAATGTTGGTTGTTTGAGAACAGCATTTTTTTTTTTTTTTTTTGGGGGGGGGGGGGTGTTAGGAGGTTAGGTTGGGGTAGTGTGAGAATGGGGTGGGGTGGGTTGAGATTGATTGATTGATTGAGAAGTGTGTAGGGGTGTGCGCGTGTGCATGTGTTCTGCCTTCCTGCAATATTGCACACCTGCCAAGAAATAAAATAAATAAATATTCACAACAAAAGAGAGTACTATTTACACCTGGGTGCCCTAATCAAGTGATAACATTGTCCTTCTTCTGATTTCCCCTTTATGATTGTTTATTCCCAACCAACAGAGTAACTCTGCTTACTAATGTTTACATCTAGCTGAATATGGTCTGTCTTCAATGTCTTTTTAGCAACTGTATCAAATTCCTCATTCCCTCTGACTCCAACATGAGCAGGCATCCATACAATCCAAACACTTAGTCTTAATATTTGGATGCAGAATAGTGATTTAAGAATTTCTAAATAAAATGTCCTATCTATTAATGAAATTTTAAGACTCTAAAATCATTAACACAAAATTTAAGTCATAACAGATTACTCTCAAGTCGAACGTCCTCTATTGCCCAACCCATTGTAAGGCAATTACGATAATCATCATTTCACTTGAAAATTTTAAATAGGCTACAAGTCATTTGATAATCTTTTTTTCCACATTGATTTCAAACCCTAGGATGACAAAAGCAGTTGACACTATACCTGAATTAGGATCTTTTGATTCACCTGTATATATTTGCAGAAACCATAAAAGCTATATTAAGCCCCCATTCATCTCTTATTTGCTTATGCAGCTCGAAATTTTCCATTGGTTGTGGCTACAACCAATGAAGGTATAGCTGGAACTGGAAGCACAACAGTAAGACAATAGGCTATTTACAATTTAATATCCCTATATCACTCACATTCTCTTTCACGTTCCACCCAAAACTACCGACTGTTTTGTAGGATTTTCTCTTTTATGTAAATAAGCCCGATATGTAATCGTTGGCGGTTCCCTTAGAGTAAATGACACTGTAGAAAACATAACATATCCTAACCGCTTGACATATGCTAATTCACTTTTTTACCAAGATTTTGAGGACCCATTCGCTACGCATCCACAATCCTGCACTACTGCTACGTGAAGTTTCTACCAGAATCGATCGCTGACGCAAAAAAAAAAAGAAAAAAAATACAGGCTGTGTGATCAGGAAGTGAACGAAGAGTAGGCTAATAGGAAGCAAGCAAACAGTAACGTATATTCGATTCAAATGAAACTCCACGTTTTGTGGAGGACTAGCGATTTCAAACGCGCTCGTATCATATTAGAATTTATTTGTAGCCATTTCGTTAGACCGAGTCAGTCAGTTCGAATATCAAACTAACATTTCCGCAGTCCTTGGCTGTGTGAACACAAGAACTTCAGGTTTAAAATGAAAGTGAAACAACTGTTAAATTTGGTCTGAAGTCTAACAGTATCGGGTTACGGGAAAATATTTTTATTCCAAGATTCTTTAAAATTGCAACTTTGTTCCACGGATACAGCGAAGATGGATACGTTTTCCCCTGTGTTGCTCCAGATTTCTGAAGATCTGAGCCCAGAGAATGTTGAACAAATTAAGTTCTTGTGCCCGGATATAGGAAAGAAGAGGCTCGAGAAGATCAACAACGGGATTCAACTGTTCCAATGCCTGCGGGAAATGAACAAGATAGGGCCTGACAACACGAAGTTCCTCCGATCCCTGTTAAACAGTATTAAGAGGGCCGACCTCCTTGAAATATTATCCAACTTTGAAACTTATGGATCCGGCCCGCAGGAGGTCCAACTTCATCCCGATGAGCGAGGTCAGTAGCTACTTTAATGTAACGTATCTTAAGAGTAGCCTTTATGACTTTTCTGACAGGCTACAGATATGTCAAGTCTTTTCCAGCGATAGTAAGGTAGCCTAGGCTACGTGTAGCCTCCGCCATTTGGCTGCTCTGATATGAAAGCCACGGGCCGTTTAGAGTTATTGAATTATTGAAAATTTCTAATGATTTGAATTTAAAATAATTTTATGAATCTTTCTAATTTTGTAAGTTAGGCCCTAAACGTGGCCACCATTTCCTTATTGTCTATGATTAGAAAATACCGGTGAGTTATCGATGAACTAACTGACCCGCCATTTCTATTCTATGGTCTAGCAAAACTGGATATTGCGACAGATGTACTTTCGGAACAACTGGGAAAGAACTGGCGAAGGTATGGTCGAAAACTAGGAATTACAGACCCCAAACTGGAGCACATATCAGTAAAACACCCCTTCGACCTACAAGAGCAGACAGTTGCCCTTTTGAGGGAGTGGCGGAAGATGCGGGGAGCAGAGGCAAAGGTTGACGATTTGATAAAAGCTCTTCGATCCTGCGATTTGAACTTAACCGCTGATCAGCTGAGTAGAAAGCTCACGGAGGAACCACATTGACATCAGAGTTATTTTCTTTCCCCAATGTTTCCTTGGACAATGAAATTACAGAATATATTTAGGTTTATGTTAATCAAGCAAGATTTTCTTTATTTTTAAAGCCATTTAGTAGGCCTAACCTAAGGTTAATAACATTACATGCTCTACTCTTCAAGGGGTTTCGAAGTATCGATATCTTATGTATCGATTGCTTAGGCCTTTGTAAGTTTTATTGAATAATTGCACGGTTTCTTAAAGCCTCTAGGTGGCGCTGGTGATCTTTTTCAAAATATGGAAAACCAATAGGCTTTTTCAAAATCACTAAATATTGAAAACCAATAGGTTATTTGTTTTTCTAGAGGTAGAATAAATGGCACATTTGTTGGTTTGCCTTAACTTTGTAATATAGCCAACAAAGTATGCTACAACATTCTATCTATATCTCATTGTACATCTTATTTTCTCTACTGCACGCACATTATATGTATTATCCTTAATGTGAGTAATTCTCTGGTTCGAATCTGATTACCATAGTGGCTCTGTAATGTCTCAGGTTGCTCTACATATAGTGTGGCTGCTTTACATAGGGTGCCATAGAATGTCATAATTTTCTGTGAAATTAAAAAATAAAGGGATGTTGATATTGAATACACCAGTTTCAATTTGTGTTACTGGCTTTGGTTACAGTTTTAAATTGTATTAATACCCTTAGTCGCGTGTGTGTCACAGGCATTGCTCTTATCAGGTGCACCTCTTTCTGTTTGGTGAAACGTTGGGTTCAAATGCATGTTATAATAGAAAAGTCAGTAACTATTTTCATACATTGTGTTTTCTCTATTGAGCTATTGTCAAGTATTTATGCTGAATTGAAACAATTGGGTGCATAATTGAAAAAGGAAATTGCACTGATATGAGCCAATGATATGAGCCAATCATAGTGTTCGCAGAATGCTTGGATGAAAATCTTCTGTACATGAGTCAATGTCCATTCCTTGCCCCTGAAATGAATGACAGCATGTGAGAGGTGGGTGTGTGTTTTGAAAGAAATAAAACAAAACAAATATAAGTGGTGTTTGTGCTGTGTGTGCATGTTTAAATTTTTCGGATAACGATCCTCTATTTCCAGCCCAAAATTTCAGTCTGGTGCACTCCAGTGGAAGGACCTAAAACAGACACCCCCAGTGTATCATTACTCAGTGATTGTAGAGTAATGAAGAGACCCTTGTCATAGGTGGCATTACCAAAAGGGCTTGCCAATGTGAACCAGTAATGTAGTATTGCTGTTTTATTGTAGGCATTTTAACAAAATGAAGAACACACAAACCCAAGGGTAGCTTTTTATTTGATTTAAAAGAAATCAGTGATTAGGAAGAAGGAAGCTCCACCATATTTGGAATGGTTAGCCCAGCGTTTCCCAACTGGTGTGCCGTAAAATGCATATCTCTTAATTAAAACCCCAAAAGAACATTTAGGCCTACGTGCGTCCGTGTGTGGAGGGGGGCTGCAGGGTGTTTATTTTTTATGCTTTTGAGAGTGGTGTGCCATGAGATTCTGTAAATTTGGAATGTGTGCCGCGGAAGGAAAAAGGTTGGGAAACGCTATGTTAGCCTACTAGAAGCTAATGAAACTGAGCACCGTATGGTCTATGGATGATATGGTGTTACAGAGGGTCAGCTGTATTCTCTCTGTTACACATGGTAATATTCAATATGTCCATTAATCATTCTACTACAGTCTTGGACTAGAAAAGCAGTGGTGCATGGTGGATGGGATTTTCCTGTTCCTTTATAGTATCTTAAGGTCATAGCCCCTGAAGACATAGACATTTGTCATAGTAGTTTTTTCCCTTTTGAAGACACAATTCTTGTTTTTATTTTCTTGTTTTGCATTCTTGATTCAGATGGTACACTACTGAAAGAATCATATAAAACCCACTGTTGGGGCAAAAAAGAAAACTTTATAATTGTCTTCAGCACTATTTGTCCTTATATAACATAATTACAGTGCAAGCATTTGCATGGTGTTTTTCATGTTACAAATTAATTTTTATACTTATTGTTTTTACATAGAAAAAATCAATGAGCTTGTCTCTTTGTATTCCATACAGTCAAAACCAAAAGACAATACAAATAAAAAGATACAGATCACTCAAAATCACAGTCCATTTACTATCAAACAGGACAGAATATTTACTTAAAAATTGGCCGCAAAAGCAACATCAAATTAAGATAGCCAATTGTTGTACATTGAACATGTCCTCTCTGTGGATTAAAAGCTAAAAGACAAAAATGCACCTAAAATAATTTATATTTTCACTCGTCCTGAAATCCATTGGTAGGTGATTTCAAAGTTGTGGCACATTTATGAAAGCTTTGTCTCCAAATACAAATCCAAATGTGTTGAACATCCAAGATGCCTGAGCTGGTGGACTTTAACAAAACTGGACACTTTCACTGCCCAAAATCTGCATGGTATGTAAAACTCTGGAAGAAGCCTGGCCTCTGGACAGATAAATTCCATGCATTCCTCAAACTCCTTATCCCAGTCCCACTGTAGACAGCATGATTAATAGGAAAACACATACACAAAAGTAAATGCATGTCTAAAGACACAGGCTTGTACTGTGCCTTTTATACATATTTTATAAGTTGTTTGTTGTCAATGTTTGTATTGCGCAAATTAGAAGTTCATCATGTCTGAACCTTGCTTTAGTTCTTTTCATTGGTAAATTATTACTAATACTTGTTATGTAGATATATTTGACTTCCTACCACTTATAAAATATACACCGTGCCATTTGCTGATAATGTTCTTCAATATATCTGAATCTTCCAGGAATTACTGTATGGATTTGGGGGGCAAACATATCCACCTTTGCAGGCCACATGAATGTATCATTCTAGCTCAGTTTTTGATACACTTCTGTTTTAAATGTGTGTCGTGAACCTAGTGTAGGGTAGCTCTGCTTAGGAAGATTGTAATACCTCTTATAGGTGTTCCACAAGGCTCAATTTTAGGCCCTCTCTTATTTATTATTTATATTAACGATTTACCGTCTGTCTGCCCTTCAGAAGCTATGGTCAACATCTCAAACTGGTTGAAACACTATTGTCTGCATTTAAATGTCAGCAAAACTGTGTGTATGTTCTTTTCTAAGAGGCTCACAATGACTGAAACCTATGTGGATGGGGAAAAACTTTTACATGTATCTGATTTTAAATAATTGGGTATCATTTTAGACTCCAACCTCTCATTTAAAATAAAACACATAAGAAAGGTTGCCAACACAGTCAAATTCAATCTATGTAATTTCAGACACATTCGTAATTGTCTGTCCACTGGTGCTGCTACACTTTATATGCACTCCAGGATCTTCTCACATATCTCTTACTGCCTTACACATGCTGGACACACGCCGAAATAACTGCTCTACAATCAATAGAGGTTTTATTCAAACAAACACTCAAAGTCTTAGACCTAAGAATACCTAACACACCATCACTGTGACAACATAAGAAAATATAATCTATTAAGCTTCGACAATTTTATAAAATACAATGACGCCTGCCTTACTTTTAAGATCCTTCAAGGTTTGGCCCCTCCTCCACTTAGTCAGTTTGTAAAGTACAAATCATACACTGAAAGAACCACACGAGCAACAGAGAGGAAAGTCTGTGATGTGCCATACAGAAAAAGCAAATTTAGCCAATCCACCTTTTCTGTCAGATCATCCCACTTTTGGAACATTATACCTACAAACATCAGATCAGGCTACCACTGAAGCGCTTTTACACATAAACTGAAGCTATGGCTAAAAGCAAATCAATGCTGCTCTCATAGTACTCTGTAAATTTGTAAATATACTATGTTTGATTATTTCTTTTTTTTCTTTCCTATATCACTTTTTATACCGAAAATATAACTTACTGTATGTACTTGTAGCCATCTTGTACCCAGTATTAACATCTCTCACCTGCTAAAGGACTACAGATGAAAATTAGCTCTTGAGCTAACTCTGGCACTGTACCATTTGACGCAACTGCGGAAATCTTGATTACTGTGTGTTGTCCCTTTTAAATAAATAAATAAATAAATAAATAAATAAAATTAAATAGCTTTGAGCAAAATACTGGCTGTTTTAAAAATGCACTGGAATCCTGCACAAGTGTATTCTTTGTAGAATTATGCATTTGTTCCACA
This sequence comes from Anguilla rostrata, assembly GCF_018555375.3. Classification (NCBI taxonomy): domain Eukaryota; kingdom Metazoa; phylum Chordata; class Actinopteri; order Anguilliformes; family Anguillidae; genus Anguilla; species Anguilla rostrata. The sequence continues at coordinate 41,349,066 of NC_057937.1, read as the reverse complement.
TTTCCATTTTATTTGCCATTGTTGATCAAAGAATTTATCCAACTTGTGATATGTGGCTTCCACATTTATTGTTGTAATAGATCCTTAAAAAAGAATAAGCAACTTGGAATAATTCTTTTTCATGTAGTTCTTGATTTCCCAAGCTTATATGAACATGATTTGATTTATGTGTGAAATTTATACAGTCCGGATGTGTGAGTGATAATTATGTTGACTGTGCTGCATTATGTTCTCTAGAGCTACTCCTATTGGCTGACAGTAAAAATAAATATCTACTTAATCCTACAATCATAACGAAAGGAGCAGTGATTGAAAATTAATTTTTAAAAATACAAATTTGGTTGATGGTTGGTGTGAGGGAAAAAAAACAAATGCATGTGAATCCATGACTCGTGGTGAAAAAGGTGGATGAGAGAGAGATAAATTGTAAAAAAAAAAAAAACTTTAAACAAAAAAACTCCTTCCTCTGTATATACACATTGAAAAAATAAAGTGAGAGAGGGAGAGAGAAAGAGCACCACTACATGTACACCTGGGGGGGTGGGGGGGGGGGGGGGCATACTCAGTTCACTGGTGGTGCGAAGTACTTAACATCAATAACTCTGCAGCAAAAGCATTGTACTGTGCTACCAAATGTAAATTGCCCAGGATTAACCTAATAACACAAATAATTAATTATGTAAGTAATTAGTTAATTCAAAAATGAAAGTACAATCTCCAGTACAGCTGCCAGAATGCTTCCTTTAATAGATTATAATGCCTGATTTTTTGAATTTATACAGTACATCACACACAACCAAGAAGCTAGATATTACTTTGCCAATAATCTTTAATGGGATTGAATCAGATGTTCTTACTGCGATTAAAAGATAATTTCAGTGCGGCTGCCAGTGCAGTAAATATCACTCTGTTTAAAAAACAAGTGTTTAGAGTCATTGTTTAGAGTCCCGTTTTCAACCTTTATGATGCATCTGGGTCACCACCACATTCCTCCGTATGTGTCAGCTGTGCAAGGAGGAAGGATATTCATCTATTTTTAAAGTGTTGGGACGGCAGGGAAAGTGAGAGGGCAGGTCACCCACTACCCTGAGAGAGCAGAGATGTAAACAGAGAGACACACGTTGTGTTTATACAGTCTGTGCCTTTGTGCACCACTGAATGAATGTGGACGTGGAAAACCACAGGAGGCAAGGAGTGTGCAGTCACTTAATAGCTGGAATTTTAAGATACGAGAATTTTTGAATGCTTTAAAGAATTGTATACATCACAAAATGCACTGTGATGATTTTACTGTCTTATGACTTTGTGTATACATGCTAAGTATAATTACAATGAAACTGTTTTGTAGTCATTGTTCTCTAAACAACAAAGCATGAATAATAAGAAGAGAGGTAGACTATTACACCCTGCATTCTAATTAATTTAGAAATGTACGTGGTAATTCCATGCCCTCATCGACTTGAAGAGGATTTGGTAGTCAAGATTTTATTTACTAATTACATCAATTGTATTAGTCCTTGGGGCAAAAATAAAATCGGCTGAATAGCTGGGGATGTAAAAAAAAAAAAAAAAAAAAAAAAATCTCTATATCACAAATTATTCGGGTCAAACTGGAAGCGCAATGTATGGGAACAAAATCTCAATGGAATCTATTGATGCTACTGCAGAGAATAAACTGTTAATCGTGATCAAATATTATTAATGTACCAAAGATGAAACATTTACCGATCGCAACATTGTGATTTCAATTATTTCAGTTTAGTACGCAATTAAGCTCTCTCATTTTGATAACACATCTCCACTGTGGAGGGCGCTATACTTCCGCTCTGTTTGCTTCCACCGCTGTGCACGGCAACCTCACGCACTGATTTATCGGGAGAGAAGGAAACAGTAGACAACGGAGAGGAGGACACGAAGCTCACAGAAAGGAATCGAAACTGTCCTGGCGGAACTGGGTTATCTAAATCCGGATTTTCAAACGTAATACTTAGAGGAACTGGATTCATAGTTGCCCAGCTCGTAAAATTAATTGGAATTAATTATTTCTGCCGGGTATAAACGCGTTTAAAGCAAGGAGTTTAAAGTTCCCCGGTCTCCTGAAGTCCACTACCCTTCTGTAACCGCTAGGCTGGTGGTGACGCGGCTCAACCGAGAAATCCATAACATACAACGGAGAACCAAGCAAGAGGAAATACTGTTCGGGGATCAAGTTTTTTCTACCATTGTCATTGAAAATGTGTCTTTGACCGCGAACGGTGGATTACTGGCCCATTTCGGTGGTAGTCTAACAAGAATATTTAACTTTTTGACGCTTGGTAGCTAGTAGTAGTAGCAGGCTAAACATCCCCATAGCTAACGTTAACGAATTAGCTAGCGGCTGGCTATCGTTACATCAGTTAGCTAGGTAGCAATCTACACTTTGCCTTTTTATCTGTGGAATATTTTATCACATACATAGCTAGTAAGTTTGCAAACAACCTCTTTAATTTTGGCAGTATGCGTGGTTGTGTTTCTTGCGGAAAACGAGCTAACTGGTGTTTTCATAAAACGTTGTAACGTTAGCTAGCTTAATGTTTTTATCCTTAGGAATATCTGGAGAACTAGCTAGCTAGCTGGACAGCTAGCGAATGTTAGTTAGCATTAGCCAGAACTCTCGGGATATCCTCCGCTGTGCGTTGATGGTGCGGCCTTTGGATTTTTTCTTCATTCTGGACCATTTTTTGTGTTGTATTTGATCTATTTTTGTGGATTATATATTTTTGGATGGCCTGGAGAACACATGACTGCACTTTAAACATTTTGTACCGTCGCATTTCGCTTGCTTGCTTGCAGGCTCTAACCACAAACCTAGTTAACTAGCTAGCTAGCTAAATAGTTTGCTGGCTAACGACACAGAAGGAAAAGGACTTCACATAGGCAAATAACATATTTCCTCTCACCCTACAAGGTAAATGATTATATCACTTTTTATGACTAGTATGATAATGAAGTACATTTTGTGTACAACGAAAACAAAAACTTCTCCTGTGTGATGACTTTATAAGCCAGGAAACGATGTTCTTCATTTGGGATTATTGCTCTGACTGCCGTTTTGTAAATTCGACATTTATTTGCTAGCATCGCGTTCTATGAAATCATTAATTGTCTTTCTGAAGTGGGTCAGTACTGAATTATTCCACTAACCAACTATTTATTTATTTATTTATTTATTTATTTATTTATTTATTTATTTATTTATTTATTTATTTATTGAATTTTACGATTATTGTATTTACTTTTTTCATTCTGTTGAATATCTGAAGCACTCATTTGTTGGGCTTTTGAATCTGGTGTTTATGGTTGGTTGAATAAAAATCTGTCATGGAAGCGAAGCACTCCACGCACAACTCAAAGGCGTTTGCCTACGAAGCTTTCGGGACTAATTGAGTAAATTAATTGCTTTGTTGGTTACCTGCAAAGGCCCAGAAGTATGTTCGCTGAGTTCATTTATACTTCGTTCGGAGAGTGGGTTAATTAACCACACGTCCGTAGTTAATACGCTTCCGAGGTGGGCCTGTAAAATTTTAAAATGAGCTGATTGAGAATTTCCTTTTTTCTTTACACGTATAACGTCAGCTAGCTAAAACTTTTCCCACTCGATGACAATTGAATTGAGTAACATTGACCTTACTTTTCATAGCTTGTGCAAATGGCCACCCAGAGAATTATTTTACTGCAGTGGAGAGGCGGCTGAAATTGTAATGACTGCTTTTAAAAAATGATTGCTCTGCAGTTACTGAAATGTATCCAAATGTATAATCCCGTTCATGATGAGAGATTGATATCACAGATCTCAAAGTGTGAAGTACATTATTCTAGTAGAGTTGTTAATTTAAAGAACAAGGACATTTCCCGCAAGATATTAAATTCTGGTTGCAGACAGTCACGCTTGTAGGTTTTTGCTTTTACCTTTGAGAGAAGCTAGAGCACTGTATGCCCCCATGGCTGCGACATAGTTGCTGCAGTGTGAGAGAAACCATGCGGGATTTTGTATATATCGTACAGGCTTATGGAGATAGAGGTGTACCATCTGTCAGTTTGTCTCCAGTGCTATAAAGCTGCATTTGTGTTGAACTCCATTGTTAAGCTTACCCATCTGACCTCAATATAGACTGATGTGTTTTCAGAAATTGGGTTAAATTTGTAGACATTATTTGTCTCGACTTGGCAGATTTGGGGGGAGCTGGACATTGGGCTGGGGGTGGGATGGACTGGGGGAAGGCTGTAAACAAGGCACATAACATGTTAAGTGGGTATAAATTCATTGGTCAGTGAACTGAACACAAAGGCCTGTGACGTGCAGTCCACATTGAACAAGTGCCTTCAGCGGTAGCGGTTTGTCCACAGCCATTCCTTTTCAAAATGGAAGAAGGAAGCCGGCTCCCTCTGTGATGTCATCGGAGCGGTAGGACTGATGCATAGCAGTTAGATCTGTATCTGATTTGACGTGGCGCAGTCAAATTGCCCCTAAAGTGGCACAACAAAGGCATGATGAGCGCTGATGTAGGTCCTCGTCTGCTGAGCCACCTTGAAACGAAGCACCAGTCAGATATTAGTTTGCTTTATGGACTGCAGCTGGAATGACTTGCAGAAGCTCGAGGTTCTATACAGAGGACCCACCCATTCTGTCCCCTGTAAGGCTGTCAGGCAGTTAAAATATACTGTAAGTTATAGCCCATCCATCTAATAGTCATATGGAAGGATCAGAAAGTGTGGCAGGTTGTGCCTTTCCAGGTCTCGTTGTAGGCTGGTTAGCATAACGAGTTGCCTGCTTGCGGCTTTCTCTCGGTCCACTACCTAGTAAGACAGACCTGTAATAGCTCAGACAGCCATGTGCTGGGAGTGTTATTTAAAGCCTTTCATACATCCGAGTTGTGGTTTGGGCCGTTATTTAATGGATTGCTCATGGCCCCGTCGGTCTAAAGTCACTCCGCCGATCTTCCTCCTCCCCCAGATGATGTGCGAGGTGATGCCCACGATTAGCGAGGCGGAGATCCCGCCGGGCGGCGCCGGAGGGCGGGGCTCGACGTCGCCGCTGCAGTCGGACTCGGACGGGCACTTTGAGTCGCTGATGGTGTCCATGCTGGAGGAGCGGGACCGGCTGCTGGACACGCTGCGGGAGACCCAGGAGAACCTGGGCCTGACCCAGGGCAAGCTGCACGAGGTCAGCCACGAGAGGGATGCCCTCCAGAGGCAGCTCAACACCGCGCTGCCCCAGGTAACCGTCACCGCCCCTCCTTCTGTGACATCACACTGACCCGGCGTCCAATCGTGTTGTCTGACAGGTTCCTGCTGCTGTGCCGAGAGGGTTATTCTCCCTCTGCACACCGACAATGATGGCTCTTTTTCATATTGTTTTAGACTTATTGTGATGCAGTTTGTAAAATGGGTGAAATTTGAATTCACATGTTTAATGTGAAGTTTCTCTCCTCTTATTGGATGCAAACCCACTGAAAGAGATGACAGCAGACCTCATCGATGGGGACATGATATTCTTTGCAGTGTAATGATAAAACTTAGATCCAGTTACTCAGCATTTTTCACAGCAGATGGGCATACAAATTGTGCTGACCCTCACCTGACGTGTTAAGTTTCGTTTTTTCTTCATTCTTGTAATCGCTGATATTAGCTAAGTGCTTAACAATTGATTTTTTTTAGGCCGACAGCCTGTTTCTTGGGTACAGTTTTCGCTCAGTTGACCAAGGGCTTGTTGTCATATCAAACTGCATTATTGTTATCCGTTGATGAAATATTTACCGTGGTCCTCCGGTAAAGGACACTCATGGTGCTCTGAACCGGGTCGATTACATCACTTTCCTTGCCACGTTCTGTGGGATGACAGGCAAGCGGACTTTAGCTGTGATGACTGGGTGCCGTTGAATTATTTATGACAAATAATTAGAAAACAATGAATTCATTGAGATCTTTTTCCCCATTGTTCTCCTGGCCCAGGTTACATATATCTTTTTCTACATCTTGTGGATCAGTTTTTAATTTCCCCCCAATAGGTCTAATTCATGAATACAGTACTTTTGATGTATTTTTACATGGAAGTGGTTTAGTTTTGGAAAAATCAAAGCTTACCCCCTTTGGAAAATTTTGATGACAAAACCACATAGAAATTGTATTTTGTTTATTGGTCTGTGCCTATTTTAATGTAATTTTTTAAAATGGAATAATGTAATTATTTTAATGTAATAATGTAATCTTGTGGTGTGGTTCATAGATGGATCTTCAAATATATTTTGAAGTTTTGAAGAGTTTTTCCTTAACTAAATTTTGCACTCGCAGGACGAGTCCTTAAGAGTAGGTTTTTTGGAACCCCCCCCCCCCCCCCCAAAAAAAAAGTCGGTTTCCCCCTTCAGTGGGGTTTGATGTTTTAAATTTTTCAATTCCGATACCAAAACTGATAAATTTAATTCAATACCTTCGCAATACTTTCTTCAATACATTTTTATATGAATGAAAACTTCATAGGCTTATTCATTTGCCCGCAGTTTATATAAATTATTATAGAAGGGGGTGGAATCAGCTACACTACTGGCTTAGACAGAGGGTCCTTAGCATGAAATTAAATGGGAGAAAAGAGTAAGATCACAACTGTCTACTGTTTACATTTGTTTAGGATAGCTTCAAAGCTATGAGGAATGCTGTTTCTGTCATTGAACAAGAATACTTTCTAACACTAGAGCACCAATAGGCTATTTTGTTTTATTACAACTTGTCATCACAAAGACCGATAAATCTCTGTCTGTAAAACCATACCAATGACGAACATGTTCGAACATGCAAAAATTTTGTTTGGGACTCCAGCATTACGCCGGGTGTAAGATGTCTTTTATGTGTCGGATGCTGGAGGACAAACTAGTCCCTATATGTAACAAAATTTCATATATTTACACAACAATTTGAATTGTGAAACTTATGTGAATGATAGATTTGATCCTCTGGAATGTGATTCTGTATTAAATCTGTATAAAGTTCTGACCAGAAAGGGATTTAGCAATGTTTTTTGTCTCCTGTAAAATGGTTGAGTATAAAACATGTATCTCAAGCTTACACCCGTTCCATATTCAACATGTTACCTGTCTTGCATTTAATAGTAGCTGTTGCATTTGATACAATCAGTGTCTATTTTAATAAATTGTAGCCAACCTTTAGATTACGTTTTCATCTTAAGATCGCTGTTTATGGATTGTCCGCCTTCACCTTAAAGGCACGGCATCACTGCATTTACCCAAATGGCTTCATTTTGACTTGTCAGTCAAGTTGCCTGGAGACAACGACACTGCTAGTGATTGGCTGGCTGCGAAAATAGCTTTTACATCTACAAGTACCATAAACTATCAAAATATGGGCTGTGTTTTCCAACATTTTTAGATACTTTGTAAGACTGACATATTCCAGTGGGTGCCAGATGGCAAAGTTTTTCGATGTCCAAACCTGCCGTCCAGTTATGATTGTTCTTTAGCACTGGAATGTTCCGGAAAGAACATTCTCATCACATATTTGTGATCTTAGACCTTAAACGGTTAATGCAGAGGATGCCACTGGAAATGCTATTTCTGAACTTACTGACTATTCAGGACTGAGCTTCTACTAGTTTTCAGGTGGCTGTTTTTTATTTTACAAAGTCCTCTCAGGAGCATCTTTCATTTACGTATTTGTTTACTTTTGACAGTGCTTTTCCTGTTGTGTTCAATGACCATACGTGACTATCCATTATCACAGACAGCCCCGGCCTATCTGGAGTCAAAGGTCTAAAGGCAGAGACATGATGGTATCAGTTACTGATTTTTTTGTTTGTCCAAATGTTGTTCTAGGCCGCAGAATGCACATTTGTGGCAGTTTGACAAATACATGCTACTGTGAATACATCAAATCTACAATTGATTATGTGTTCCTGTTGTGCAGTTTCTTGGACAGAGAGGAGAAAACTATGGTCTAGGCCATAGATTACCCTGAACTGGATTGCAATTCGTACACAGAAAATTTGGCTTTCATTCATTACGTAATCATGCATTTAATGTGGAGTGGGTTTCTGCTGGTTTTGACCCAGCAGCGATTGCACATTTTATGAGAGAGGTCTTCATAATTTAATATAAAAACTAAATTAGCGGTGTAAGCTATGCAATATAGCGGACTGGCAAGCTTTCTCAACCGTCGAAAAAGCCTGGATACAGCGTGTCCATGCAGCAAAAAATGCCCCCTCTTAGTGGATGATTGCGGTTTGGACAGACCCCCTGTTTCTTTTGGCTGGAATCGGGGCTGCAGCTCTCCCTAATATAGCCTGAAAGGAATCCTGCCCTGGCTTCGCTGCTGAAGAATGGGGATTGGTCCCGGGCCCAAAAGGAGCAGGGGCGGCCAGCCGCGGTTGGCTGGCGAGGACCGAGCCCCATCGCCGTGATCCCCGGAAGGGGTCGTCTGCATCTGCTTCCTGGCTCGGGGGCCGGGGGCGTCCGTGCAGAGGCAGTAGCTCGGTCTCCACTTGGGAGGGGGTGGGGGAATGGGGGGCAAAAGCAGAAAAGCAATGGTTTTAAGGCTGCCTAATATAAGAAATGGCAGTGCTAGTTTCACTTTAGGATTATTAAATTTAATGCCATTTAAACCACTGGCTGCCAGGTCTACGAAGCAGAAAATTTATACTCGGAGAAAACCTGGCATCACAATTTCTTCTAAATGGCATTTTTAATCACAGGGTTTCTGTGTCGGGGCAGATAACTGCAATGCCAGTTTCATTCAGGCTAGTTTATTGCGTCTAGGTTCTATTGCAACCCCAGGCCACCAGTTATCTTATAGAGGGGGGAGGTACCGCAGTAGTAATTTGATGGAGAACGGCAGGGAAACCTAACGCAGGCCAGGTCTTTGATTAATCTCATCTTCTCCTGAGGAGATTACGGACGGCGCTACGTCGCGCGTGCGGGCGAACCGTAGCACAAACCCGGCTGACGGATCGCTCCTTTCCAGCCCGCCCTTTGGGTTGACCTCCTCGCCCTCTACCGCGAGCAGAACGTGGCGCTTCAGTTTCCCGTCCTCCAGTCCCGGGAGACCGCAGGGATAGCGCTCGGATTAGCGCGTGCGGCCGGAGCGTGGGGGGCTGCCAAGGGCTCCACCGCTCTCGCTGGCCAGCTGCACGGCCTCCTGGGAATTTCCTCGCCGGGGCTGGCGTGCGAGTGGCGGGCCGGAGGACGGTCGGCACGGGGAAGAAGAACGTGGCGCGATCCTCTGATCGTAGCGCTCGGGCTTAAGAGCCGGCGGCGTCCAAAATGAGGTAGTGGAACGGCACGGCTCCACAAATTCCTCTGGCTAGCGTGCGTATAGGCCAGTCTGTAGTCAGCTCGCACGCTTCCGCTAGTGCCTGGTGATACTGGAGAGTGGCGGGGGCTCAACACGCATAGGGAAAGTCACCATCCCGATGTTGCAACCTTGCGCAGAAGCAAGATGCAGTACCATGCATTCCGCTGGGTGGCATTTGTTAAAAAACTATTGCGATTTGTCTCAAGGGAAACCTCCTAAAAAGAAAAGAGAAAAAATCTCTGGCAGAAGATATGCGGTTATGGCTAGCTAGAGATGAGAGGAAAAAATTGGATTATTTAAATCTAGCGAGCAGCCAAACGTGTAACTTGCTGTAGCTTGGCTAGTAAGCGCAGTAAAGCTAAGGCCTTGTGGCTGGTTACCATAACAACGCTCTCTGGTGACCCAACCCTCGGGTTCCAAATAACGAAGCTCCCCTTAGCTGGGGGCAATTTAGCCTTTCAGTGACTGGAAACACATTAGTCTTTGGAGCCTTTGGGCAAGTGAGAGGTATGAGTTCAAATCGCACCTCAGGCGAGTGATTCCTGCTTGTTACACGTGCATATAAATAATGCATGTTTTTGCACAGAATTGATTAAGCAATTTAATGTCTATTGAGGCTGCCAATATACTCTGGTCCAGTTTCTGGTTTACTTGCCGCCCGGTGGATTTGGATGAAGTTCATGATCTAATGACACGTATGCTTTTTTGCCAGGTTGCAACTGCGTGGCATTCCACTGCATTCCTTGCAATTATGTCGGTCCCTGAGCGTTTGTGGGTGTGCGTGTTGACTATGCATCGCCTTGAGACTGTCGACTGTTGAATTTGTCACAGTTGTTGGCCAAACTCTCGACTGTTGATTGGTTTTTGGCACCGCGCTACGCTTCCCTGGAAGCCAGACTTGATGAAGCTAGTCATTTGGAATGATGTGTAGTTAGCTCGGTTTTGTTTTCCCCAACGACAGCCCAGCCTCAGAACATTTTCGTGCCTTGCTTTGTGTGCGGTCGCGTATTCGGTGGTGAAATTTTGCTTGCCATAACCAGAGCCGACGGTCTGGTGTCCCCTCCCGCCATCTCCCACGCGGTGAAGCAGTAGGCCGTCTCGGCGGTAATGGCTGGGCTAGCGGCGGAGGCTAAAAACGTTGCCTCCTACCCCCGCTTTCTCGGGCTGGAAGGGCTTTTTAAATGGACGTCTCCATTGGTCTCTCTCTCGAGAGCTGTGGCATGGGGTCAGACCACCTGCCTCTAAAGCCCTCCGCTCCCTGACCCCTCTCCTCTCCCTGCCCTCCGTCCTGGGCGAGCGCTTTACGCCAGGAATGCACAAACATTCCAGGGCGACACGCTACATATTGCTATTTGACTTTGAGGGGCTCTACACCGTGCAGGTCTTGGAAGCTGTAAATTGTGTTCTTCATAGAAAAGTGCTTTTTATGTTGAACAAAGGAACCGGGAGCTTTCAGCATAGAGCAGAATGCCTTGCTGAAAATGTAGGCTTCCCTTTGGCCGGGAAAAGCGGTTGGGAAATAGGCTTTCAGCGCAAATATAGATTATTATTGTTATTTGGAAATGTTTCGTTTCGGCGACTTGCGGAAAGTATTTTGTAATTTGTGTTTGTCAAAAGTATGGCTTACCTGTCGGAGCCAGGTCCTGTGAATCTTGGCGATTCCCAGTGACTGCTGTATTAAAAGGAGCCCTTCCCGGCTGAGTCGGGAGATTTACGGTATTTATATTTCTGCAGTACAGTGGGGGCTTTGTGCTGGTGGGAAAGCAACCACTTCACCCAGTCCCCCCTCGGAACCTCCGCCCCCACCCCACTCTGTTTTCGATCAGGAACAGGCTTCTCGGTCATGTGATCCGAGCCGGAGAAGACAAGAGGAGCTCACGGTGGAAGAAAATGGGAATGTTTCACACAAATGCAATTGCGTAATGGCTGCTTTTACCGGCTCTGTTCTTTCTCGGACTGCACATTCCTTCGCTGCCGCCTTTCTCTCTTTTTCAGTCTTACCCTCTCTCTCTCTTTCCATACCCCCTCCCCCCATACCTCCAAAGTGTCTTTCTTGTTATCTTAAAGCTAGGGCATGCAGTGTAAATTTAGTGAAATTTCAAGTTTGATGCAAGTGCACATGCCGCAGTATGCAAATTTTAGGAGTCATTTGAATGTGGACTGAAACTGTTTTGATTTTGGAGAATTGTAGGATGTCACCACGTCAGGACACTGTCATTAGCATTGGCTGGTGTTGGGCTTTACTTATTAATTCTTTTTAGAAAGGATAAGTTAATGGTTAACTCCATCTGTTTCCATTTTAAGTGCTTTTTTACTCCTCTCCACACATACTTTAACCACTTTCCCCCTACAAATATTGCAATATATGGCTAAATAGAACATGAGAATTGTTAACTTTCAGAGGCCTTTTAATTAATGAGAAATAAAATAACGGAAATTAAACGGTCGGTAGCGTAATTCTAATCGTTGTGTACTAGGCACGGAATTGCAGAGAATGCCTAGCCGCATGCCTTCACCAAGGTCAAGTTATCGGCCAGTGGGAAAAGGAGGCCCTTTTTTTCCTCCCTGCAACATGATAATTGCGGCAGTGTTTGCAGCGCTACAGAGAGACGGCAGCAGTGAGTCGGGTTCATCTGACAATTAATTTGTGATTCCTGGGTGATGTGGCTGAATGTCAGTTTATCTGTGTCTCCCACTAATTGTGTTGGTTAAAACAATCTAAGTAATGTAAGTGGGTGGTTGACTGTTTTCCTTTGGGAGCAAGCGGTTCCTCAGCAATCCTCATGCCCGGTACCCATTATGTACTGTATGTAAAGAGAATGAAAACCTGCGATATTCTAGCTTAGACGTGCATTATGCGGTTAACTGAAGAAGAATATTGCATGGCTGTGGAAAACAGTTGGTTCCATTTTCAGTTTCCCGATACAAAATTAGGAAGCTGAAATTTGGCCTCCAGTGGATGATTCTGCAGTTCATTTGGTGATTCTGGGATGGTTGTTGAGCATTAGGCTTTGGGTCATCTTGCTATCCTACTCACATTTGAAAAAATGTGGCATGTGGCCAACTGAGATATGCAAAGTCATTGACCACCTATCAAGTTACCTGCTTTTGCCATAGTCGTGCTTATTTAGGGTTTACGTATGCAATTTTTAATTGATGTAATGAATACATGATCGTTTTTGCATCAGTTAAGAGTGTGAGCCTTCATTGTGAGTTTGATAATACATAATCGGGGGAGGTGACCACAGGTCTGTGGCCTCTTTTAAAACCTTAAGCTGAATTCTTTACAGGTGGGTTGCAAGCTGTCCCCCTGTTTATTGTGGTGTGAGCCACAGCTGTTTGTTTTGGGCTCTGAGCGGCAGCTGGTCCTCTGTCAGTATCGCACTCCGTAGTGGAGCGTGATACTGAAATCATGCTGAAACGTGACCTTACATCGTTCCCTTGTCTTACCGGTGCACGGTCTGGCCATACTGGGCAGTATTAGAGTGGTCCGCATGAGTGTAACTTTATTTGCGCTTTTGCATGTTGAGCAGACATTTAAATTTTACTGTGGAGGGGATTTTCTTTCTGGAAAGCTTAAACCCCTGTTACTCGAATCACGGCCCTCGAGGTCCGCAGAACTACTGGTTTTCCACCTTCCCTTTACCTGGGAGTCTGGTGTGAATGTGTCTGGTTGATCAGTAGCACTAAATGTTCAGTCAGTTACCTGGGGGAAAAGAAAACCAGGGCTGGATTTGGATTTGAGGTCCTGATATGAGAATCCATGGCTTTAACTGTCAGCGATGAGTCACAGGTGTTAGCTTGTGGAAAATGCACAACACGCCAGTGCTAAAGGATGTGCACGTTGTCATAGAGACTTTATTAGCTCTGGGGCAGATTCACTGAAGCACGCTGAGTTTGGCAGTAAAGCAAAACATTGGTTTGAGAAGTTTGTGGTGCTGTGAATTTGTAGATAGCTTCCATGTTAGTCGTCCATGTCAGATACCTTAATGCGGTCTCATGGTACTCCTTGTGGCATCAATGGGAGGTACTCCCTCTTTGTATAGATAGGCTCAGCTTCTTAGCTAATCTCAAAGTGTGGATCACTAGCTTTGTAAAGGTACTTGCCCTTGGCTAATCCGTTGTGTACATACTTTGCTAATTGCATACTTTGCTAGGAAAGAAGTGTGCTGGAGGAATGAGCCAGCAAGTTTTAGCCAAGTTTTTAGGAAATTGGTATTTTGGCAATTTACACATTGAATTTTGTCTCCCTTTTCCATTTAAACAAAGAAACAAACTAACAGTGTATGAATGGAGCCCTGTGCTGTATTTGCAGTTACAGATTGATGCTAAACTGATTGGGCTCCAGCCAAATATGTACAATGCTGCATACCACAACTCTAAATAAGAAATTACAAATGGTATCTCTGTTGCCATAGCTACTCATCTCAGACCAGGAAGGGGAAACCTGCTTTCACAGATTAGTAAAGCCTGCAGATTCAGCTAAAAGTCTGTGTCTCTCATAGTTTCAGCTGACTGGGGGCGACAGACTCCGGCTAAGGTGGGAGGTGCCTTCCCGGGGCAGGAAGGTCATTGGTCAGCCCGTTTAGCTGGCTCAAGATGAGGAAGTGGAAAGGCTTTCTTTATCCTACCACGATCCATGAAGCATGTGTTTCCACAAGCACATAAAACTCAGAAGACTTTGCTATAATTTTGCCTTTTGAACTATTTGGGCACAGTGCTGGGGGAACAATAGGGTAGTCTGATGTTATTACAAGTTTGTAATAACATTTTTAAAAGTCTTTATTTATTGCAGATATTATGTTTAAGGCATTAGAAAGTATTCAATTCATTCATTTTTGGAAGTTGAACGTCTTGCTGGTTTTAGCCCAATTTGTTCATGTTATGGATGGTTTCTCCCTCTCTCTGTTGTGGTATTGACCCACGCCAGCTCATCCAGCTGAGGTCACTGGTCTTGGCACGCTTACAAGCCTGCAAGCTGTGTAAATAACAGCACTTCTGTCCACACTCCACATCCTGCCAGCGCCGATCCCAGCGAAACGGCCGACCGGATAGACCGCGGCACAGTTTGGAGGTAAAGATCAGGCAGCGCCGATCTGCGGCAATCCCACCCCTCAGGGGGAGGTCGGGCACGTAGGTCCTGCCACGCAGCCCGGCGCAGCCCTGGCTAGCCCTGTGCAAAAATGGAAGCTGTGTATTACGCAAACAGCGGCGGCTCTATGAAGTCGGAAGCCTGGAGTGGCGCCCGAGAGGCCACTGATGTGCAAACAAAGAGGTGAAACCGAAAGCGTTGGTAGCTCACTGTCTCGCCGACGGTGGTTCAGCGCGGTGCAGAGTCCGCGGCTGAGTTTTTAGCCGAGGCCCGGCACCGTTGGCCGCCAGACCTTCCCGAGTTCACACCGCTGTGCGACAGCAGAGGCCCGGGCTGAGATCTTTCCCCGGGTCAGCCCTGTTTTTCCCATCATCTCCCGCCCTGCGTAGGGGACCGACGTGAAGGGAGGCCGGCTGGAAACTCACTGAACCGGCGGTCTGTAATTGCCGCTTTCACAAGCGGCTTGTGAGGAAATATGCGTACGTTGTAGGGAGTAGCTGGATTCTGCGTGAAGGGCCAACTGTCAAATATTTAACCTGCAATATCGTAGTGTTGACAAATGTGTTGCAGAGAATAGGCTGTTAAACGGTGTTTTTTTGTTTTTACCCGTTTACTCAATATCGGAGACTGTTTGTGTTGGGTCAGCATATGTGGGCGATAATGGGAGAGTACTTTTGGAGTTTGGAAAATGTCGTTTTTGCGTTCAGGTTGACATAATCACATTTGTAGTAGCTTTTAATGTTTGTCCATGTGATCACAGGACTGTACATGTTACATTCTCTAAACTCAGCAGAAAGACCAGGGGGATGAGCAGAGTTAAATCCGGCATCGAGGTCGTTCCGTATCTCCTGTTGTTTTTAGCTCCCGACTGAGCATCTGAACATACCATTTCTTTAAAAAGATAATAAAGACTGTGTGTTTCTGCTTGCCTCTGAGTCCGGGTCACATGCCTGGACGTGCTACGTTAGCAGGCGAGTAGCTCCACCCACGACTGTACGCGAGCTGCCCTGAGAGCTTATTGGAGTGATGGGTGCCCCCTCACTGGACCTTATCGCTGATCTGCAGTGTTGATTCGCTCATCAGCCCGTTATACTGCCACTCTGCCTCTGAGATCGTGCTAAAGCTCTTTAGCACGAGTAGCCTTTTAGCACGAGTAGCCATACCTCCTGCGTCTGGCCCTCTCGGATTCTTTTAACGCATGCTGGGGAACGGAAGCCTCCGCCCGCGGGAACAACGCCGGCCCCCTCCCGGAGCACCGCGCATTCCAGACCTCTGAGGCTATCAAATTAACCGTATTTACGGCCTTCCTTTAAAACGCGGGCGACTGCTGCGGCACGCAAGACGTAACCTGATGAATGCCATTGTGCTCGAGGCTCAGAAAGGTAGGAGGAGGTGGAGGGCAACCTTAAATAAACGGCAAGGCGTGACGTTCTCGCACACAAAGGAACTTCACGCATCGTTGGCCCCCCCTTGCGGAGTCCTCATCACGTTATCGAACTGGATTTTGCTGAACTAGCAGTAATTCGGACACCTGGAGCTGCTCAGACCAAATGGGGCACCAGCTCATCAGTATAAATGGTCGTCTTAAAGCAAAGCAAATGCAAGCGGTAGAAGTCCCATATACTCCCATATTAACTCGTTCCACCCGTCCTGAGGCCTGGCCTAGGAAGCTGGGCCATTAGCTTGCAGTAGACTCAAACCAGTGCAGTAGCCATTTTAAGTGGGTTAATATGTGCTAGCTACAAAAAAACAAAACACTCAGTGCTAAAAGGTGATTATTACTGTCACCGGTCGCGTAGCATTATGCATCTCCGCGAGCAAAGCACTGTGGGTAATTTAATAGCAGCGTTTTGTTTGCGGCTGTCCGTGGCGGGTAACTGGGGCAGTGGCATCGTGAGCCTTCAGGTGTGTGGCTGAGGGGTAACTTGCACAGATGCTTTACCTGCGTGACATATGTGCAGCGGGGAGCGGGAGGCCGCGCCAGCCTGACTCATTACTCCGGCCTTCTGGGGCATGCATATTTCATGACGGGGGCTCTGCGCTGTATTCAATATACCTCCCTCTGTTCCAGTGACAGAGCTGCCGACGCTGCTGCTGTCACAGGCATGTCTACAGGCAGTTATTCCTCTTATGCGTGTGTGCTGTGCCTGTATGAGTTGGTCATACTTGTACTAGTCTTGCTGGCCTTTTGCCTGCTGCTGCAGCTACGCAATTCAGTTGAGTCACAGTATTATAGACTTGTGGGGATGGAGGTGTTAGGTAAGGGTAGGGGTGTATTTATGACCACACGATGCTTCAGGGAGACTGCTGGGTATTTACCCTGGAAACGGGAAATGGCTTTGACATGACGACGTCAAGGGATGGAGGTCCCGCTGCCTTGGGTCTCCGCGGCGACCCCGTTCTCGTAAACCCCCCCGTTCTCGTAAACCCCCCGTTCCTGGGAGACGGAGAGAAAGGGACCCACAGCGCCTCCCCCTGGCATTGTCCCACCTCCGCACCTGAAATGGATCCCGGTGGCCTCGCGAGCGAAAGGAAGATTAAGCGCGGTGTCGTCTGTCCCGCTCCCGCCCCGCGCAGCCGTGAACCTAATCCGCCCGTGAGAACGGCACCGGCCCGCAGCGCCGCGAAGCCACCTCTGCCGGGCCCCTCGTCACCGTGGCCCTGCCCCGCCCCCCACTCTGACTCTCGGCTTCCTCCCAATACCACCTTGGGCCTGAAGGCTGATTTTAGCTGTAACTGCATTGCCAGGGTGTTTCCCCCTGGTGTGTGATCACTTTGGATCTGTTTTTGCAACAGAGCAAGATTCTCAAATCTAATATTTAACAAATACTTTTTTTTTACTCTTCTCTGAATGCACGATGGATATTTAAATTGGTTACACATGCTTTTCTGCTTAGTAAATTGGGCAGGGTGGACCTGAGTCATCAGAAAAGATGTAAAATGAAGTATCCTGGGTTTGTTTTTTTCACCTGAACATGCACTTTGTCTCACACACAGATGTCATGAAATATTTTTTATACAGAATGCCTGCAGGATGCAGTGCTTCATTAAACAGGCTAGTCAGTGTTCAGCCTTGCTTTGTTTCCTTTTGATAAAAATACATTAAAATAGTCCTCTGTTTCCATTTATGTCATCCTGTTTCCTCCTTGCTTAAGACTCTGACTTGGCTTCCCTGCTTAGGAACTGAACTTTTCAACCTGAATTGGGTTCCTTCTTCCCAGAGTGAGTTTGTGGCTTTGCACCCGGTTGGATGATATCCTGCAAGTCTGTTTGTGTGCCTGTGTTTTTCGTAACTGTGGCTCTTTCTATAAAAACGCAGCGCAGCCCAGATCAGAGCTGAGCTAGTGTTGAACTTGAGCATCGTGGATGTGATCCGACGGGCGATGTAAACGGCGCGCTGTCCCTTTAAGAGTGCGGAACATGTTTTTTTTCCCACCCTACCCTTTGGATCACTTGGCAGCCTACCTCTAAGAAAGCGGCATATCGCTGGCAGTTTGCGACAGTGTTGCGAGGCGGGCAGATTGACAGGGGGAGGGGAGACAGCATGAATGGCCGTCCAGCGTGTGACTCTGGCCCTGGGCCCGCGTCAGATACGAGCCTCGGCCCCCGCTCCGCCGCGTCTGCTCGTCCCTCGCCCTCTTCCCAGGAGCTTCCGCGTCGCCGGGCTTCAGTCCCAGCAACCCCCACCACCACCGCCCCTCCCCCACCGAAACCAATATGCATTTCACAATCCAGAACGCCACTGGCTAACCATTATATTTCCATTAGGAGCACTGGAGTCGACTCGGGGGCAGGCGTGGGAAGATTAGCATGTGAAGCTCGGCGTCGCGAACGTCAGCTACCTGCTCCTTGAAAGGAGCTTCATGAGTGGATGAGCTGAACGAATGCGGAGATAATGTCATGGAAATGCAGCCAAGATTAACACGGCGCTCGAGTGCAGCACTTAACACTTCAGCCGAGGGCTGGATATTTTATGCGCGTTGTCCGTCTTCCGTTAGTTACAATCATTTGCGCACCAGAGGCTCCGTTTTTCCTCCTAAGGCAAAATAGGTGAAGATACTCATCAGTAAAACAGCTGTTAGTCACTGATCTTGTCAGATTAAGTAGTGTTTGAGCCTGCAGTGTAAGCGTAGCGTCTTGCGCAGACCACGCTGTAAAATGACGCTGCTGCCTGCCAAACGGCTGATGGCCGTCTCCCATGGCGGAACGCTTTTGAGACGTACGTGTCAAATTCGGCGATACGCTGTAACTGTATTTGAAGGGCGCCGTTAAATTTTGCAGCGGGCATTGTCGAGAAGGCCAGCTCCTTTCCCATGCTCCTCTCCTGGGGTTCGGGGGGGGGGGCGGGGCTCAGGGTGAACTGAGGGGAGGGGCTGTTGAGCATCCCTGTGTAGCTGGGCCCCTCCCCCACAGTGGAACGCGCCGTTATTGAGGAACAGTCTGCTGGCCTTGTCGGGTTTTTAAAGCATGGATTATGCTGCCCTAAAGGGTACTTGAGAAAGTAATTACTTTTTGTTCATGTCATTATTGGATCTTTGGAGGAATTTCTGTTTCTATACGCGGAATTATTTTATGTTAAACCCCATATGTTGATTTTCTAACCAGAATGGGGATGCCGGGGCTCGACGCTCTGAAGCACTTAGCTGCCAGGATTGCAGTCTGCAAGTTTACTTCGATTTTTAATCTCATTTTCTTTAATCTTTGTCTTTAATCTTACTCTCTATTCTCTAATAAATGATTTTATTTGCCTGTGTTTCCCAGTCATAGCAGCACATCCCTCCCACCTGGGATGGGCTGAGTTTGTGTTCAGGGAACACAGTTAAAACGAGAGCCTTGTGCTAAACTGTGGCCAGTGACGCGTGACCCTGTGCGACTCCTGGCCCCTCTGCGCTCACGCAGTCGGGATCGGACGCCAGACCGCGGGGCGTGTCACTAACGGGAGCCAGCGCATTAGCAGGACACGCCACCCTACAATCGGTGCTTTTATAACACACACAACTCCCCCTAACCCTCTTATCAGACAGATTAAACTCTCTGCTGTCCAAAGACTGTTTTCTTCTGCGAGCCCTTTCTGTGGGTTTTTTCTGTGAGCTCTTCCTGTGAGCCGGAGCAGTGCTCCTCGGGCCTCTTTCACAGTAATGCTCCGCGCCCCCGTTTCCGTACTCGCCCTCTCTCCTATGAATGCGCCCTGTGGGTAAATAATGAATTAGCCCGCTCGTTCTATAGGACAAGCCATGCACGGCCACTGATGGTGCCTGTACAGACGTTTGAGACGTGACCCTGCTTGGAAACAAAATGGAAATTATTTGAGAAAGTGATGCTGTGTGTTGGCCTGACATCTTCCTCACTGTATTGTACATTGTCTGTATCACTTCCCACGCAAACTTTGCTAGAACCTATTTTGTTTCAAAATAAAGGCGTGATATTAGACTGTGAATTAACTGTATGAGAGATTTAGCCGTTGTTTTTGTATACTATATTCACTGCATTTTATTATTTTATTATTATTATTATTATTATTATTATTAACAATCTAGGGTCACCGGTATGAATCCTGGTTTGATTGTTGCTTAACTCTTCAACTGCTCGGACCAGGCATTTTGTAAGATACCGAGGAAATGAATCAAATTTGTGTTGAACACTCCCTGTCATGTAAACCGACAATATGAGCTGTCAGTCCCAGAGATGTGCGATACCCAAGTCTGTTTGACAGCATTTGGATGTGATGTAAAGATCCTCACAACTATGAAAAGAGTATCTTGTGTTTCACCATCCATTCATGTTCATATCAAGTGCATCCATCTAGTGGCTAATGATGAGTCACAATGCCGGCACTGTAACTACTGTGCAAGAGCAGCAGAACCGGGCAGACTGCTCTGAAACTTGACGTTTGCAGGGCGGTCACCACGATCCTCGTGTCGCGTGGAGCCGGCCTCCGGTCTGACTCCCACGCTCTCTGTGTCTGCAGGAGTTCGCGGCGCTCACCAAGGAGGTGAACATGTGCAGGGAGCAGCTGCTGGAGCGGGAGGAGGAGATCTCCGAGCTGAAGGCCGAGCGGAACAACACGCGGGTGAGCGAGGGGCCGTCCCCGTCCACACACATCACGCTCAGGCCCCTCACACAGCGCGGGCGGGTCCTCCTGCTGTTACACACCACACCTTTCACCTCTTCTGTCCAGATGTCACAGTACGTTACTGGCATTTAGCACACGCTCTTATCCAGAGAGGCTTACACAACAGTATTTTACAATGTAAAAATACTGTTTTGGATTTTTGCGTTGTGTCCATTTATACAGCTCTGTATACTGAAGCTGTTCAGGTTGGTGCCTTACTCAAGGCTACAACAACACTGTTCTTCTGTCTGGAACCTGCAACCATTGGGTTACAAGCCTAGTACCCTGCCCATTATGCTACACGGTATGGCCGAGCAGGGCTTCCTGAAGCCATAAATGCAGGGGTAATTATTTGAGGCAGTTGGGATTTGGTTTCAGATAATCACAGCACTTCCCTGCAGTGCTGTTCACGATGATGTCATAATCAGATGCCACTTTCAAACGATCAGGCGACAGCGTGACATCACCTCTTAGGGAAATTTTGAATGGGAGAGGTAGCACGCGCTTGCCTTTATCTAACAAATGCGGAAAAACCTCAAACGCACCACATGTACTTTGTGCCAGATTCGAGCTAGCTATACAGAGACCCTAACGTGTTCTGGCTGACGCCTAATGGGGTGTACGTGGTGTGAATGAGGTTTGTTCCTCTTTCTTTTGGATAAAGAAATGGGTGCTACCCTTTTCACTCTAGCTTTCTTTTTGGTGGTAATGTCACTTAGTGCCTCAACTAAGTGCCTTTTTTATAATCAATATGCAGTATGATTTTATTATACTGTATAAAGGTATTGTTCCAGTATGTTATACAATGAGCTTCTCTATGAAAATCATAAATCTGGCTTACCACCAGCCTGAGAAAATGAATATCCGTAAAGTTTTTATGTCAGATACTATTACCCTTTTGAGGCCTGATTTTCTTCCCTGGCTCAGATCTCCTCTTACAGTTAGTGTTCCCGTTTAATAATGCTGCACAGTGTGTTTGAGTAAACCCTTCAGCCGGGTCAGTGGCTGCACAGATTGGCCTTATTTACTTTAGGCTTCGATGTGTGAGCCGTGGATTTGATCCATCAGGGATTTTGTGTGCACCAGTGTGTGTGTGTCTGTTTGTGTTTTGAAAGTATATTTTCTGTCTGTCTGTCTGTTCCTTATATGCGGTGTCTGTTGAGAGTGAGTGTGCGTGCGTGCGTGAGTGGGTGTGTGTTTGTGCGTGCATGTGTGTGCTTTTGCGTGTGTCTATGTGCGTGTGCTTGTGAGTGTGTGTGTGTGCGTATGTGCTTCTGTGTGTGTGTGTGTATATGTATGTGCTTCTGTGTGTGTCTGTGTGCTTGTGTGCGTGCGTGTGTGCGTGCGTGTGTGCATGTGAGAGATTCTTCTCTCCTCCTCGCTGTGGAGATTAGGCTGCTCTGCTTAGCGGATGGTAGCGGGGAGCACACGCAGGTCCAGAGGCTGTGGCGGGTTAATCCCTCGGGGGCCTGGCCCTGCTGACCTAATGAAACACTGCTCCTGAAGGGCCGTGAGCCCCACAGCGCCATTCCCGCCAGGCTCCTGCGTGCTGCTCCAATGGGGCTCGGAGAGGGAGGGAGAGGGGGCGGAGGGAGTTAGAGCGGGCGGTACAGGGTGATGTCAGAGCACTGCGGGACTCCAGAGGGGTTTACCCTGAGAGACCCGGCAGAGTGAGACTGAGCGCTCACATATACACACACACACACACTCTCAGACGTGCACACACACACTCGCTCTCAGACATGCGCGCTAACACATACACACGCACACACACACACACTCTCTTTCAGACATGCGCACACACACACACGCATACACGCGCACTCTCAGACAGACACACACACAAGCACACACCCTCACTCAGACAAACACAGACGTCAGCTCCATTGAGACACAGGCAGCCCAGCCTTCGGTTCAGAACGTGGTGTAATCCCACCTCCTATCAGCCTGCACAACATCTGTTTTAAAGCAGTCTGAGTTTAGCAACAACATGTGGCCAAGGAAAGCACTTCCACAAGTTCATTTAAGACCATTTTGTTGCTGTTTTTTTAATAAGCATTAGATTTTCTCTTTTATAATGTCATGATGTCTGCTTTTACTGAGGAGTCCAAGAAAAGCACATTAGTGCCTTATGGAGGGTCGTAAGACTACGTGACTCCTTTATAAGTACTGCATATCCTCGTAAGCACCGCATAATCACTAAAAATGCTTATGCTGGTTAACTTGTCTCTACTATCCATAGAGAATTTTCAGCTTATATTGAGGAAGAGCTGTGTTTGGCATGGATCGGGACCTAGCTAAACACTATAACCCTTTTCACACATGGAGCCTGACTTGGCAACGTTCCGGAACTTCACCGTTTAGGGGCCATCTGTGTATGAGAGCAGGAGTCGGCATTCCAGAAAATTTGCTCCGGCAGTTTGCCAGCTCGAGACCCAGTAACATATAAGGGAATGTTCCGTTTCGACATCAGGCACAGAAAATTTGGCCTGTTTTCCTGAGACGTCCACAAACCGCATTGTTTCTTACTGAGAAAAAAGTACACTGAGCATGTGTACCAAATGTGTGATGGCCTACCTTGCTAATTACACTGACACACTCTCACCATTGTCCATCGATTATATGTACTGAAGCAAAAGTTTCCAAAGTTCCTAAAAGTGTATGTGCACATTAAAATGTGACAGGATTTTGTGATTCACTTTTTCTTAATAGCAAGCTAATTCACTGCTTGGACCAGTCAGCCAAGATTAACAAGATTACACCTTGCCAGGACTGTGCCTATGTGTCTTGGTCATGATCGTGGCATACTTCCATAGCCCTTTTGGTACGTTGACTGCCTATTGTTCAGACAACTATTACTGGCACCATCAAGTGTGAACGTGTTTGGTACACAGGTGTAGCAATTATGAATGCCTTATGTAGTGCTTTTGAAGGAATGTGGGCAGCTCCTCCGTCCTCTGTGTATGTGTGTGTCTCTCTGTCTGTGTGTTTGTACATATGTGACTGAGTGAGTATGTGGGTGGGTGTGTGTTTGTTGTGTGTGAGTATGTGAGTGAGTGGGTGAATATGTGTTTGTGAGTGTGAAAGTATGCGAGTGAGTATGTGGGCGTGTGTTTTTTAGTATGTGAGTGTGAGAGAATGCGAGTGAGTATGTAGGAGTGTGTTTTTTAGTGTGTGAGTATGTGAGTGAGTATGAGAGTGTGTGTTTGTAAGTGTGTGAGTGTATGAGTATGTGAGTGTGTGTTTGTAAGTGTCGGAGTGTATCCTGAGCAGGTTTCTGTCCTCCGTATGTCTGCGCAGCTGCTCCTGGAGCACCTGGAGTGCCTGGTCTCTCGACACGAGCGCTCGCTGCGCATGACGGTGGTGAAGCGGCAGGCCCAGTCCCCCGCCGGCGTGTCCAGCGAGGTGGAAGTCCTCAAGGCCCTCAAGTCTCTATTCGAGCACCACAAAGCCCTGGACGAGAAGGTAACCCCGCGGGGGGAGGGGAGACCGCTTCTGTTTTTCAGCCTGCACCTCCACATCCAGTCTGATACCAGCCCACCCCACACCAAGCAGTCAGTTGTGACAGAAAAGCATAAATGTTGTGCTGCCAGTGTTGGCACTCAACTGTTAAAT
Source organism: Anguilla rostrata (assembly GCF_018555375.3). NCBI lineage: Eukaryota > Metazoa > Chordata > Actinopteri > Anguilliformes > Anguillidae > Anguilla > Anguilla rostrata. The sequence continues at coordinate 41,324,911 of NC_057937.1, read as the reverse complement.
GACAGGTTGAATGTAATAAGGTGCCATTTGTATGCACCTTTAAAGTGACCAGGGTGAGGTGAGACTGTTACCAGCCCCACTGGTAAATTCCCCTGCTTGTGTTTCTCACGTACCCCTTTAAATTGTGTCCTTCCCAGGTAAGGGAGAGACTGCGGATCGCCCTGGAACGGTGCAGCGCACTGGAAGAGCAGCTCACGTCTTCTCAGAAAGAGGTACTTAATGCTCCATCTATCCCAGAATGCTCCGCTTGTTGTGCCGAATCGCGCTCAGCCACGGAATGGCCCGGTTGAGTCTCGGGTCCTCGCTGGAAGGGAAACTGGGCTGTTTTTCTTCCTTCTCAGGAATTCGAAACGCGCCTGCGTGCGCGATCGGCGTCAACAAAGCCTAAGCCGTGCTCGGTTGCCCGGGGAACGCGCCTAGGCGCTGGAGTGCAGGCCAGCCGATCAGGCCCATCCAGTTGAGGGAGTTTCTTTGGGCAGAAGACGGCGAATTGCAGCCCTTCCAATTTTTCTCACCTGCGTTAAAAAATTACGCCACCTAATCCTTTCATTGAGTCAGGTCTGCAGCAGGTTCTGTGCAGGAAGTCCATCAGTCATTCTTCCATGTGTAACCACCCGTCTGCACAGAATACACAAGTCACCAGCTGGCAAAGGGTTGTAGAATCTATATATTTTAATATTTTGAGAGAGGGCAAATTATAGGGAAACAAGGTAGCAGATACCATGGGACAAGTGTACTGCATGTGTTTTTGCCTTCGTTAGATTCATTAAATTCTCGAGTTGTCTTTGAGGGATTATAATTAGGTGCTGATTTATAGACTCTGACATTTATGACAGAGTTTTTCATTTAAGATGATTGACAAGTATTTGGATGATTGCTTCTAGGCATTTAAGTGACGATTTCTGTTTATGGGTTTTGCTTTATTATTGCATTGTATATTTTCTGTGTTGTTGCATTGCGTTTAAAGACATTGTGTCTACCTATCTCTCTCTATATATAATTATATATGTTGTTAAAAATGGTTATCAAAAGCACAGACAGGATTTCTTTCAATAAAGGAAGAGTCGCTTTGTTATTCTCAAACTGAAAATAATACCCACGTTATAGGGTACAGCCATCAACAATTACGCCCTTGAATCTGGAATCTTCCATGATCGTATCGGGCATGTTTAGCTTTAAACAACCCCAAGGCTTCGGTTATGGATGTCTGAATCTGCATGGAAAAGGTGTTTTAAGTGCTGTGGGGGAAGTGGAGATGTTCTCTCCCTGACTCTTTCCTTCTTGTGTTTGTAACACCATGGTGACGTCGATATAAATGGGCCATCATGTTTAGGGTGTTTCCATTAGCGTAGCATACGTCACACTTGTGAAGCAATGCTTGCACACAGACATCCACCACCGTTTGTCCCACTAAAATAAATATTTACTCTAAATCCATAATGCTTCCAAAGTGTTTCAGAGGATCCTCGTACTGCGGTTTTTCTCATGCACTTTCCATTTCATAAACTGACTGACTGACTGGTGCTTCAGCTGTAAACTGCGCTCACCGCAACTTAACCTGTGAAAATAGTTCCGCTTCATTTTTTTATTTCAACTATTTAAATGAATTCATTGATCTTTGTATTCCATTCCTTATTTTGAGTGTTGTGACATCAAATTGCCAATACAAGCTTTACAATTCAAAATAAAGCACAATGTTGTGAGTGCCTATTTCAAAAACATAGCTACCCATAAAAGGGTATGTTTGGAGCAAGTGAACAAAACCAAACGTGTGCAAACTGAACCATGGGAAGCCAACCAAACTGTTCAGTTTCCCACCCCACACCCCCACAAAATGTTGCATCACACACTCACACACTCATACTCACTCTTACTCTCACTCTCTCTCTCTCACATACACACACATGCACACATAAGCACAAATAAAAGTGAGCATGGGGAAATTCCCTGGTCTCCACCCTATCCTGCTTATCATCAGTGTGAAAATGCATAGAACCAGGGCTCTTCTGCATATGCTGGTTTTCATTCCAGCCACAGCTGCAAACACTGAACAGCATTGAGCTGTTAAATGCTCTTAATTAGACCCTTATAATGCCTATTGAGCGATGTCTTTCCCCTTCAGTTTGAATAATTGCCTTGCATGACATGAAGAATAAATGTCCCAGATTTGTTACCCAGGACTTTTTATCGGTTCAATAAAATAAATGCTTTTATTAGTATAACGTGTTGTATGTTTCCTGTAGAAAGGGTAGGATTTTAAACAGATCAGTGATGTCCTTACTGCTGAAAGCGTTCACACTTGGTTAATGAAACCACTGAACTCTATAGATGCACTTTGCAGTGAAGTTCAAAGGAATATGAGGGTAGAGCTTAAACATGTTTTCAATACCTTTCAATTTTTTATTGATTAAGGTATCGGCTGTAACCAAAGCCAGCTTAACACATTTGAAAACAGTTTGAAAAATCCTGGCATAGATCCAGAGTCTTGGGCCCCATTGACTTTGTGATGCTGTGCCAGTGTGCCACATCTAAGCTCAAACCACAGCATGGCATCATGACAGAAATGGGCCAGTGCCATCTTCCTGCTGGGCTTTGCCATGAGGAGAGAATGCTTGCGGTGAGGGATGGCTAGCTACAGATAGCAATGGCCAGTGTTGTGGGTGTTTGCTACACAGGAAAAAAAAAAAAGGTTTCTAAAATGAGTTTTGCAAGGATTGGAAGTCTGGAAGTTCCATATGTTGTACCTTATACAATTGTGAAAAAATGTTTTGAATTCTTTTCTTTGCCTTTGTGTTTTTTCCTCCCCCAATATAAAAAAAAAAATCGAATTTTTGTTGCAGCTGGTTTATCTGAGGGAGCAGAACATCTCTAAGAAGCTGTTGGTTGATGGAGCGGTAGAAATCAACCATGATGGGGAGAATACTCCGAGCACCAATGGCAAGGTATGGGCATTACAGTGTACTTTTATCGCAGTGTACCTGAATGCTGGGCAGATGTAGCACCATTTAGCTACGCCAGCCTCGCATTCTTCTTGATCGTAAGCAGCCTCCAGCAGCTAGTCTGAACCTTGCCTCTGGAAGGCATGTTTCCTGATTCATCAAAATGCTCCATTTAGCCAATTGGATCAATTATAAGGCTCAGCTAGCACATATGCTAAATCTAGCATGGAATATACTATGCGGTCATCGTATCTAGTATCTCTATATGATGAAGTGCAGAGAATCTGCAGGACCGTGACTCAACATCCCCTTGTTTCATTAAAGTAAAGACTGTCAAACTGTGGTGCCTAACCGCTAACGTATGACCTCCGAGCCCTCCCCCGAGAAAACGGAGGCGGCACGGTCGGTTCCCATCTGTGCTGGAAACAACGCAGGGGTGGCGACCGCCTGCGGTCCTGAGAGCGGCCCCCGTCTCCGAGGAGCTGACCGCACGACGCCCGTGGAGCCCGATTAGCCGGCCGGCCGCGGGGTGGGGGTGGGGGTGGCGGTGGCGGTGGGGGCTAGCCTTTGTGCTGCCCTAATGTAGGTTACCCTCCCGCCATGTAGGTTATCTGCCCGCGCACGCGTTTGTCGCGGCGGCCCCGCTCCGCGGCTGAGATCCCAGGTAATGGGATTTGGCTCGTCTCCGCTTCCCTCAGAGGCTCCGGCGGCCTTAAGTACCTCCTCTGTTTAATTTGAGCATCTCGGCGCAGTAAACTGCACTGTGCTGATGCACTGATGCAGGACGCATTACTCAAGCCCAAGTAAGTGTACATTACTGGAGGCTGTCATAGAAGAAAATGCATTGGAAGACATTTTAACTGGAGTCTTTGCATGTGGTTCTAACCGGAACAAGACCAGGTCAAAACCTAGTATATGGCTGGACCGTGTATTGGTGTAACGTCATAACTCGGCCGACCAATGGTGAAACTTCATCACTCAGTGACTCAGTCACAGACATTCGCGTTTATAGGGCTGGCCCCGCTGTTGCAGTCCAGTCAAAAAGTACAGAATACCTGTAGGTCTTTTGGGTTTACAGAATGCTTTGTGGAGAATAATAACAAGCCCTAGTGACAGTGACATCCAAACCTATAAGTAGCCCTATCACTTCACAGGGAAATTGTAATTAATTGTCCATAGTCAAAAAAACCCACGCACGTGAATAATTTAACTCTACTGTATTTAATTATATCAATGGTGTTATTTTAGTATTATTTATCATTATTTTTATTTTTATCTTACTGCAGGCAAGGTCATAAAGAGCATATGAATGTCAATGCTGCGTTCTTGAATTACTTTTATAGAGTTGTCTTTTGAAAGTCGAGTGTTTCAGAGTGCAGAGGTTAATAGTTGCAATCAAAACGTCAGTCAGAGTGGGCCACTTCAACTGTGTGTACACTCTTTGGGTTAATTTATGCACACTGGGACTGTTTCCAGATTCTGCCAAAGTCAAAGTAAAATCAGCATTTAACGTGTAGATAATTTATAGAAAACGTATGCCAAGTTTGTGTCTAAGAGACTCCCCCTAGTGGCAGCAATGCGGTTGGGATCTGTTTTCTGTAAGAGAAAACTGGAAGGTTGTTGAACCAGAACCTTTACAAAATTTGTTTGTGTTTTTTTCCCCCATTTTATTGCTTTATATTTGGACATCAGACATTTCAGTCCCCTTTGGAGTTCATGAATCCCATTCAGCTCTTGAATAGACAATTGCTGCTCTTCCTGGTTTCTAGCCCAGGTTGATAGTTGGCATCTTGCAAAGTCAATGATTCCCCAGCTCATTGCTGCAAATGTGAATCCAGTTTTCAGATGATCTATGGAGATCTACGGACCTGTAGGTTTTCAGTCCTATTTTGACGCACCTGATTTGACTAATCAGCAGCTCAACGAGATGTTCAGCTCTTGAATGACTTGTGCTTTGTTAGGGTTTGAGTGAATACCTACAAGACACAAGTCTCCAGGAACAGGGTTGGGCAGCCCTGATCAATGGGGTTTAATAAGATTTCAGTCTGCTAGCATACCCAGGCATTTTGACATATGTGTACTGGTTAAGGACTACAGTGGCATAAGTGATTGTTTCACCAGAATATAGAGGAGTCTCACCTGCCATGTCTGTCTCCCCCATTCCCCATCCTCCAGCGGTCCTCGGACGGGTCTCTGAGCCACGAGGAGGACGTGGCCAAAGCCCTGGAGCTGCAGGAGGTGATTGACAGGCAGAGCCGGGACCTGTGTCAAATGAAGGAGAGGCTGGCCACACTCTCGGGCCGGGTAGCCGAGCTGGAGGAGGACCTGGACACTGCCCGCAAAGACCTCATAAAGTCCGAGGACATGAACACCCGGTTGCAGAGGGACATCCGTGAGGTAAGGGGTCGCCCTAGCGCAGTTGCTCATACGCATTTTGTTTGATCTCTGCTCACACCTGTCACATCAGTCAGCTGGGCTTTTTAAAAGGAAAGGAATGATCAGAACTCCTGACATTTGCTGTTCTTACCGCAACTATAAACATGTATGCAACAAGGCTAAATATATGCTTCTTCAGAACGTGATGTACCTGTTTATTCAGAACGTGACGTCCCCGGTAATTCAGACCGTCACGTCCCCGGTAATTCACACCGTGACATCCCCGGTAATTCAGACCGTGATGTCCCCGCTAATTTGCACCGTCACGTCCCCGGTAATTCAGACTGTCACATCCCCGGTAATTCAGACCGTCACGTCCCTGGTAACGGTAATTCAGACCATGACGTCCCCGGTAATTCAGACTGTCACATCCCCGGTAATTCAGACCGTCACGTCCCTGGTAACGGTAATTCAGACCATGACGTCCCCGGTAATTCAGACTTCATCCCGGTATCTACCGCACGTCCCCGTAATTCACACCGTGACGTCCCCGGTAATTCAGACTGTCACGTCCCCGGTAATTCAGACCGTCACGTCCCCGGTAATTCAGACTGTCACGTCCCCGGTAATTCAGACCGTCACGTCCCCGGTAACGGTAATTCAGACCATGACGTCCCCGGTAATTCAGACTGTCACATCCCCGGTAATTCAGACCGTCACGTCCCCGGTAACGGTAATTCAGACCATGACGTCCCCGGTAATTCAGACTGTCACATCCCCGGTAATTCATACCGTCATGTCCCCGGTAATTCACACCGTGACATCCCCGGTAATTCAGACTGTCACGTCCCCGGTAATTCAGACTGTCACGTCCCCGGTAATTCAGACTGTCACATCCCCGGTAATTCAGACCGTCACGTCCCCGGTAATTCAGACCGTCACGTCCCCGGTAATTCAGACCGTCACGTCCCCGGTAATTCAGACCGTCACGTCCCCGGTAATGGTAATTCAGACCATGACGTCCCCGGTAATTCAGACTGTCACATCCCCGGTAATTCAGACCATGACGTCCCCGCTAATTTGCACCGTGACGTCCCCGGTAATTCAGACTGTCACATCCCCGGTAATTCAGACCGTCGCGTCCCTGGTACGGTAATTCAGACCATCACGTCCCTGGTAATTCATACCGTCACATCCCCGGTAATTCAGACCGTCACGTCCCCGGTAACGATAATTCAGACTGTCACGTCCCCGGTAATTCAGACCGTGACGTCCCCGGTAATTCAGACCGTGACGTCCCCGGTAATTCAGACCGTCACGTCCCCGGTAATTCAGACCGTCATGTCCCCGGTAATTCAGACCATGACGTCCCCGGTAATTTAGAACACAATGTCTCCACTAACACAGACCCTCAAGCTCCTGCATTCTGTGTAGAAGTGTGTGTTTCACCATCTCCCCCCCCCCCCCACTCACCCCTCAGTCCATGGCCCAGAAGGAAGACATGGAGGAGAGGATCACCACGCTGGAGAAACGCTACCTCGCCGCACAGCGCGAAGCCACGTCCGTGCACGATCTCAACGACAAGCTCGAGACCGAAATCGCCAACAAGGAGTCCATGTACAGGCAGGTGAGTCAACGAGTCCCAGCGCTGCGCGGTGCACCAGCCGCACCGTGCGGTTTACGCAATACGGGGCAGTGCTCACGCACACAAACGCAAACTTGCACTCACATACACGTATGCTGTTTGGTACTCTGGGACTAAAAAAAAAGCTTATGGCAGTTGGTGAGATTTGAATTGTGAGTTGCGCCGAGCGTTGAATAAGCGGTCATGTTCTGGAGCCGTGGAGAATAGGCGGCTCTAGGCTGGCGGAGGACAGTGTGACAGCTTCCTTTGAAGGCAGGAAAGGCCCACGGTGCTTTGGCAGCGGAGCGCTGCGCGGAGCCCGATCGCGCGTCGCCTGAAGTGGCAGCGCTGAATGGGAGGCCTCAGAGCCCTGTTTGTTTTTCAAGAAGGGGCTGAAAGTCACAGCGGCCCTGGCCACAGAATGCCCTCAGCCGCTCTTCTCCCCCATAATGAATGGCGCTTTGTGAGAGACGCTTTTTCAGACACAAACCCTTGAGAAAATATTGGCTTTGTGTAGTGCACCGCGCAAGATTCAAAACGGAAAGAGAACTTCGGGGGGGGGGGGGGGTTTGTGTCGGAAATTGTGAGAAGCTTTGGTATTGAGAAGTGTTAACTGCACATTTGAACTAAGCATTTAAGCTTTCTCCTTGTATTTTATAAACACTGGGCTGTTTGGTGACTCATCTTGTTGAAGCACTGTTCCATCTCATGGATGAGCCCCAACAGTCTGGTATCGACCCCAGACCGCGCCCGTGCCAGCTGTGGCCAGCTGCCCTGCCGGGCGATGGGTAATTGGCGGTAGGGTTGCCCAGGGAGATTTTCAGCCAGCCTGGGTGACGATGTTTTCTCGCACACCAGCGATCCCTGCTGGTGGAACGGGCATTCGCAGTTCCCCTGTTGAGCTGTGCGTGGAGAGTCTTCCTCGGGCTCAGCGCACGCCCGACTTGTCGAGCAGCGCTGGTGAAGCCATGTGCCGCGGATTGACAGTGGAGGTTTCTGAGAGAGTTGCCATGGGAACATTCTGCGTTTCTAATTGGGAGAAATGGGGGGGAAACCATTACGAATTTCCACAAAAAAAAAAACACAATGTGTAAATATTATTGAAAAACTATTATTAATGTTGCTATTATAAATATTCTTTTCAAGATTATGTTTATAATTTGCTCCCTGAAGGCCCTTTATCTGGAATGACATTGATAGCTTTCTGTCAATATCTACTCGTACAGTGGGATGACCGGAGCACAGAATTCAGGATTCAGAGCCTGCAATCATGTGGTTGCAAATGTGGTTTCCAGACCACTGTGCCACATCGCCGCTCCACATGAGTTCTGTGAGGAATTTGACCTTATTCTGACTGTGCTGCGTCAACCGAGCTGTTCAGATTACAAAAGTATAAGTCCTATAAACGGCTGTATAAATAGCCCTGTGAGAATGCGGTGCTCAGCCCTACAGCTGAGCTGCATTGTCCAGGACAGAAACGATCCAGTTGAAGGGTTTATCGATCACCTTTGCTGCAGAGATCAGATGAGCCGCTTCCTGTTAACACTGATGGCTCTAATGACACATGCTGAGTCGGCTGAAGACGCTCGCGCGAGCGCCTTATGTGAGCGTAGCAGCTGGGGCTGAATGCATTGTCAGACCTGTGCTGTCCTGTCCCCCCCCTCCTCAGACTGAAGATAAGAACAGGCAGCTACAGGAGAGGCTGGAGCTGGCTGAGCAGAAGCTGCAGCAGACCATGAGGAAGGCGGAGACCCTGCCCGAGGTGGAGGCCGAGCTGGCCCAGCGGGTGGCGGCGCTCACCAAGGTGAGTCAGCAGTCCCGCCGCCACTCATTCCGTCTCCCGGGATACGGAGGCGGTCCCCACTTTAGGCTTTCCACGCGGTTAGTGCTCCCTCTCCTGGGTCTAACTGTTGTCCCCATGCCACTAGGGAGTCTGTTAACGTAATGTGAATAATGTTTGTGAGGCAAACTGTTAGTTATTGAATATAAATAATTACCATAGCATTAAAGTGTATTTTTAGTACTTGTATCTCTTCATGCAGAAATGCTACGAAAAACTTTGTTTAGGATTCTGAGGGACAGAACCACCTGACAGGAAGTAGTGACAGCAAATGATGATTGTGAAATAAAGGAAATTTTACTAGTGTGCCTGTGGAGGGGGGGTGGTAGTCGTCGGCAAGAATGGTTCATTGCAAAAGAAGACATTGGGGTGAAGCGGATTTGTTTGGGCTTTGAAATTCCTCTTCAATACCTTCTGTCTTTGTCAAACATTAATGAAAATGTCCACTAGCGTCACTGAACTTGACATAGCCAAACATTGTGTAATTTTTTAAAAATACGATAAATTTATGTATTGGGTTAAAAGGAGGCAGTACGGCTGTTTTTGGTACTGTGGCATTTGGGTGAAAATTTATGTGCAGAATTTAATGAGAACTCTCACACAGCCCTTTGCCTTCCCAAGCTGATGGTTATTGTGACTGTCTGCTAATGCACTGCATACTCCATCTGGATGTGCGCTCTGAAAGAGGAGCCAAACCACACTTAACACAATGTTAAGAGGCTAATGTACTCACTTCAGAACTATGCGATGCTTTTCTAACTGTCGTAAGCTTGGCAGCAAAATTGGGATATTAAGCTGCTTTTGTTAATTTTGATGCCAGTTTGCCGGTAATTAAATCCAACAGGAGAGACAGAAGTACTGAACGCTGCACAAACATACAATGGGAAGTTAACATATGATGTAAACATTTTGGCCTCTCAGCAGATCTACTGCCATTTTTCATGGAGCTGCAGTAATGTACCCGTCCAGATTTTCTGTTCCCAGTCATATTTGTAAAAATTGCCTTTCTCTGTGCCCCCTCTGTCGCTCTCTGTCTCTCTCTCTCTCTCTCCCTCCTTCTCACCCTTCCTTTCTGTCTTTCTCTCTCTCTCCCCCCTCCTTCTCCCCCTTCCTCTGTCTCTCTGTCTCTCTCCCCCCTCCTTCTCCACCTTCCTCTCTATCTCTCTCTCCTTCTTTGCCTTCATCTCTCTCTCTCTCTCATTCACTCACTGCCTCATGTCCAGCCATAGCTGTACTAAAGTCCTGTCTCTGCGGTCTCTCTCTCTCTCTCTCCTTTGTGCCCTGTGTGTGGCTCGCCCACTGTAGCCAGACCGCTCACTGTGTGCTGACTCCAGCCTTAAGGAGGCTGTGTCGCAGAGGAAGGTAGAGGACGGCTGCCTGCTGCTTGCTGCTGATCACGCTTTTCACTATTCCTTTTCTATCCCCCCCCCCTTCATTTTTATAACGTAACCATAATTGAAAGTATACCTATCCAAGGACACAGAGGTGTACAGCATTGTAGAGCTCATAGCCGCATTGAATGGGATAGAGATGGTAAATTCCAGTCCTGGATGGCTTTGATCCAGACGATTTTGTTGTTCTCCTACAGTAGAGTCGAACAAATCTTCCAAATAAGGGCAAGTAAGAGATGAAGTTAGGCTCGAGGTGGAAGACCACACATGTAGCCTTCTTGGACTGGAATTACCCATCCCTGGGCTGAATTCACTGTGTATGGGACTCCCTTCATTTCATTTTACACTCATATCAGTAGGAGACAGTTCAGTTGGGAATACATAACGTGGAAAGTTCATGGATTGCATCTCTCTCAGTTCAGGGAAATCAGTTCATCCATGAAAACACACCAGTTTTTCTCAGTTCCATGTGTCCTAACTGAACATTGTGAAACTGACTTAAAAACTCAATGTCCCAGAACCCTCTGTTTTTAAGGCTTGCATTGCTATGGTAGCCAGGCTCCCCCACGCCTCGCTCTATGCTGCGGCCTGGTTGCCTCGCTTTCTTAGCGCATGGTGCTTATGGGCCGGTAGCGGTGCGCGCGGGTTTTGCGCGGGTGGAGGACAGACGGGTGTTAGCCGCGGGGGGTCTGACCACGCCGGTGTCTCCGCAGGCCGAGGAGAGGCACGGGAACGTGGAGGAGCACCTGAGGCAGCTGGAGGCCCACCTGGAGGAGAAGAACCAGGAGCTGCTGAGGGTGAGGAGGAGGGGGGCGGTGCTAGCCGTCAGCCAGCCAATCACCACACCCACCACCACCATAGAATTCCATTGCATTCCAGACAGCATTATGTTACGTAGATGTAACTGGAATGTATGTAGTTTGTGCTACTGCTGGTCACGGCCTCTGCCTCAGCATTGCACCACTCCACTGTATCAACATGGTTGGGCCGACAGATCAGTGGCCTGAACTAATAGGACACGGTAAAGCAGCAGGCGGCATTGTTGAACAGCTCCTAAGGTAATATCGGCCGTCTCACCTCAGTGCATAAGAACAGGTTTCAGGGGAATTCCACCATCTGCTCCCGCAGTCTGTACATTGCTCATTAGCATACATACGCGTGCGGTCGGGTTTGACTTGGTGAGGGTAGCGAACTGAGCGGGTCCGCGGTCTGTTTCGAAGGCGCGGCAGCGGGAGAAGATGAACGAGGAGCACAACAAGCGGCTGTCGGAGACGGTGGACAAGCTGCTGTCCGAGTCCAACGAGAGGCTGCAGCTCCACCTGAAGGAGAGGATGTCCGCTTTGGAGGAGAAGGTAGGAGAGCGGCTGGGCTGGGCTTTCTTTACGTTTTTCTTTACATCGCTTCCTGGGACCTTAATAAACTTCTGCGTCACTTTGCCCGGCTAGAATTCCCTCATCCGAGAACTGGAACACACGAAGAAGCTGATTGAAGAAGCGCACCATGAGAAGGTTAGCGTTCAGTGAACTCATACCGTGTGAAAGTTTTGGAAACTTAACGTTTTGCTCCAGATATGAATGTTGATGTGTTGTTCCTGTTCTTGCTTTCTGTTATTGGAACATGTTTGAGTGCTTCTGCTTGTGCACACGTAATGCTCCCCGTTTAATGTTGTGGAAGATCCAGTGGATTTTCACGAAGCAGGATGACTGAGTAAAACCCGGAACAGCTCTTTTAACTGAAGTCCATGTTCCAGATTTAGGAAGGTTCCGGGTTTTACTGGGTAATCCTGCTTTGTGAAACACGGGTCCTGATCTGTGAGTCAGCCATGCGGCACCGGATTCACCGCTGCGCTCTTCCTCCTCCTCAGGAGCAGCTCCTCATCGAGATGGAGACGGTGCGGGCGGAGAGCGAGCACGGCAGGAACAGGAGCAACTCCCTGCTGCAGCACGGGTAAGCCGCGGGGTCCGCCGGTCTTCCCTCCCTCCCTCCGTCCGTCCCTTCCTCCTTCATCCTCCCCCGCTCTCTCTCCCCCCCCCCCGCAGGCGCTCCCCCCTGGGCAGCACCCCGGACTTCCGGTACCCGGTCTCGGCCTCGTCCATGATGGAGAACCACACGGACATCTACAACAGCGCCATGGTGCTGCGGCGGCCGCAGAAGGGCCGCGTGGCCGCGCTCAGGGACGAGCCCTCCAAGGTGAGCCCGGCGACGCCGGCGTCCCGCCGCTGGTAAACTACCGGGTCTCGGCGGGGGTTTTGGCTCGTTGTTCTGCTACGTTTGTCTCGTCATTTAAACACGCACGGTTTCAATGGAAGACCCTCACCGGGTTTGAGTTATGGTTCATCGTTCTCTTGTTTCTGTTTCCCCATCTTTCTTGCCTCAAGGGACACCAGAAACATGTAAGTGAACGTGTGAGACGTCTGTATCCTCTTTAAATACAGTGCTTTATTTGCCAGTGTTGTAAGCTGTTGGGTAAAGGGCAAGCACCTGCTAGTTAGCACTCGTTTGATAGCACTGCCGTTGGACACTGAATGGAGTGATCACTGATTTGACTGTTTGAAGTTTTGCTTTGAGCACCTTTAGCATCCTCTTTTTCACACTGAATTAAGGGCACATCTACCAGTGCATCCTGGTGAACATTGCTCAAAAGAGCAGAAGCTGAAGATTTTCTCAGCTCCTCTACAGAGACCAGGCACTGACTTATATTTCCCTGTCTTTTCTCCCCCTTCTCTCCTGTCCTCCCTCCCTCGCTCCTTCCCCCCTTCCCCCAGGTACAGACGCTGAACGAGCAGGAGTGGGAGCGCGTGCAGCAGGCCAACGTGCTGGCCAACGTGGCCCACGCCTTCGAGAGCGACGTGGACATCTCGGACATTGAGGACGACCGCGAGACCATCTTCAGCTCGGCGGACCTGCTCTCCCCCGCCGGCCAGGCCGACGCCCAGACGCTCGCCATGATGCTGCAGGAACAGCTGGACGCCATCAACACCGAGATCAGGCAAGGAAGGCTTCCAGAGCAGCCGCGCACGTGGTTCAGTGCCATTCGGCTATGCATGCTTTTGTAGATTTATCCAGGATTTGTGTGAATTAACATTGATTCAACGTTTTCAGAGATAATCCTTCAAGGTTGTATTAGCCATTTGTTAGAAAAGTCTCTAAATTGATGCAAGTCCGTGGTCAAGCACCCACTTTATGTATTACTAATAAATGGTCATTAATTTGATTAGTAATGCGACTATCACACACAAAATTGATATTGGAGTCTGAAAATAGTATGACCGCGGTCCGTGAAAGCCTGTCATAGCTGTGATACCACTTCTGGTCTTGTTCTGGGTGAGTGTGTTGCGTGTGTGGTACTCTAGTTTGACGCAGTCTCTCTGAGCTGCTGTGTTCTGGGTGAGTGTGTTGCGTGTGTGGTACTCTAGTTTGACGCAGTCTCTGTGAGCTGCATGGTCTGGGTGAGTGTGTTGCGTGTGTGGTACTCTAGTTTGACGCAGTCTCTGTGAGCTGCATGGTCTGGGTGAGTGTGTTGCGTGTGTGGTACTCTAGTTTGACGCAGTCTCTGTGAGCTGCATGGTCTGGGTGAGTGCGTTGGGTGTGTGGTACTCTAGTTTGACGCAGTCTCTGTGAGCTGCATGGTCTGGGTGAGTGCGTTGGGTGTGGTACTCAGTCTCTCTGAGCTGCGCGTTCCCGGCGCCTGGCGTTTTTAACGCGGCTCGTCCCCCGCAGGATGATCCAGGAGGAGAAGGACAGCGCGGCGCAGCGGGCGGAGGAGCTGGAGAGCCGCGTGGGCGGCGGGGACTCCCTGGGGGGGCACTTCCGCTCGCTGGGCTCCCTCCCCCCGCCCTTCGCCGGCTCCTCCCTGGCCGGCTCCTCGCCCCCCGGCTCCGGAACCTCCACGCCCCGGCGGGCGAACCGCAGCCCCAGCCGCGAGGTGGACCGCATGGGCGTCATGACCCTGGTGAGCCCCGCGGCCCCTCCCTCCCGCCTCACACTCTTCCGCCAACTCCGCCATGTGACACCTCAGACTGAGGCTATGTAGCGGATATGGACACAGACACCACACTATCCAACTTTCACAGTGTAGTCTTTTAAAATGTGCTCCCCTCGCTGTGTAAATGAATTATAGCCGAAATAAAAGAAAGTTTTGAGGCCAGGTTGTGTTCTAAGCAAGCAGGACTCCACCATGGTCTTACAGAGTCAGTACATCAACCTATATCGGTGCTAACCAGACTTCCACAGAACACCACATCAGGGGCTTCATATGAAACACTGACCTACCCTTCCACAGAACACCATATGAAGGGCTTTGTATGAAACACTGACCTACACTTCCACAGAACACCATATAAAGGGTGAAACACTGACCTACTTATTTACCCAGAGCGACTTGCATAGCTCTTGTACACTCTTCCTCTGAACACCACCCTGGGGCTTTCTATTGAAAACACAGATTAGAGATATCTCATAACGAATCTCGGGGAGAAGAGTGAAACGTTAACCACTGTTTGTGATGAATGACCTTTTTCCAATCAGTTCATTGATTAAAGTCTTGCACAGTCCTGCCCCGTGTTTGACTGCTAGTTTCCCCATTTAAACTTCGCTTCAGAATTTTCTAGAATGCAACTGTTTGAATATGCCCTTGTTTAATGCTCTCTAACATATCTTCTGTTTTTGTTTGTTAGTTACGTACTGTGCACATGCATTAGTATATCATCTTGTGAAATGGTTTTTGTTCAGTGTTTTGTCCCATTTTTATTTTTATTTTTTATTGTTTAACACCCTTTTGTAATCCCACAGCACTCCTTCTATGACCCATATGTAATCCAGAGGTCCCTATACCATCAGACCGTAGCTTACTCACCATACCCCTACGCTAGCTCCACCCCTCCTTATAGCTATTCGCCATACTGCATCCAGGTACCTCCCCCCACCCCTCAACCCTGGCGACGCCCCCGAGAGTCACATTCTCACCAGTGCCAGTGCGCACACATTAAAGAGAAAGGTCAGGTTAGCAGACCGTGTGAAAAGGAGCCCAGCGTGCTTTGGCTCGCGGCTTCCTGTAATTATTGACTGCCGTTTGTCAGCTTAGCACGTTTAAACTGTGAATATGTTTTTGCTGCTAAAGACCACTGAGATTCCTCTCGCTGGACTGCACTCGTCGCTGCCTCAGAACCTCTGCGGCCTTAATCTTGTTTGTCCATCTCTTTTCCTGCTTGTGTTTTGCTTTGCGGGGAAAAAGAGGAAACTATGTAACTAAACTCTGTCAGATAACGCTATCACTAAATAGCCTGTTCCAGATATACTGCATTCCCTGGCCTCAACATTTAAGGGTTGAGCTTAGAGAGGCTGGTTGTTGGTTTCACATATTGTTTTTTATTGACTATTTAGTTTTGTGTTATAATAAAACACAATGCAGTGAGCTGTTATATAGCGCTATTCATGCTTACATCCAAGGGCTCTTTACAAGAAAATTGCAACTAAAGCTCCAGTATGTACGTACGTGCAAATTCGATCTGATGAAGTGGCAGTGTAGAACTGCTCCTCGTGAGAATGTGAGAATGTGATCTCGGAGTCGATGCTGTGGCTGACGTCGGCCAACCCCCACCTCCACCTCCACCGCTCCTTCCACCCGAGTGTTCTCTGAGTGTTACTCCACCCTTATCTGTGTCTGCAGTCATTACTCCACAAACGGTTTGGTCTGTGGTGCATTACTGCACTAGCATGATCCATCAGACTGGCTCATCCACATTTACTGCACTAAAAATAACACTTAACTTCCTACTTATGGAGTGCTCCCCCCCCCCATCTATCTCTCATTCTCCCCACCTTTGTCTGCAGTGCTTTGCTAAGGTTGTGCGTTAAATTTGTTTTGCTAACTGGTTTTTCTACCCACTCTGCTTTCCATGCTTCCGACAGCCTAGTGACTTACGGAAACACCGCAGGAAGGTAAATGTAGGAAGTTTCTAATGGCCAAACGCACAGTATCTGATCTCACCACAACATTTCCCTGAAGACCGCATTTATTTGCTCTTTCTTCTGGGTACACAGGGCACACGCCAAGCTCAGTTACAGGCTGGCTTTGGCAGTCTGACCAAATGCTTATCTTAGGTGTCATTTTTGTATGTATTGGAACTGCACCCTGAGATTTACGATGTATTCCCGGATAATGTTTGCCAAACAGCCCCCTGCCCGCCCCCCCCCCCAGTTCCTGAAAAACACACAAGGTTGCAGTAGAGGCTAGCCAAGACTTATTCAGCTTGTTTGCAATAGGCTGTACCATCTTATGCCTTAGTCAATTTCTCTTTAGCTCGATTCGCCACGGTGTTGCTAACAGCTTTCTGTCTGTTGGCTTGTAACGGAACAAACAGACAAGAGAAACGGTCGAAACGATTTATCTTGAGGACAACAGGAAGAGAGCTATGAGCAGCTAAAATAGCCATGCTTAAAATAACCCCAGACCCACCCACCCCTCCCCGGCCTGAGTTAATGCTGGAGAGGACCCCCGTATAATGAATGCTTTCCTGCCCTTTTCCCCCTGTGTAGTCTGCGCAGGATGACAAAGCTACAATAAAGTGTGAGACGTCGCCTCCTTCAACCCCGCGCACCATGAGACTCAACAAGGGAGCCGTTCACGCCGCCAGCCACGAAGACATCCGGGATATCAGGAGGCAAGTGACTGTGTCTGTGTCAGGGCTTTGACTGTGTTTGTATCAGGGCTTTGACTGTGTCTGTGTCAGGGCTTTGACTCTGTTTGTATCAGGGATTTGACTGTGTCTGTGTCAGGGCTTTGTGACTGTGTCAGGGATTTGACTGTGTTTGTATCAGGGCTTTGACTGTGTCTCTGTCAGGGCTTTGTGACTGTGTCAGGGATTTGACTGTGTCTGTGTCAGGGCTTTGTGACTGTGTCAGGGATTTGACTGTGTCTGTGTCAGGGCTTTGACTGTTTCTGTGTCAGGGATTTGATTGTGTCTGTATCAGGGATTTGACTGTGTGCCTTGATGTATAGACAGAACCAATCAAAACCCTGATGCAGCGCTATATAACTCTTGCCATTGAAAAGCCTAGGCTCTACTTGTCCATGAGGACTGTGGTTTGTGTAACTGCTGCCAGTGCATAGCCCATACAATGCTGCAGAAGAGAATGTGTAAGTGCATAAGCATGCACATAAAGGCCTGGCTGTGCTGGCTAAGGGGGTAGCAGCACACTCTGAATGGGAGCTCATGTAACAGCCTGCTCTCCTGGCCTGCGCAGCTCTGCCGGCTTTCAGGACGGCCAGGGCAGCAACCCCAGCAGCAGCAACAGCAGCCAGGACTCGCTCAACAAGGCCGCCAAGAAGAAGGGCATCAAGTCCTCCATCGGGCGCCTCTTCGGAAAGAAGGAGAAGGGCCGGCCCGGCCCCCCCGGCAAGGAGTCCCCCAGCCAAGGTTTGTTATCTGCCTACACCTCCCAGAATCCTCAGCAATGCTCCTCCCACTGTTTTTGTGCGATGCACCACAGCCCTCAGTTTGTCAGCACTGTTCCCATAGTGCCACGATCCTGCCAGTTTCCAAGACCTGTTTATATTCACTAAACACAATGACTGGTTAATTGAGCCTAATAATTGATCCAGTTAGGCAAATAAGCTTTTTGTTGCAGTGCATTGGATTTTCCTAACTGCTGTTGACTTGAATTTTAAAGAGGAGTATTAAAATGAATTGCTGTCACTGCCAGTGAGTGCTGACTAAGGCCTTTGTATATTAATGTTAAGCTTGTTGATTGCTGATTTTGGTGCAGTTGACTTGACTGAATGTACGTGAATGTTGGCTCCATCCAGCAGGTACCCCTGAAGCTGAGAACTCTGCCCAGGATGCCTTAGGACTTGGCAAACTGGGAGGCCAGGGGGAGAAGAACAGGAAACTGCAGAAAAAGTAGGTTGTTCACTTCCTGCCTCTGGGCATCAATTGTGCAGCCATGTACCATAAATAGAACAGCGCCCAGAGTGGACTAATCTTTCCTCATCTTGGTCTCATGCTCTCAGATCACCATGCCAGATAATTCACTCTTTTCCTTAATTTAATCAGTGCTTCGTTTTCAGTGGTCTTGATCAAAGCCAAATTTGATATTCCTTGATTTATTCATGATTCACGATTCTTTTCATTTATTCATGATTCATGATTCATTTTATTCATGCATCTTCATCAAAAAAGCAATGAAATCCATGTTACAGTTGGATTTAATGCTGTCATTCCATTTGAGTTCGATTTCATGTCATTCGGCTTGACATAATGATTCTTAATTTTGCTGTGCCTTGTTTTTCAAACCCTCACAAAAATAATATGGATTAATTATGTCGATAGGCTTCAGTGATTCATGGACTAATCCAATAGGAGCTATAAAAAATGATTAGTCTAATCTGTAGTGGAATCATTTGATTTAGTTCTAGTTTGCCTAGTCTTGCTTTTGCCTTTTTTTGTGTTTGTCTCGTTTTTGCTGATTTGTCCTTGTTTTATTCCACCCTCCATCTTTTTCATATCACGTAGTCCCAAAAGCGGGTAAGTCCATGCATCCTCCTCCGTGATTTCTCCTCTCTCTGCCTTGGGCTACGCTCTGCCACGGAATGCTCTAACGCACCCCAAAGACCCTCTCCCCAAACCGCTCGCCAACAATCCCACTCATTCTATCTTTCTGAACCCAAATTAGCTTTTGAAAAGAGGAAAGGCTTAGCGTTTTGAGAGCCGTTTTACTTCACTTGTGCTTTATCAGCATCTTTAACACATGTTGGCTTTAGCCTTTGGTACTTCCTGTTTTCGTTTCATTTTCAGTGAAGTGCAAATACGTGTTTCATTATTCGACGTGAGGCTTTTTTTCCCCTCAGTGAAGTCACTCTAAATGGTGAAATTGTTTCAAAAAATTCCATCTGTACTGAGGATGTTTTACTTGTAGTGCTAACTTGACAGCCAGCTGAACTCAACGAGTTAATTAACTAAGATGTAGATGAGGACATTATTCTGCAGTGAATAGGTTCTGGTTTTGAACCTGTAAGAATGATTGCTCATTTTTCTTTGAGGATAGTGACATCATCCTTGTAATGGTCGTGTCTGTCTAACACTTTTTTCCCACTGAGTGCTATAATTAGCTATAAAACTTGTTCTACAAAAGCAATGCCTCATTCTGGCTGTTTCTGTCAACCTGTGAATGACTCTCTGCATGGAGTTCTGAACCCTGGCTGTCTAACGATGCTTCATAACGTTTATGAAAGATTATTCATGCAGTTTAAAATCAATGCTGTGTGTGTGTACGTCTGTGTGTGTGTGATAGAGAGTGTGAGAGAGACCCTATAGCTCAGACTTGCACTGTGCGTTATACTAAACAAAATATATGTTGGCTTTTCCGGTCTGAAGCTTTGCCTGTATACATACCTTCTCTGAATGTGCTACAGTGATACTCAGGGTCTTCATTTTTCTCTTATGTCAGGGTTTGGCTGTGTCAAGGCATACGTTTACTGTGTGTGGCGGGTGTGGTGTGAGTGTGTACATGTGTGTGAGGCTGTGTGTCTGAGTGTGTGAGTACGTGTTTGTGTCTACGCGTGTGTAAGCTGTCTTGTGGTCTGTGGCAGGCACGAGCTCCTGGACGAGGCGCGGAGGCTGGGCCTGCCCTTCGCTCAGTGGGACGGGCCCACAGTGGTGGTATGGCTGGAGGTGAGCCCTGCTCCATCCCCACACAGCTCACTGTAAAGCCCTATAAAACACGCCTTCATATAGCCTATACACCTGTATGTAGAGCCACAGGCTCCCGATCCAGTCCGCAGTGCTGTGTAGCGCATGCTAGCAGACAGCCGGCGCTCGTTAGCCCTGCGCTGAGCGATGCCCCCTCTCTCCCTCCCAGCTGTGGGTGGGCATGCCCGCCTGGTACGTGGCGGCCTGCCGGGCCAACGTGAAGAGCGGCGCCATCATGTCGGCGCTGTCCGACACGGAGATCCAGCGGGAGATCGGCATCAGCAACCCGCTGCACCGGCTCAAGCTGCGCCTGGCCATCCAGGAGATCATGTCCCTGACCAGCCCCTCGGCCCCGCCCACCTCCCGCACGGTACGTAATAAGCCCCTCCCCTTAGATGGGAAGGTACCAGCCCCTCTGCCCCTCCTCCCCCTCTCAAATATACATGTCACCTGGCTCTACCACTCTGCTCCATGTCCAACCGAAACTAAATCATAGACCCATCTCTAATAAAGACATAATACACCACTCGTCAGTCATCTAGAACTTTTTTTTTCCTTTGCTACAGCAGTCCATATAGTACAAGTCTGATTTGACTCAGACCTGGCTGCGTGTTGACCTTTCTCCCGGCTGTAAAAATCTCCCAGTAACTGAGGGAACGCATAGCCCTTAGCCTGTAGGATATAGCCATTGTGCTGTGCGTCAGACTCCTCCTGTGAATACGTCCGCTGTCTGGAAGACGAAGATGTGTATTACACTTAGATGGACTTAAATGGATCTTAATTGGAGATATTGAGTCCAGAATGTTTTCTTGTTTTCACTAATGGTGTGTAGTATATGTAAGTATGCTTTTTTCTGTGTTTTTTTTATTTAAAAAATGAATGACATATTTTTAGATATTTGTGAAGGCTAAAGCCAGAGCAGACTCTTTGTTTTTGTCTGAAGTGGTTGCTGCATTATCACTCACACTTCTCCGATAGGCTGCATGCCCTTTTCACACTAACACTAAGCAACATAACAAATCCACCACCAAATCCTGTATCTCTCTGCATGATACACTCACTGCTCACAAATGTTAATTGTGAAAATGACAACGGTTCCTCTCGAGTGATTTTAATCCGGCTACCAGCCGTATTCGTACAGCATGAATAGGTTTCGCTCGTTGCCACTGCTCGCCGCTCAATTAATGACCCTGTGCTCAATGTTCCACCTCCTGTCCTCTTTTGTCCTTTGTTTCCGCTCTCCTAACACACGGGACTGTGCTTGTGTCACTCACTCTGGGGGTCACGTGATTAGTCCACGGGCAATGTGTGGGTCACGCACGAAGAGATGGAGAGCCTCGCGGCCACGCCTCAGACGGTTAGTCACATGACTGGGTTCCACCCGTCCCCTCCGCCGTCCTGAGGCCACGCTAGTCTTAGCCTAGCATAATTAACATAGTTACTGTTGTAGCTTTAAAACTTCGGGCCTGTTGAGACGTATGTTTTAAATGCTGCACCTTTAAACTGTTGTTAAGTCTTGTTTGTTCTTCTTTCTTCATAAATGATTGGCCTGTGTAATTGCATCTACGGGTAAATTGATCAAATCGAAGAACAAATTTCAGGCTAAACAAAGTGCTCTTTTGCTGTGGTAAACTCAACATTCCAGTATTTTGTAAATGCTGGTGTGCTGAATTTAATGTCCAAACCCTTCTACCCAGCTGTTTTCTTTGGGGTCAATCATAAAATGAATTAAAGAAGCTGAACATCTGTTCGTAGTTTGAGAGCTTCCTGAAGCTCCACCAACACAGAAATGGAAAATAGTAGAACCCTGGGTGTCCACTGGCTCTTTTGGAATTTTAAGGTGTTTTTATAAGGCCAGTTCTTTCCTTCCTATTTCAGTGCTTCTCAAACCCCCTGGTGGTCTATTGCTATCTGTAGATATGTTTTCGGCAGTTATTATCAACAGGCACACAGTTAGCAGGCACACTATTCCCATAAATTATTTAAACAGGTTTTATTAAGCAGTGCTTATTATTTATTCTAAATAATCAAATTAAATTTAGCTTATATGGAGGTGTTTACATGGTCCACCCTACGGATGTTCTTTTAGCTTATTGGTTGTGGGGGGGGGGGGGGGCAATTTCTTATCAGATAACCATTAAAACCGTAACATTTGACCCTTAAATCTGTTCCAGATGTATGGAATTAGTTAACAATCAGTTAACAATGTATGGAATTGCATAAATGTGAAACGCAGCACACACATGATCCTTTCAAATCTGAGCTGTTAAGCCTAATTTTGCTATAGAAAAGAAACCATTCTAAAAATAACCAAAAACATTTTTTCCTGATGTTTTTGTCCAACAAATCATAAGTTTGATTCCTTATTTAAACTTTTAACATGCACATTTTTAGAGCATCAATGAACACTGGTTTGCTTAGCTTGTTAGGCGTGTTAGCTGCTTTGTAATTTGGCTGCCGTGGTGCTGCTGGCAGTGCTTCATTGGGGTTGTCCCTCTTTTCTGATGTGGTTGAGCCTAGTTCTGGATCTGCCCCATGAAAACGCACATTTTAAACGGCAAAGTCAAATTCATTGACCATAAGGCCGCCACTTTTTTGTCAATGGCGATTGTTTTTTTTTTTGTTCCAGTAATTTTCTTTTTCATTTTGTGTCTTCATGATTTATTTCTTTTTTGTACGATAAAATTATATCCTCAGTCCACCAAGTTATTTGTATTTGGTTGTCTGTTCAGAAGAAGGGAGTTTGAGAACCACTGTTGTATGAAATTTGCTTTCAGGGCCTTGGGTGATCTCTGTTGTCTGCTGTTCTGAACTACTTAACTCTGCTAACCACTAACAGTCTTCTCTCTCTTGTGCCTCTAACACGCTAACGTCAGGAGGATGAGGAGGGTAGCTGGGCCCAGGTTAGCACCTTCTCTTCATCTTCCTCAGCGATCAGGAGAACGCGCGGTGATAGGCCTTGCAGTGGGATTATTGCACTGCACATTGATTTCCTCTGAAAACTTGCAGGGCCTTGTGTCTGAGGGACTAACACATTTCTCAATGGATGACTGAGATGCCAGCTTGTTTTGAGTGGAAGCTAGTCTTTTATGAACAGCCTTTTGTGAAAAGGCCCATGTTCTTACTGAAATCTGGTACCATGTTCAAGTTGAAAACCTTGACTGTGACTTTTAGGAATATTTAAATTCTGCTGTGTTTGCCAGCCACTCCATAACCCTGCGTGTATTATGAAAGTACCGGTATATATGCAGGGATAAGTAATACCCCTTGTTTTCTTGCATTGTTCTTCAGTCCTCCATTAGCTAGTGGCCAGGTCTCAATTGCCTCTTTATCAACCCCAATTCTCAAACAATTATCCCATTTGTACCACCTCAATAATCTAAGCTGATAAAGGAATTTGCACTAATTAAGCACCGATTGATGATTTACAAGTGACACTCGCATGTTAAATTCATTTTGATTGCTTATGGACATGCTGCAGTATTTTTAACTGTTGTACAGGGGCATGATTGGTTTTGTTAGAAGCAGTGGGAAATGCCCCCATTAAAAATGAGAGTAGCTATATAACATTTAACTCTCACAAGAAAGTACAAAAAAATAATAAATTCAGGATTCAGCTGGATTCAAGTAACTAATCACGTTCTTCATTCAAGACATTAAGTCACAGTCTTAAGTGAAATACCTGGGGCCACCACAGTGAGGCGCTAGGACCAGCAGTGACTCACTCACCTACAGCGTAAGCCCTTTCCCCAGGGCCTTCTCTGTCATTACGGCCTCACTCAGTCACTGCCTAAGACAACGTCTCCCTCTTTACGCCCAGCCATGTGCCCTACTGAAAGTGCTTACTGGGAAAGGGTGCTGGGTTAACTCACTCTTAGAGGGCTCTAGTCCACAGGACTAGAGTCAGCAGTATGCAGTTGCATAGTGTGGGTGGCCAACATTATGCGATTGCATGGTGCAGATGGCCAGGAATATGCGATTGCATATTGCGGATTGGCAACAGTACACGATTGGATACTGTGGATGGCCAGGCCTATGAGAGTACCGTATGGTCGTATCTAAGAGTGCCACAGGTTCATACGGAAACAGACTGTACCGCGTGCTGTTGGACCTGCTTTGGCCCCCCATATGATCCATCTGAATAAAGCAACAGCACAGTCACCCCATTATGCATATAATGTGAAGATTTCATTGATAGTGAAGATGACAGTCAGACATTGACAGTAATTTTAACTCATTATGATTTACAAGGACACTTCTACAGTATTTTCTACAGTATAGGCCAGGTGTTCTCTCTTGGCCATACGTATCATGCAGTTTTTAATTAATTGTACTAAGTCCACATTTGTACTGCGTTACCAAGGTCCAAAGACGCTTCCACGTTTCAAGTAGCTCTTGATATTTTAAAATCACCACTGTTTTGGATAATCCTATGAAATGGGACTGATTAGCTCCTCCTGATAAGGAACAGTGAGTGGTTTTGAACTCTTGTTTAGTGGCCTGTCACAAACAGGACTCTGAACTGCTGATGTCATACAGAAGCAGTTTGTAACCCATGCATTCAGGGTAAACTGTAGGAGAGAAAATATTGTGTTCCCACTCATGAATGGTCAGCAGTTAAGATGTAAATACGCCATGTTTACCCACGAACGTCGCAAAGTATTTGTTTAAAAATGCAGTGTGTATTGCATGATTGCTCAAAAGGTTACTAACACTTTCTCGCTGTCCTTGGGACTGTGGATCTGCTCGTCAGAGCATATGCATTATTCCCCCTAGTGGTAATATGGGGAATTGCAGAGACTGCTTAGTCAAAATGGTGGCACTTGGCAACTTGGTAATGCTTCAGGATAGCGGGCCGTAGCAGTCGCTTTGTGGCGGTATCGGTGCCTCTCTGACGACAGCCTGTGTGCGCAGACGCTGGCGTACGGCGACATGAACCACGAGTGGATCGGCAACGAGTGGCTGCCCAGCCTGGGCCTCCCGCAGTACCGCAGCTACTTCATGGAGTGCCTGGTGGACGCCCGCATGCTCGACCACCTGACCAAGAAGGACCTGCGCGGCCAGCTCAAAATGGTGGACAGCTTCCACAGGCAAGGGAACCTACCGTTCTGTGCTTCATTTTACCAAGTTCCCTTTTTTTCCTTTCACAAACAAAGCCATTTTGTGCTCTATTGTTTTTTTTAACCTCTGATCTAACTATCAGTACTGGAGTTCTAGAATTTTGAGGGGGAAAAAAAAAACACATTCCAAACAACCTACTTCAAAGGCCTAAATGGCTTCCAGAGCAGAGTTTAGATTTGATGCAAAATTAGATTTAACATGCAAGCCTCTGACCTCGATTGGGTGTTCGTGGAATGGAATGTATAAATAACCAGTCATATGAATATTCAATTTTGAGCATCGGTAAGCATAAAATAAACATAGCAACACTTCTTTTTCACTTGTCTTCACTTCCTTCGCAACAGAAATAGTTTCCAGTGTGGTGTGATGTGTCTACGGCGGCTAAACTACGACAGGAAAGAGCTGGAAAGACGGCGAGAACAATCCCAAATGGAAATGCAAGGTAAAAAAAAAATGAAGAAGCTATGGCCTTTCATATTTTCTGTCTTTTACCGATAAGTGTTGCTCATAGCTGTTTGTGAAGCCCAGGGTGCATAATGTGGACAGGAAGTCTATTTGCAACTGCCCTTTATTCATTGTGTCTTACATTTATGGCTCATCTTGCGTTTATAGCTCATTATACAGACTAATGGCTCTGTTCAAGGATATGTCCCAGTGGGCCTGTCCAGAAATTGAATCCACTCTGCTTGAGTTCTGAATTAGATACTCGCACAATCGTATCACGCAGCTGGCGAGAAGTTAATGCCAGGTAATGAATAATTTGTGCGCTGGAGGGCTGAACAGTGTGTTTGTGTGTGTGTGCGCGTGTGTGCTTGTGTCTGTGTGTGTATATGTGTGTGTGCGTTTGTGTGTGTTTTTGTGTGTGTGCTTTAAGATGTGTTGGTGTGGAGCAACGAGCGGGTGATAAACTGGGTGCAGTCCATCGGACTGAAGGAGTACGCCAACCACCTGCTGGAGAGTGGGGTGCACGGAGCCCTGCTGGCCCTGGACGAGACCTTCGACCACAACGCCCTCGCCCTGCTGCTGCAGGTCCCCACTCAGAACATTCAGGTGCGTACTCAACTAACATCCAGCATCTACACACCCACAGTGCTTTATGGAGGCCTTCGGAACAAATACTCTGTACAGAGTCTTTGGCATCTGTTAGAGACGTACTGAGCCAACAGAATATCTGTTAAACCTAAATACATATTGTATTAAAATAACAAATGGGCAGGTGCCAAAAAACTGTAGATGTGGGGTGCTCTGTGGTGTATTTGTTGGTCTTGCACCGTTGTTTAATGAATGCATCTGTCAGTGTGCTGTGAGAAGCTTTAAAATTATTTACTGTATGCACCAAATTACCATTTCATTTTCCCAATTTAATGCTCCCTTTCTCCACTAGTCTCATGCTCCAAATGTCTCACAAATAACATTGATCAACTTATGAAAGAAAAATATCTGTACACAATGCATTATCTGTGCCTTAGCAAACACTGTAATCATATTCCGACCTCCATATTATACCTCCAAAACAACGGAGTCCTAAAGCCCATTGCTCCGATCATGAACAGCAATGCAAAATGTGATGCTGATAAGGAATTTCAAAATCCATATCCCTATGAGTGGTGCATCGCACAGGTACGTGCGTAATGGAATGCTGTAATAGGCAGCCTGGGTTCCATACCTGGAACAGAGCAGAGGGGGAAATTCCAGTGGTCAGAAATGAATAGTCCTACCATGTCTTTCTTCCACCCATTTCCACATGTGGAACAGAGCATAAGCAGGGGTGTTTAACGTTTTCTCTCCCCCTTCCCACCCAGGCACGGGCAACCCTGGAGAGGGAGTATAACAGCCTCCTGGCCCTCGGCACCGAGAGAAGAATGGAGGAGGTGAGCGCTAACGTAGATACCCACGGAGACGAGACCTTTTCCAGTGTTACTGAGGGGCCACCCCCTGCCAGGGTGGTAGCCCTTCACAGTGGACTGTAGGACATAGCGTTGTGCATAATGACATTATTGCATAAGCAGGGTGAAATGAAAGTCAAGGAAGCAATCATGTCTTCATTGATGATGTAACTGCAGAGAATTCTGCAGCAGCAGTATTAATTCTGAACTGAATCTGCTCAAGTTCAACCAAATGCCTCCAGACATATTGAATGTCACTTCATCCTACAGAAAGACAATGATCCCAAACATTCTGCTAAAACAACAAAGGAGTTTTTCAAAGCCAAAGACTGGCCAAGTAATTCACCTGATCTGAATCCAACTGAACATCAGTTTTATATGCTGAAGAGAAAACTTAAGGCAACTAGCTCCTAAAACAAGCTGGAGCTAAAGATGGCCTCAATACAGGCCTGGCAGAGTATCACCAGAGACAATACATTATAGTGCCGTGAAACCGAGGGGCTATACAGTTGAGGTCGAAAGTTTCCATACACCTGCAAAGCAAATTTACTTCATGGCAGGTTTGAGGTTCCAATTATTTCTACAAGTCTTATTTTTCTGTGATGGAATGATTGGAGCTTAAACTTGTTTGTCACAAAAAAAACATTCATGAAATTTGGTTTTGTAATATATTTATTGTGAGTTTTCTGAAACAAAAATATACAAACAGGTTCAGAACTAAACATACAGCGCTTCTAATATTTGGTCGCATGACCTTTAGCCATCTTAACCTCAAGTAGACGCTTTTGGTAGCCATCCACAAGTTTCTGGCAAGCTTGTGGTTGAATCTTGGACCACTCCTCTTGACAAAATTGGTACAGTTCGACTAAATTTGTTGGCTTCCTGATACGGACTTGTCTCTTCAGCAGTGTCCACGTGTTCTCGATGGGGTTGAGGTCGGGACTCTGTGAAGGCCATTCTAAAACCTTAATTCTAGCCTGGTTTAGCCATTCCTTCACCACATTTGAGGTGTGTTTGGGGTCATTGTCTTGTTGGAAGACCCAGCTGCGTCCAAGACCCAACTTTCTAGCAGATGGTTTCAGGTTGTCCTCAAGGATTTTGAGGTAATCCTCCTTTTCAATGATTCCGTCTATTTTTTGTAATGCGCCAGTTCCACTGGCAGCAAAACATCCCCAGAGCATAATACTACCACCCCTGTGCTTGACGGTAGGGATGGTGTTCTTGGGGTTGAAGGCCTCACCTTGTTCCCTCCAAACATATCTCTGGTCATTGTGGCCAAATAACTCCATTTTTGTCTCATCTGACCACAGGACCTTCCCCCAGAAGGTTGTATTTTTGTCCATGTGGTCATTTGTAAACTTGAGTCGAGCCTTAAGGTGCCGGTTCTGGAGCAAGGGCTTCCTTCTTGCACAGCAGCCTCTCAGACCATGGCGATGTAAAACACGTTTGACTGTGGACTTTGATATCTGTATTCCATCAGCATGCAATTCATTGCAGATCTGCTTCTTGGTGATTCTTGGTTGCATCTTGACCAGCCTGACCAATTTTCTCTCAGCAGCAGGGGAGAGCTTGCGTTTTCTTCCTGTTCGTGGCAGTGACACAACCACTCCATGCACTTTAAACTTGGTTTGCACAGTAGATCAGCTTTGCAATGGCTCCGAGTGACTTTCCTGACTTGTTCAAGTCAATGATATGCTTTTTCAGATCCATGCTGAGCTCTTTTGACCTTCCCATTGTAGTGCAGGCTGGTTGTGACTGACGAGCCCTTTTTAAATTGCCTCAGAGAAGTCATCAGCTGTAGTCAATCATGATCACTCACAAGGAGTTAAGGGGCCATGCCACAAAGGAAATTTGATTGTCACAACTTTCTACATCATCAAAATAGATAATTTAAGTTGCTGTATGTTTATTTCTGAACCTGTTTGTATATTTTTGTTTTCAGAGAACTCACAATAAATATATTACAAAACCAAATTTCATGAATGTTTTTTTGTGACAAACTAGTATAAGATCCAATCATTCCATCAAAGAAAAATAAGACTTGTAGAAATAATTGGAACCTCAAAACTGCCATGAAATAAATTTGCATTGCAGGTGTATGGAAACTTTCGACCTCAACTGTATATCAAAAGTGCTGTAATTTCTATATGGCCAAACTAAAATATATGAAAATATGCTGAGAATCTGCACTTTAACCATGTGTGATTGTTTGATTACATATGTAAAATTGTGGAGTACAGAGCCAAATCAAGAAATAAATTTCTTTGTTCCAAAAATTATTGAGCTCATTGTATATGTATCGTTCATCGTTCTGGATGTTGTGAACAGATTGTTTAGTGTTGAGTAGAACTGCACGTACAGTTGTGCTAAGCCTCCTTCAGCCGGTATTGATCGCACCCCCCCCCCATCCCCCCCATTGCTCTCAGGATGACGACAAGAACTTCAGGAGGGCTCCTTCCTGGCGGAAGAAGTTTCGACCCAAAGACATGAGAGGGATGACTCCAGGCTCCACGGAGACGCTTCCCGCCAACTTCAGGGTCACAAACACCATGTCCTCACCATCTATGCAGCCAAAGAAGATGCAGATGGACGGTAAGGGTCTCGCGGCCTGACGCGGGCTATACAGCAGGGACTGGGCCTGCTCAGTGCATCCAAACGCTTTCAGATTCTGTAAGGGACATGCATTTTGAGCAGGAAGTAGGCCAGTGCCCCACTCTTTCCGATTCATTTCACTAATACCAGTGCATTTCTATTTATTAACAAAAGGTCCGTATCAGAAATAATATATGTACTTTGTACAACTGTTCACTAATTGTATAAATAAGTTTTGCACTAGTAAATGTACTGTATGTCCTACTAATGTGATTTTAGTACTTTCAGTAGAAGTGCAGCCAAGGACGTTTGTATTTGCACGCTAATGAAGCCTGATGTGAATTTGGCAGTACTGCATGTTCTTGTATTATTATAGTCTTGTAGTTTTGAACTGCAGTATTGGTCAGAACATCCCTTCTGTGGGGAGATAAAGAGAACGCTAGGCATCATTAGCTTCAAATTTCACATGAGCTGAACCATTTCTACTGCAAGAGGGCACTGGAGAAGGTCACATCCAGCCTTATTTTCATAACGTATACGATCTTTCAGGTGCTTAGATTTTTAGTGCAATATTATTCATTCACAGATTTTGGTCAAGATGACGTGTACATTTTCAAAGTGTTGCGAAAGAGTGATTTTTTGCTGAGTGTGCTGTTCTGTTGCTTTGTTTTCCTAACTGGGGTTTGACTAACCGCATGTTTGGCATGCGACCTCTGTGGATGCCGTGGAGCAGGAGGGGTGTCTGGTACGCAAAGGCTGGACTCCGCTACAGTCAGGACTTACTCCTGTTAGCCCTCCTCTCGGTAAGTTCAGTTTCGGTTCGGGTGGGCCATCGGGAGCCGCTCTGTTCTCTGCGAATCCGATTGAAATCCCTTTCGTAATGTGGAAAGCGCTTAATCGGTTTCACTCACCTTGTTATGTTTGTGTTACAGTGAAGTAAAGTGTCCATTGTGCATCAACAGCTTTGTCAGTTGCAACTAACTCTGAGTGAAGTGAGGTTTTGTGTAACTGAATGCTGCGGAACATGACTAACCAGAAGTAAATTCCTAATGATGCTGCAAAATATGATTTATTCTCTGTAATAATGTTGCATGCTTCTGTTTCTCTCCAGTCTACCCCCACTACTTCTATAGGTGATTATGCACCACACATCCAGCTGAAGATATCAACATTCACTGAATCAGGATGGAATCTTGGCCATTTGAGGACACTAAATATTTAATTACAGAGAATAATATCGCTGATCTCCTCAGTACCGTAGAGAAGATATTTTAGATTATTGTATGTTTATTATATTTATGAACGTATGGGACATTTCATTTATATAGACTTAATATGTATCGTTTGCCTGTTATTTTTCCATTCTGAATCTTTGTTTCCTCCTCGCAACTTTTCCTGTGCCCTTATCAAATGCAAAACACTATCAGATGTAAATGAATGTATTACACATCTGAAGTTTGTATATTTATCTACGAGCATTAATCTTTTTTATACTGCAGATCTTGTATTGACCACAGATGTCTGTTTTTAATAATGGAATTTAATCTAAAGTGACTGCTTTAACACAAACTTTAAAATCTTTTAGATTTATACTTCATTATATAGCTTTTGATTTTTAGAGTTCGGCTTGAAGGTCAATAGTAATTTCTGTATTCCAGCATACCGGCACATTTCTTTAAGTGACATTGTTTAACATCGCACTTGAGTGTGCTGGAGACATTGAGGGTCACGGTCGTGATAGAAATGGAGCATACTCACGGGTTACCGTTTCCCCCAATGTTCAACACAAACCTCTACATATCTTTAAAAAAAAATTGTGATACCAAAAGGAAACTTTCAGGAAGCCATAAGCACTACGAAGGCGGAGACTTGTTTCGGGTGAATTGATTGGCTGCCAGGTACTCTGACAATAAACGCTCTGGCGACCGTAGGAGCCAGAGCACTGCATTTCTCCCCCTTCCTTTGTTGGAAATGCTTGCGGCTAGCTGCTAACGCCGTGGCTTTGTTAAAGGACCAATTCCACTGTGGCCTCATTTCCTATGGTGAGTCTGAAGACAGCAGCACAATTCCTTCAAGAACCTTTGAACACATTGTATTACGTCTTTTAATTAAGCCTTATTTTTATTGTTTGTTTTATTTATTCTGTGTTGTCTGTCAGTATTTGTATAGCAGTTGCCATTTATTCATATCCATATTGTGATTTCTGGTGCATTTCTGAATATGTTGCTCCATTGATATCAAACACAGGTTTCTCAGTATTTATATGGGTTTATAATGTTGAGAAACCTAAGACTCATGTAAGCTTGGAAGTGGTTTTCTTGCGCGTACAATAGCCCTTAATTTCTTTGTGATTTAGATATTTTCGTTGTGGAAATCAGGATCATATCGCTGTCTTTTTGTAACTGTCTTTAGTTTATCATTTTAAATTTCATGAACTTGTAACAGAAATTATGTACATTTGAACTGTTTATCACAGTATTATTTATTGCTGACTTTCAATAAAATACTGAACTTGTTTTCCACTGCCAATAAAAAGACTAAGTCTTGGTTTAAATAAAATGAAAAAAAAACTGAATGTGAGGCTCTTTTATTAATTCCCCTGTAGGTCAGTAATCTGTTTTTTAAAAAATTCAAACCGTGAGCAAGCTTCTGATGGTTTGGAGAATACATGGTATAAAATAAAGGTAAAACATCTGGAGATTGCTTGGTGGTTCATCCTGGTACTGAATCTGGACTGTGCCAGTTCTGACTACTTCACAGCCCTGCAGTGGCTATAGTGTCGACCAGAGAGAGAGGGGTTTTAGTTAGCAGGACCTCTGTGTCTTACGCCAGTCTTCCCACACTCTGGCCAACTGGGTGTCCAATCTGTTTAAGAAAAATATTCCTAGCTCAAATATTAAAGGTCGAGAGCTCGAGTTCAGATTATGGACCACTGAATTTATACAACTTTACAATTTAGATTTCCAACTAACTTGCCTAACACAGAAATAGAAGATTAGGACTGGGGGCAATTATATTAGAATCCCCTATTCCGGATATTGTTCTCTGGGCCAGCACAGAATGATATTTTTGTTGAATCACGGTACCATGACCATTAGGCAGGTGATGCTTACAACCGGAAGTTGGATATTGGAAGATCCGGAAGAATTGTGTGGAAAAGCTACATGCTGTCAAGACCATTAGGCAGGCATCATCAGCCGTTATTGTGCATTGCTATAACATACTCACAGACAACTGTGGAGGCGTGTAGATATCATCTGTATGTTCAACAAAGGGGGGAAATAGGCTATCGACGGATAAGGTAAGCGTATAAAATTATCCCTAGTCTGAAAACGAAGATAGCGTTGAATTGCATCCTCCAATTTCTGCATCCTACTACGTGAGACAGAGGGCTGGTCGATCATCAGGAGTGGCATGCCTATAATACTACAGTTCTCCTGGTTTCTGATGTAATGTTCACTATATTGTACATAGATGCGCGTTTACAATGAGGAATTTGATGATACGAAAGTCAGGTTAATTTCCTGCTGTTGGTTTAAATGTTAATGAATGACCATCGCTACGGAAAGCGGCGAACGAGCTCCCTTGTTATGGATTTAAGATTTGCCTGTCACTACGAACAACCGTTAGCTATTTTGCTAAGTTAGGTAGCTAGTTATGGACGAAGATAATTATGAAATAATAAAACGTTTTAAAATGAGCACGTGTGTTGCTAACATTTGTTATTGTGGCCATGTGGGGGATGTTGAGTGAAAATGTATTCCTGTAAGTCTATCATAATCATAGTATTTTATTAGCCTTATTATCTGAATGTCGTTTAGCGTTATTATTTCTCTCTAGGGATTAGCGAGATTTGTGGGTTACAGTGAGTACCAGTTTAGCCAACAGAAGATAAGCTTGTCCAGTTAACATGGAAATGCAATATAAAATAATTCGTTTGTACATTTAATGATTAGGTTACTGTAATTACTTCTCTCCTTTTATGAGATGCGCTGTCATACAGCGTGGTGGTGCTCAAATTTGGCGCAGTTTAGTACGGCAGTATAATCTGATCTTGGAATTCCGTTCAAACCAATTCTAATTTCAGTGGCAGGTGAAGCTTTTCAGTCCTATGCTATATCCGAGTGCCCTGTTTTTAACCTGCCCTTCAGATGTGGAAGGCAGCAGTTGGTCAGACCGTCACAGAAGCTGTGCAGGACGGCGAGGAAGACTGGGAGACAGACCCTGACTTTGAGGTTAAGAACTACATCATCGAACATCATCGTGTTTGAAGGATTCCCTTTAATTGTCACGCGTCACATTTTATCATCCCAGAGTTCCATGAGCGGCTTTGTCGATCTCCCATCTATCTTTTTACAAGGCAATAAATTGCCGTCTCTTCATGATGTGCATTCGACGACACCATCGATAGAACCATTCAGTTCCGTTTTCTTTTCTCCCTGGAAATAGAACAATGTGTCTGAGAAGGAGCAGCGGTGGGGGGCCAAGACGGTGGCAGGTTCGGGCCACCAGGAACACATAAAGTGCGTACTTACTCTCCCGTAATGTGCATTCCCTTTTCCTTCCTCGTAACGTAAAATCCACAGTTCGGGTCTGTTCTATGCTTAGTCTGTCTCTTCTCTTTGTAGTATCCATGAGCTCCGCCAGAACGTGTCAGCAGAGCACGGTGCGCTGAAGCAGAGAGAGCTGGAGAGCATGCCCATGGCCTCTCACGGGTACGGGGGCAAGTTTGGGGTGCAGGAGGACCGCATGGACAAGGTGAACACCACGCCCCTGCCGGGAACAGAGCACCGTAATGCCGCGTTATCAATGCGCATCATCCATGCTGCCTAGCTCAGTGTTGCACACTAACACGATGTTTACATTTAGAACACAGAGTAGAACACCCAAGGATGTATTTGTTTTGAACAACAGTGGTTGTATGTAATTTATGTAATATTTTCAACTGTAATTGATGGGATGTATAGCAAAAAATTATTTTCTTAGCATTAAGAATGGTTTTATCTCTCTGTTTGGCACGGATGAAATAAAATGTGCAGTGTTTCTTAGAAACATACCTTATTTCAGCCAGCAACAGGAAAACGTCCATCAGAAATTATTGCTGTCTTAAATTATTTGCATTGAATCTAGCATATGATGACATGGAATTTGTATCACATTCTACAAACTAAAGCTAACTTTACTTAGAGAATGCCAGAGAATATAGAAATTACAGGACCATACCCAATTAATACTTCTTCATCGTAATTGATAAATTGCACACGGTTTTAAGTATAATATTACACAGACTGCCAGGAGAGCAGCCAGAGCTGCAGTAATGAGCTGTGTGTTTGTGCTTGTGTGTGCGAGCGTGCGTGAGTGTGCGCACATGCGCCACCTCATCGCCCGGATCAGCGGGCAGCTGCAGCCGTCAGCGGGGCCGGACCTCCGGCGGTCCGAGGTGTGAACAGGATAACAGCACCCCGCTGGCAGAGAGGCCTTTTAGCGCTTTCACACCCCCCACCGTACCGTACACACATACACAAACACACACGCACTCATGGTCAGGGCTCCACACCCCTGTCTGTCATCACCCTGGCCAGGGTAGCTGTGAACGTGATTATCAAGCACTGTTCTAATGAGGGAGACCGTAAGTGTTGTGCAGGTCATCCGGTGCTTAAAGGATCATAGCACCACACACAGACATTAATTATCACTCTGGGCTCGTGGTAATTATGCTGTGACTTGAATTTGGACTCGGGCTGTGAGGCTGAGAAGTGATATTTATTTCTGTTTGTAATTCAGAGCTAAAAACACTGATTCCATGCACTGATATGATAAATGTTGTAAATCCCCTTTATTACCCCCACCTCTCTCCTTTTCAGTGGAATACATGCAGGCTTTAATACTACAGTCAATCCAAAAAAATGTATTTGGTATATTTTTCCGAATAAACTGTCATAAAGTGCTAAACAAAGTAAGCTCTCTAGAGGGAATGGAAAAGTCAGAATACAGCAACATCAATTTGGTGAGAACTTGAAAATGTTTGTTGGCAAATAAAGCAAGCAACTACAGTCTGAATTCAATTCCCAAGTGCAGATAATACGGGCACAAATATGCCAGTTCTCTCCTGATAGTAACGGAACCATATCTAATTTGAGTTATTTTTCTTGTTCAAACTTACTGTTACGTCCATTTTCAGTTTGGTTAATCTCTGTTCCCATCCTCTGTCTCTAGTCTGCTGTGGGCCATGAGTATCAGAGCAAGCTGTCCAAGCACTGTTCCCAAACTGACACCTCAAAGGGATTTGGGGGAAAGTTTGGAGTGCAGGCTGACCGGGTCGACCAGGTACGGTCACACAATCGTGCACTGTGCACATAAAAAGAATGTAGTCTAAAAGGATAGAAAAAACTACTACATCAAGCAACTCATTAAATATTTCTGGCACACTCTAGTCACCAAAACAGGATAAATCATAATACTTTGAATAATTGTTAATGTTTAGGCTATATTTATATTTATAGCTTGAATAATAGCAGACATTTCCGTATTGTTGCAGATCTTATCTTTTGCACACTGGGGAAAACTCACATAACTTTGAACGCACATTTAATGCCCTTTTTTGAGTATGACTGAGGTTTTCTTTTCTCCTTGTAGTCGGCAGTTGGATTTGAATACGCTGGCAAGACACAGAAACACTCCTCACAGAAAGGTAAAAAGAAATGTGCATGAAGTAGAGTTCAGTAAAATGTCCGGTGTCAATTCAACTCTTAATAGATAACATGTTATCGGTTAGGAGATGAATTAGCACTGTTAGAGTTGAATTTACAAAGGGACATTTTACTGTGTACGGATCGTGGTCAGGTCTGTGTTTCCTTCTGCCATTAACGGCAGCACTGCCTTATGAAAAGTACTTTATCAGAAGTTGTTTTTGACGGATATTCTAACATTTGTCTGACCACAAGAACGGCATTATACAATGTGTAGGGAAACTGCTTGAAGCTGTGCTATTGTTACAGTAGATCTGCTATTACAGCAGACAGGCAGCCCCGTCTTTCAGCTCAATTAGCCCAGTATCTATCAGGTCCCCTTTTATGAATTTTACAGCGCATTGCATTCAAAGGCTTCAGCTCAATTGATTTTATTATTATCTTTAAATGGAGGCAATGGGCCGAGCTGCTGGACAGTGAGAGGGTTCTTATTCATCTGTATTTATGATCTTTTTCATGTTCCAAAAACATATTGTGGAGTTTTATCAAATACATACTGGACCTCTTTTTAGAATAAGCACAGTCTTATTATCAAAAATCACCAGTATTTGTGTTAGTCCCAGCTTTTGGCATCAATAAAACACGACCCTCTGTCTCTCAGGCTAATGGAACCTGGATCTGCTTGAATAAGCGTGTGTATTGGCTGGACGAAGCATGAGGCTTGACTCTTTTGACTTGAATCACGCAGATTACGCGACGGGTTTCGGGGGCAGGTACGGGGTGCAGGCGGATCGCGTGGACCAGAGCGCCGTGGGCTTCGAATATCAGGGCAAAACGGAAAAACACGAGTCCCAGACAGGTTTGTTTCTTAAGTTACGCCTGTCTGAATGTTAGCATTATCAGAAAACATTTACTTTTACAATTTCCTGCCTGAGCAAGCATGTTGATCTCTAAAATTAAGTTTCTTCATGTATTATAGTTTTAAATTACTGCAAGGAATCAGCCGGCGAGGCTATATCTTATTAATCCATAAAAAACAACTGCACATTTGACTTAGCTTTACTGTAATTTGGACTGACATTTGATTTCTTGTTGTATGAGGGAAATTTGTTCAGTCAGTTTATATTTACTGATAACAGTTTTGTAAAATGTAATACTTTGCTTGATATGAACTTGTGTTTAATTTATTGTGTGAATTAGACAATTATCATTCAGTAGACCAACCACCACATCATTATTAAAAATATAATTGCTGGTCTGAACTGCTATGTACTATTGATTATTTAATCACCTCAGCCCTAGCTGAAGTAATTGCTCATGAAATGTAGTAATCTCTGCATAATCCGGCTGTCCCATGCTGACTGTCTTTGGTATGCCATGTTTCAGATTACAGTAAAGGCTTCGGGGGTAAATATGGCGTGGAAACGGACAAGGTGGATAAGAGTGCAGTCGGCTTCGAGTATCAGGGGAAAACGGAAAAGCACGAGTCGCAGAAAGGTTTGTATGACCAAGCTTAGCGCTCGAAACTGAGAGAATTTTTTTTTTTCAAAATAATTTGGTGCTCAACGTGAGTCAGAACATATCCATTTCCTACCCTGATGTGGAATGTCCAGTTAATTGTGGAAATTATGGTCACCTTCATCCGCGAACCCCATTGCTGACTGAGAAGGGTGTAGACACCTCCGGATCTCCTCCCAAACGCGTGCTGTCTCCAGCCTGCTTCTTCTCACACCACAGCCCACAGCCAAGCTGGCCTGCGTGGAGTCAGAGGAAGACACTTTTGCATGGCAGTCCACATGCGCTTGCCTGGTCTACCAGCAGAGGTCGCTAGAGAGTACTGAAACGTGGACCACTAACCGACTGAACCCTCCGTATCCTGGGTGACACAGAGCTACCTGCTTAGTCCGGATTCCATCTGTGACCGTGGGGCTCATGCAGATTGCAAATTAAATTGACAAGTCTTTTTCTTCGATTACAGATGATCTAGAACCAGAATTGCTTTCTCTTTTCATTTTCCCTCATTTCTTTCCCATTCAAATTTTTCTACACACATTTGGCTACTCTACTTGTGGATTTGAACAGATATATTATGCTGGCACATTTGTTCCCATTGCATGACTCCAGTCTTCAGTGTGATAGAAGGAGGAACAGTTGATGCTCTCAGATTTCATTTGCTTTTTTCATTACCCACACTGCACTGAAGTGCCTTTGTATTTCCTTGAAATTACCACATTATATTGCTGTGCCTCATCAGTGGAATTAGCAGATCAGGTTGGCATTTCCTTTTCTAACATGTTCGGTTTCCAGAATTTTCCAGTTTAATTTCTGCAATAACCAAAGTGTATGTTCACGTAGACTACGCGAAGGGTTTCGGAGGGAAGTTTGGCGTACAGATGGACAGGCAGGACAAGTCGGCCGTGGGCTGGGATCACCAGGAGAAAACGCAGCTCCACGAGTCCCAGAAAGGTACATAGCGTCCATTAACACATTCACACCCCTCTCTCTCCAGGGAGGCCCTACACTAATGTGCCCGAGTCCACGTCACTATTTATATTTTCAGGTCTCACTGGTAGAGGGGTCAGGGGTAATTAATAATGTAATGTAATGTAATGTAATAAAACTTTCAGGGCCTCCCATGAAGTGAATCCATGTGAATCCCTCATTCTTCAAGCAGGGACATTCTGACTGTGCCAGGGTTCTGAATTAAGCATGGAGTTGAGGCAGAACTAACATACCCTAAGCTTTGAGTTTGAGGAGAAATGGGTCAAACTCAAGATCCGGCAAAGCATATTCCATCCCTGGTTCCAGGCCCTGTGGATCTCATCAGCACTGGCTGGCTCTGATTACCTGCACTAAAGTCATTGCTGCAAATGAACATTGGTTACCTCGATGATTACATTGGTACCTCTGTGTAATAAATCTCTGTAGTGCAGCGGTGCATGCCCTCAATTTAAACCTGACATTGTTATGACCGTAAATGTATTTCGGTGTATTAGCCTGTAGGTGGCGATATTGTCACATGTACATATGTATATAGATTGAATGTTATATTGATGGCTGAATTTCCCTGTAATATGTCCCCATTGCATTCCTTTGCACAGGGATTCACTTTTTTGTCAGTAATGTGACAACTAACTAACGTTAATTATCGAGGACGTATGTTATGAAGATAGCTATTCCAGTGCAAGCTATGATTTGTCACATTGTAGAGAATGTGTGGTCCTAAAGTATTCGCTTTTTGCCTGCTGAGACTTTAAGCAATGTGCATTGTGTGTTTGTTTTAGTGTAGCCTACTTCTCGCCTGTGGCATACAGATGTTTTAATCCGTTGTGCTTCTGGGCCACTGAAAAAAACATGCATGACTACACAGCTGGGCTGCAGGTGTAGCCTTGTTCTATATATACACACAGCATGTTCTTTTGGTGATGTTTCAGACTACTCCAAAGGGTTTGGTGGAAAGTACGGCATTCAGAAGGACAGAATGGACAAGGTATCCCACTGTTAATGCACTTTACCATCAGTATTACAGATGCCCAAGGCTAAATTTGGTTTTAGGTTTGTTCCACCTGCAATAAAACGCACTTAGATTACTCAATAAATAACATCCTATTAGGCAACTCTTAAAGTGCATTCATTTAGGTTTTACAACTGATAACAGGCAAATGCCTCTTTATTTTAATAAAACTACAGATTTGGCTTCGGTTACTTTATTACATGTTTTTGCCAGACTTCATCTCTTTTCTTTTCAGAGTGCAGGCACCTTTGAACAGGTGGAGAAGCTAAGCTCAGCATATCAGAAAACTAAACCTATAGAAGCTGGTGAGTTCTACAGTATGTGTGTTGTATTAGTAACGCTAAAAACTAGAATGCCTAAATAGCACTACTTTTACTTGATACACAAGCCTGCTGAAAATTCCAGCTTAAAACAGCCTAAACTGGTCAAGCTAGTTTAAGACATGTTTTCGACACTTTTGCAGGGTCTGAAACTAGCACTCGACCACCCGCCAAATGCTGGTAGATTATGTCAGTGTCAGGTAAACAGGACCAATTTATCAGATGTGTAGAAATCATGTAGAAGTCAAGCTGCCAAAAAAATGAGACGTGCTTGGAAGTCCACACAGTTACGGCAAGAATAGTTTCATAATACGAGACTTCAACTCCCTCAGATCCTCATGTGTACATGCATAAATTTTGTATTTACATACAAAATTTATGAATTAAATTTAATTACAGCATTGCAGCAATAATAATAGAAATATTATTTTTAAATCAAATCAAAGGGACACATCTGGCAC
The DNA here is from genome assembly GCF_018555375.3 of Anguilla rostrata. NCBI lineage: Eukaryota > Metazoa > Chordata > Actinopteri > Anguilliformes > Anguillidae > Anguilla > Anguilla rostrata. Next base: position 41,284,469 of record NC_057937.1, on the reverse strand, counting down.
TTGGGGCAAAAGGGTTGTGTCATCTGAAAGTAAAGCTTCAAGTTTATATCAAATTCTTAACAGCAGGTTTGTGGATACAACTGTATACTATAGCCAACTGGCTAGCCATGGGCTAGCTCGATAGGACAAGCTATTTATGTGATAGATGAAGCAATGAGCACATTCTGTCCCTCAGCTGTGTGTTCTGGCTTGATAGTTTATTCCCTGAAGCAAGCTGTCAATCAATCAAGTCTCTGTTAATTACTGCAATGCATTAAATGTTTGTTTCGGGGTGTTTCAGCATTTTTTCATGAGATTGCAACAATACCAATACCTATTTTCACATATTCAAAATTTGTGGAAAGACTGTCAATCTGAATAACGTTAAAGCACTTAAGTATTGTATTCTGTGTCAAATAATGAAAAATATTTTCATTATGTAAATCGTAAATGACAGTTTTATGAGGTCTGCATTAAGGAATGTGTACAATATGGAAGCTTAAGTGTAGAATTGTGTTTTTATGAATGTTTCCTGTCAGATTGCCTACTGTAGGTTCGGCAATCACTGCATGAAATAATGGCTTTGCTCAGCAATTATTCTATGAAATACGGCGAACCAAATTCATGCTGTTATACATGCTGTGAAGACTTAGTATTATCAGCAGCTAACATTGCGCATCACATAATGGATTTTAAAAGGTTTAATTGAAAGATGTAATGAAACGGTGCTTGTACTGTATGACCTCGGCGTGAAGCCTTAAGCACTAAAGCACGTGCATGCAGAAGAATTCATTCACTTTACACTGTTGTCTGCCAGGTGAGATATTAGCATCAGTTTTATTTGTCATAGCATTAACTGTGCCCACTGTACACAATGCTTTTTAAGCCGCCACTTATATTGGCTCTGCTCAGCTCAGCAATCATTAACTTGCATTGAGTATATGAATTACTCACCTGAATGGTTTTCAAAAGGGAATAAAATGATTGGATGTAGAGATGCATGCAACGTTAGGTTTTAAAAGGATTCCCTTTAAAAAGGGGAATGGATGAGCCCAAATTGTCAATGTTACTTTATTGCTTATAGATGCATTATTTATTGGCCGCACTACATCCTGTCAAAATGAAAGTTGGTTTTTATGATATATCTAATGTGCTTCGATATAATATATTTCTTCTCTCGTGACAGTAACGGTTGAGTCATCAGCGCGTCATATTATAACGAAATAAAATTTATTTTGCTGTTGGATTATGTCATAGGATTCAATATCACATGGCAATATCGTAGCTGACCTTCCAGTTTAATGGAGAGCAGTACTGTGCCTTCTAGGCTTCAAGACTTCCCTTCTGCCATTCGTACTGAAAAGGAACATTTTTATTGTGCTACTTTATTGCACTATTTATTTTATTTTGCATTAAGTTGAAGGGACAGAACAAATAGCCGTTTATCATTCATCTTTATGGCTAGCTTTGAAATTCTGATACATGCGTGAATCGGTATGAATGACTGATTTAGGCATGTTTCTAGTGAAGAACTGGTTCTGACCCCACTCCACACCTCCATCATCTCTCCTGCTAACATTGGATGTTTGGTCTGCTATAAAACCTCTGAAATATCTAAGAAATAACAGAGCTGGCTGTCTTTCATCATTTTAAAAATGCCTACAACATAATGTATAAATTGGTAGCAGGCAAAGCCGGGTACTTTTGTTGAACTGGTTTCCTTTCTATTACACACTTTATCTTTGTATTTCATTCCAGTAACATTGCATTAACAGTTGCATTTGCAGCTGACTTTTTCTGTGTTTGCCCCTCTCTCTATCCTCTCTCTCTCTCCCTCCCTCACTCCCTCTCTCTCTCACTTTCTCTCTCTCTCCCTCCTTCTCACCCTTTCTCTCTCTCTATCTCTCTCTCTCCCTCTCCCTCTCTCTCTCAGCTGGCCTCAGTACTGGGAGCATGAAGGCTCGCTTTGAGAACATGGCGAAGAAGAATGAGGAGGAGGACCGCAGGAGAGCGGAGGAGGAGCGGACACGCCGGCAGGCCAAGGACAAGCAGGAGCAGGAGGAGGCGCGGAGGAAGCTGGAGGAGGTGTGGAGAGAGTTATTCCTGATACCAGCTCCATTTGGGAATGTATTTGAAGGGACGCTGGGGATGCTGTCCACCATAACTGTGCTGTGTAGATAATCTTTGCTCTTAAAATCTGTTGTATCTTTGCTTTTCAGTTGTTGAAGAGGTGTGTGTGTGTGTGTGTGTGCGCCTGCGCTTATTTCTCCATTTCCACAGGAGCAGGCTGAAGTCAAGTGTGCCTCCTCAAAACTCAGCCACACCCTGTCTTCTGAGACCCCAAAACAGGACACGCCCACCAGCCCTGAATACAAGGTGAGAATCGGAAAAGAACGAGAGGCAGAACTCACGTCCCTGAGAACCTATGCCCAGTTTCCAAGGCCTTTCCCGACCTGGGCTGTAGGTTTGCCCATGTCTAACCATGAACTGTCTGTGCTAAAGCCAGGTTCTGGGGATGGGTCTGGGTGGGTGCTTTCACAATGAGTAAGCAATATGCCCCCCTCCCCCCTCCAGGAGAGCAGTGCTGAGCTGGAGCCATTTAACCAGAACCCCGACAAGATCTCCTCCCAGCACCAAGGAGATGGTAAAATACACTGCTATTGCTGCTACAACTAATACTACTACTACTGCTAATAACAATTATACTAATACTACCACTACTACTACTACTACTAATAAAACACCTACTACTAATAATAATGATAATGATAATAGTAATATTTAATACTAGACAGTTCCTGAAGAGTGTGGTTATGGTTAGGGTGAGGGTTACAACGAGAGTTAGGGTTAGGGTTACAGCTAGAGTTAGGGTTATGGTTACAACTAGGGTTAGGGTTACAGCTAGGGTTAGGGTTAGGGTTACAGGTAGGGTTATAGTTAGAGTTAAAGTTAGGGTTAGGGTTACAGCTAGGGTTAGGGTTAGGGTAACAGCTAGGGTTAGGGTTACAGCTATGGTTAGGGTTAGGGTTCCAGCTAGGGTTAGGGTTAGGGTTACAGCTAGGGTCAGGGTTACAGTTACAGTTAGGGTTAGGATTGAGGTTACAGCTAGGGTTAGGGTTACAGGTAGGGTTAGAGTTAGGGTTAGGGTTACAGCTAGGGTTAGGATTAGTGTTAGGGTTACAGCTAGGGTTAGGGTTACAGTTAGGGTTAAGGTTATAGCTAGGGTTAGGGTTACAGCTAGGGTGGGGGTTAGATTAACAGCTAGGGTTAGGGTTAGGGCTACAGCTAGGGTTAGGGTTAGGGTTACAGGTACAGTTAGGGTTAGGGTTGCAGCTAGGGTTAGGGATAGTGTTACAGCTAGGGTTAGGGTTAGGATTACAGCCGGGTTTAGGGTTACAGCTAGGGTTAAGGTTAGGGTGAGTGTTACAGCTAGGGTTCGGGTTACAGCTACGGTTAGGTTTAGGGTGCCAGCTAGGGTTAGGGTTACAGCTAGGGTTAGAGTTGGGGTTAGGTTTACAGCTATGGTTAGGGTTAGGGTTACAACTATGGTTAGGGTTAGGGTTACAGCTAGGGTTAGGGTTAAGGTTTCAGCTAGGGTTAGACTTAGGGTTAGGGTTACAGCTAGGGTTAGGATTAAGATTACAGCTAGGGTTAGGGTTAGTGTTACAGCAAGGGTAGGGTTACGGTGACAGCTACAGTTAGGGTTAGAGTTGCCTTCTAGGGTTAGGGTTACGGTTACAGCTAGGGTTAAGGATAGTGTTTCTTCTAGGGTTACGGTTACAGTTAGGGCTAGGGTTACAGCTAGGGTTTGGGTTAGGGTTAGTGTTACAGCTAGGGTTAGTGTTAGGGTTAGAGCTACGTTTAGGGTTAGGGTTCCAGCGCAGGTTAGGGTTACGGGTACAGCTAGGGTTAGGGTTAGGGATACAGTTAGGGTTAGGGTTAGTGTTACAGCTAGGGTTAAGGTTACAGCTATGGTTAGGGTTAGGGTTCCAGCTAGGGTTAGGGTTAGGGATGGAGCTAGGCTTAGGGTTACGGTTACAGCCACGATTAGGGTTAGGGTTCCAGCTAGGGCTCGGGTTAGGGGTACAGGCAGGGTTAGGGTTAGGGTTACAGCTAGGGTTAGGGTTACAGCTAGGGTTAGGGTTAGTGTTACATCTAGGGTTAGGGTTACAGTTAGGGTTAGGGTTAGGGTTACAGCTAGGGTTAGGGTTAGTGTTTCAGCTAGGGTTAGGTTTAGAGTTAGGGTTACTGTTTGGGTTAGGGTTAGTGTTACATTACATTACATTACATTATAGGCATTTAGCAGACGCTCTTATCCAGAGCGACGTACAACAAGTGCATAGGTTTCATGATGTAGAGGCGCAAAAGAAACACTAGAGTGAAGTAAGTGTTAGGGTTACCGTTTGGCTTAGGGTTACAGCTTGGGTTAGGGGTACAGCTTGGGTTAGGATTAGAGTTACAGTTACAGCTAGGGTTAGGGTTAGGGATACAGCTAGGGTTAGGGTTATACCTAGGGTTACGGTTAGTGATATAGGTAGGGTTCTAGTTAGGGTTAGGGTTCCAGCCAGGGTTAGGGTTCCATCTAGGGTTAGGGTTAGGGTTACAGCTAGGGTTAGGGTTAGGGTTACATCTAGGGTTAGGGTTACAGCTAGGGTTAAGTTCATGGTTACAGCTAAGGTCAGGGTTAGGGTGAGAGTTAAAGCTAGGGTAAGGTTTACAGGTAGGGTTAGAGTTAGGGTTAGGGTTACAGCTAGGGTTAGGGTTGGGGTTACAACTACAGTTAGTGTTACAGTTAGGGTTACAATTAGGGTTAGGGTTAAGTTTTCAGCTAGAGTTAGGTTTATTGTTTCTGTTACAGCTAGCATAAGGGTTAGGGTTACAGCTAGGGTTAAGGTTATGGTTAGTGTTACAGCTAGGGTTGGTGTTTGGGTTACAGCTATGTTTAGGGTTTGCGCTCCAGCTAGGGTTAGGGTGAGGGTTTCAACCAGGGTTAGGACTAGGGTTAGAAATAGAGTTAGGTTTTGGCCTGGCTAGGGTCAGGCCTACCCTCTCTGCTAACCCGGGCCCAAAACCTCCAACCCCCCTGGCTCTCCCCTGCCTAACCAACCTCCTAGCATCCTCCCTCCTCCCTCCAAAACCCTGCTCTCCCTCCTCCTCCTGGCGTTTCCCCCTCCCTCCTCCCCCTAACCTCTCTCCCTTCCCCCCTGGCCCAAACCCTGGCTAACCCCCCTGGCCTCCTGGCCTCCCAAACCCACCTCCTCCTGGCCCCTCCGGCCCCCTTTTCCCAAAACCCTCCCTGCCTCCCTTTTCCCCTTACCCTCCCCTCCCCAAACCAACCCTAGTTTCCCTCCCTTAACCCCTGCTCTCGCCAACCCTGCCCTAAACCTAACCAACCCCCTAGCGAAACCCTAACCTCCCTAACATTCCCTAGCTCTCCAACCCCTTTAAAACACTATCCTAATCCTTTTAAACCCCCTTCCCTTCCTAGCTGTAAACCTTAACCCCCTAGCTGCAGCCCTCCCCAAAAAAGCTGGTCTACCTGCAAAACATTTCCCCTTCCTGCTTAACCAACCAAAACCTCACCCTGCTAAAACCCAAACCTCCCTATGGCCAAACCAAAACCTGGTCCCCCCCTCTTTTCTTTTAACCTACCCAAAACCTCCCTCCCAACCCCCAACCCCCTTTAACCTAACCAACCCAACCCGGGCCCCTCCCAAACCTGGTCTCCTCCTCCCTGGCTCTCCTCCAAAACCCTGGCCTCCTCCTCCCCTCCTGGTCTCCCTCCTCCCTGCCCTCCTTGTCCCCCCTCCCTGTCTCCCCTCCTCCCAGCTCTCCTCCCCGCCCTCCAAAACACTTCCCTCTCTCCTCTGTACACTTCCCTTCTGGCTGTCCCCCCCAGTGAAAAACCCTCTGGGCGGCCCCCCTAAAAAAGGGGCTGGACCTCCTGGCTGGCATTTCCCTTTCCCCCTGGGGCCCCTCCAAAACCTGGTTTAACCCCAACCTAACCTTGGCCCCCTTAACCCCAAACCCCCCCAAACCTTACCCGGGCCCCCTCCTCCTACCTCCTGCCTCCTCCTTGGTTCCCTTTTTAACCGGGCCCCCTCCTTCCTCCCTCCTCCCTGGCTCTCCTCCTGGCCCTCCCAAACTCCCTCCTTTTCTCCCCTCCTGCCCCCCCGGGCCCCTCCCCCTTTCCCAAAACCCACCTCCTAACCTACCTCCAACTTGGTTCTAACCAACCCCAACCTGCTCTAACCCAAACCCAAACCCTAACCCTGCCAACCAACCCTAGCCTAACCCTAACCCTAACCCTAGCTCTAACCTTAACCCTAACCCTAGCTCTAACCCTAACCCTAACCCTAGCCCTAACCCTAACACTTACCCTAGCTCTAACCCTAACCCTAACTGTAACACTATCCCTAATGCTAGCTGTAACCCTTACCCTTACCCTAGCTGTAACTCAAACCCTAACCCTAGCTGCAGCCCTACCCCTAAACAAAGCTGGAACCCTAACCCTAGCTGAAACACTATCCCTATTTTTAGCTGTAACCCTAACCCTAACCTTAACCCTAGCTCTAACCCTAACCCTAGCCCTAACCCTAACCCTAGCTCTAACCCTAACCCTAACCCTAGCTCTAACCCTAACCCTAGCTGCAGCCCTACCCCTAAACAAAGCTGGAACCCTAACCCTAGCTGAAACACTATCCCTATTTTTAGCTGTAACCCTAACCTTAACCCTAGCTCTAACCTAACCCTAGCCCCTAACCCTAACCCTAGCCTAACCTAACCCAACCCTGGCTCAACCCCTAACCCTGCTCAACCCAAAGCCTAACCCTAGCTCTACTCAAACCCCCTACTAGCCCTAACCCAACCCTAGCTCTAACCCTAACCCCTGCTCTAACCCTAGCTCAACCCAAACCCCTAGCTCTAAACCTAACCTAACCCTAACCCTAGCTCTAACCTTAACCTAACCCTAACCCTAGCTCTACGCCTAACCCTAACCCTAGCTCTACCCCTAACCCTAACCCTAGCTCTAACCCTAACCCTACCCTCCTAACCCAAACCCTAACCTAGCGCTAAACCTAACCTGCCCTAGCTCCTAGCCACCTAACCCAACCCTACCCTTTTACCCCTAACCCTAGCCCTAACCCTAGCACTGGCTCTAACCTAACCCTAGCTCTAGCCCTAACCCTAACCCTAATCCTGGCTCTAACCGTAACCCTAACCCTAGCTCTACCCTAACCCTAACCCTAGCTCTAAACCTAACCCTAACCCTAGCCCTAACCCTAACCCTAGCTCTAACCTTAACCCTAACCCTAACTCTAGCTCTAACCCTAACGGTAACCCTAGCCCTAACCCTAACACTAGCTCTAACCCTTCCCCTAGCTCTAACCCTAACCCTAGCTCTAACCTAACCCTAACCCTAACCCTAACCCTAGCTCTAACCCTAAACCTAACCTCTAGCTCTGCCCTAACCCTAACCCTAGCTCTAACCCTAACCCTAACCATGGCCCTAACCCTAACCCTGGCTCTAACTCCTACCTAACCTGGCTCTAACCCTACCCAACCCTAACCCTGGCGCTCGCCCTGCCTAACCTGACCCTGCTCTAACCTTAACCCTGGCCTACCCTAACCCTAAACCTAGCTCTAACCCTAACCCTAACCCTAGCCCTAACCCAACCCTAACCCTGCGCTAACCCTAACCTAACCCTGGCTCTAACCTAACCTTAACCTCCAACCCTGGCTCTAACCCTACCTCGCCTGCCCTAGCCTAACTTCCCTAGCTCTAACCTAACCCTAACTGTAACACTATCCCTAATGCTAGCTGTAACCCTTACCCTTACCCTAGCTGTAACTCAAACCCTAACCCTAGCTGCAGCTCTACCCCTAAACAAAGCTGGAACCCTAACCCTAGCTGAAACACTATCCCTATCCCTAGCTGTAACCCTAACCCTAACCCTAACCCTAGCTCTAACCCTAACCCTAACCCTAACCCTAGCTCTAACCCTAACCCTAACCCTAGCTCTAACCCTAACCCTAACCCTAGCTCTAACCCTAACCCTAACCCTAGCTCTAACCCTAACCCTAGCTCTAACCCTAACCCTAGCCTAACCTAACCCTAACCTAACCTAACCTAACCCTAACCCTAGCTCTAACCCTAACCTAACCCTAGCTCTAACCTCCTACCCTGCTAACCCTACCCTAGCCTAACCCTAACCCTAACCCTACCTAGCCTAACCTAACTCCTAACCCTAACCCTAACCCTAGCTCTAACCCTAACCTAACCCTAACCTCTAACCTAACCCTGACCTAACCCTAACCTCTAACCCTAAACTCCTACTCCTAACCTAACACCTGCCCTACCTAACCTGACTACCTAACCCTAGCCTAACCCTAACCGCTCTAGCCTAACCCTACCTAACCTGCTCTAACCCTAACCTACGCCTAGCCTAACCTACCCTCCTACCCTAACTAACCTCCTCCTAGCTCTAACCTAACCCTACCTAACCCTACCCCACCTAACCTAACCAGCTCTAACCAACCCTAGCTCTAACCATAACCCTAAGCCTAACCCTAACTGGAACCCTAACCCTAAACCTTGCTGCAACCCTAACCCTAACCCTACCTGTAACCCTAACCCTATCCCTTGCTCTAACCCTTACCCTAACCCTAGCCCTATCCCCAACCCTAGCTGTAACCCTAACCCTATCCCTTGCTCTAACCCTAACCCTAACCCTAGCCCTATCCCCAACCCTAGCTGTAACCCTAACCCTAACCCTATCTCTATCTCTAACCCTAACCCTAACCCTAACTCTAAGCCTTACCCTAACCATATTACTAGCTCTAACCCAAACCCTAACCCTAGCTCTAAACCTAACCCTAACCCTAGCTGTAACCCTAACCCTAAACCTTGCTGCAACCCTAACCCTAACCCTACCTGTAACCCTAACCCTATCCCTTGCTCTAACCCTTACCCTAACCCTAGCCCTATCCCCAACCCTAGCTGTAACCCTAACCCTAACCCTATCTCTATCTCTAACCCTAACCCTAACCCTAACTCTAAGCCTTACCCTAACCCTAGCTCTAACCATAACCCTAAGCCTAACCCTAACTGGAACCCTAACCCTAAACCTAGCTCTTACCCTAACCCTAACCCTAGCTGTAACCCTAACCCTAGCTCTAACCCTAACTCTAATTGGAACCATAACCCTAACCCTAGCTGTAACCCTAACCCTATCCCTTGCTCTAACCCTTACCCTAACCCTAGCCCTATCCCTAACCCTAGCTGTAACCCTAACCCTAGCCCTAGCTCTAACCCTAACCCTAACTCTAACTGAAGCGCTAACCCTAACCCTATCTGAAACCCTAACCCTAACCCTAACCCTTAGAGCTAGGGTTAGGGTTTGGGTTAGGGTTATAGCTAATGTTAGGGTTAGGGTTAGCGTTACAGCTAGGGTTAGGGTTAGGGTTTCATCTAGGGTTAGGGTTCTTCACCAATGAACAATGGACTCTCTACCAAGTCCCATGTGGCATCCCACAATTTCTGGGCAATTTTGCCCCAGAGAGATGAATGGCGGAATGTTCAAGACCAGAGAGAGACCAGAGTACAGAGGACAGAGCATTGTGACATCACAAGGGTGAACATTCTGCCATTCATTCTCTATAGGGAAAAATTGCCCACAAAAAGTCGCATTTTTCAAAAATCGTGTACCGAAACTTTCCACAAAGTGATAGAACACTATTTCCGATCAAGCTGCTTGCTTTGACTTATTGCACATGTATGTGGTGCAAAAACTCTGGGAGGAGTAGCAGTCCAAAAAATGGGTGGAATAAATAAAGAATAATATGTCAAATAATAATAGTGTGATTGCCAAAGGCAACCACACTAATTATTATTATTATTATTATTATTATTATTATTATTATTAATAACAATGCAACCATCCAGTGCTTTCAAGCTTCTCAAAGCCCTTTACAGCTGAAGGAAAACAGCAGAAATAAACACCTACTCGCGTAATATAAAAGCAATTACAGTAAAAACAACACAGGTGTGGAAATGAAAATGATTAGAAGGAAAATGCTGTTTCCATGGCAACAGCATCCCACTGCATAGTGACCTTGAACTTGTTTCTCCGCAGTGGACCAGGCCAGTGAAGAGTACGGTGAGGACCTGGGCGTGACTGCTGTCGCTCTGTATGACTATCAGGCTGGTGAGTGAAGGAGCCAGTCACTGAGAGATACCTGGGCAGCTATAGAGGGGCGGGGTCCTAGCTGCCTTTCATATGAAAGGGGAAGAGACTAGTGCATGGGCTCTTGGCCTTTTTCTGTGCTTACAAATATAGGGGCTGTGTAATTAGCTTGGTGCTCCCAATTATGCATATTTAGCTGAGGCAGAGATCCTCTGAATTTCCACCTCATAACCTCGTGTTACCGTACATAGCAGTGCAGAATGGCCTCTGAATCTACACAACAAACCGTCCAAAGGCACTGCTTAGCTGATTTCTGGTAGTTTAGTATTTGCTTAACAGTTGCTTGGATCAGCTTTCAATGCTCAACATTTATTCAGTGTCAGTTACAAATATGTTGTCAGTAGTACAATAAAAAATATTGTGTTTGTTCCAGCTGGTGATGACGAGATCTCCTTTGACCCCGACGACATCATCACCAACATAGAGATGATTGACGAGGGCTGGTGGAGGGGGGTGTGCCGAGGGGCCTACGGGCTCTTCCCTGCCAACTATGTGGAGGTCAGGCAATGAGGGCCGGCCATGCCTTAACTGAAACTTCGCCTCCTTCCCTGCCCTGGCCTGTCCCGAGGAAGACTTCCTCTCCTCGCTCTGTTTCTGTGCTATTCACTTCTCAAACATCTGTAGTCCTCAGTCCTTCATCATAGTCTTCATTCCACCCATGTCTGCTTCTTCCTGGAGTTCAAAACCCTTCTGTGGAATATCCAAAACTGCCTCCAAGTTCCAAATGTAGAACCATGTTCCAAGATCAGAGTGGAGAAATTGTCACAAGATTAGTTTTATGATGGATTTAAGGACAGCAGAGATAAAGAAACAAGTTCATATCATTGGGCTTAGGGATAATAGACCCTACTTCCATATAATCATGTGTGTTTCTTCAATAAGGAAAAGGAGATGGAGGTTTTCATTGGCTCCAATTGACCAAAGTTGACTTAATATAATTATTTATTATATGCATTTTAATTAATTTAATTTAATTAACTTAAGGATGTATTTGGGCATTTTAGAACTAGAACTCAACTAGAAATCAACTAGAAGCCCATTGTTTAGTACAAAGGTCACATGGGTGTAAGATGATAAAGAAACTGACTGGTGGACAGTCTTTGAGACCATCATTTGATTGGTCGAAGAAACCCGTGCTTCAGATCATACCGTTCTTATTCTCACTCTAATTAGAACTCATGATAGGCATAGCCTAATTAAGTGTTCTTTTGCAAGTGGTTGTTTTCATGAATTTGGTTAAAGCTATGGACATCCTGCTCCAATGCCAGCGCTGTGGTATGTACGACTTGACCAGCAGAGGCCCTGGAAGGCAATGTGGGAAAAATGGGGAAAAGGTCAGCCAAAAACAGTTTCTCATACATACAAGTTATCTCATGCGTTCTTGGACGGCCGCAAAATTTTTCTCAACTTGCCTTTCAGAACTTCCGTATAAAGTATAGCAGTAAAATGAGCAGTAAAACGTGAACTAAAATCTTCTTACAGATTATATGATCAATTCAGTCTACCATATTATTAGCTGGTATCAAAGCTGGAACAATATTTTTTAAGTGATTAGAACTACATATATACCAAAAATATATACAAGTATGTATAACAACCCCCCAACAAGTATTACTTCCTTACATTTTATGTTTGGGTTTTCAGGCTTAATAGTGTCTCAACACTGGAAAGATGGAATTGGCCCCTCAGTGTACCTGTCTATAGTTTGACAGGTACAAAATTTTTAAAAATAATATACAGTATGTAAAAATCCGCAATTTACGAGTTGTTGAAATACCAAATAGTATATTAAGAATATGCTCTGGAAGAATACTTTTCCTTGCCAATGTTCAGTGTAGATGTACTCTTAGCCATATCATGCTACATGTGATGTACTTCATTTGAGGACATGTACCCATTTTAATTTTGACCAACAATTACTACGGAGTGAAAAAAGAGACCCGTGTTTAAAGAAGGAACTAGATAGCTGTAGGTCAAGTTAATCTGCTGCTGTTTTATTTTAAGAACAATCTGTGAAATCTCATTTTTGCCATGTCTGAAATGTTAGTGTTGCATCTGTGGAGAATTGTTTATTGAATTGATGTGGTTTTATAATAAAGTAACATTTTCCCAGGGAAAATCAAATATAATTTGACGTGTTCCATTTTTCACTGCAATAAAAATAGCACATTTTCAGTTACTTGATATTGAAAAAAAGTAAATCAAATTAAACGTTAGAAGCATTGTAGCTATTACCTACAAACAAATGCAATAGTATATGTCTAAAGTTTTTTCCTGTAATGAGCAGTACTACAGGATTGAGCTACAGTATGCATCTACCAATAACTGAATGAACCTGACCTGGAAAACCATACACCCGCATGTTATCCTGTCTAGACAAGATGTGCCAGCCAGAACAATACCGTACCACCCTGGGGACCAGGTTGACCAGTAAAATCTGGATCAGAATACTAACTTAGACATGACACATATACCGTGTGTTAGTTAGCATGCCTGCTATGTTCAGGGTACACTTGAAAGAAACAATGCATCGGCTTGCTAAATCTAGGTTAACACTGTCATTGTCAAATTCCAAATTTGATTTTAACCCACCTTTTTTGAGGATATCTACTCCCCTCTATCAGTCAGCACCAATATTGAGTTGCGGATATGACACAATTGTGTGATGTTGTTGGCTGAAGCAACTAGAGGCAGTTGTGTAGAAACAAAGTTGGCATGACAGACGTTCCCAAGAAGAAATGTGAAGAAAAAGCATTAGAATGAAAAAGCACTGTTCATTGTTATATGTACATAAAGTTACATTTATAGTGAGTAAAAGCATGGTGGCGAGCAGAAGAAACCCAGAAAATAAATGCAAGCGTAGTGCAATGTTATATTTATTTCTTACAGTAAATTTTGGTTGCCATACAAGAGTATTGAGGATTTGGGGGAATGTGCGGTTACAGGAACTTCTCTTATCTCAATAATTAACTCTAAATAAGAGGATTCTGCAGCACAAAATTACAGCAACATAGATAACATGAACACAAGTCGTTACACAAAGTAGAGCGAGGAACATCTTAATATCTATGAAGAATTAAAAAAAGAAAGAAACCAAATTGAAGCTAATCTCTAAGAGGAAATCCATTTGATGTGGGACTTTGTGTGGCGTGTCAACAGTTGGCAACATAGCCCAATCCATTGGGAGATGGGTTTAGCATTTTTTTTTTTGTAGTTTTTTTTTTTTTTTGACTTGAGACTCCACTATTCAGCTTCTAAAGTTAGATCCACAAATAAATTAGCTTAGTGGTATGTAGTTCCATATAATTAATTTTTCAACAGTCACATCTAGTCTTTTTAAATTTAAATATATAAGTTAGCGTAAAAGTGTCCTCAGACCGTTCCCTACAAAGTGGCCTAAGAGGTTATATATAAATTTACAGCCTGTGATATTTTGGTAATTTATACACACATAATACACAAACTAAGCAATTGTAATTTCAAAATTTTAATTACAGTATTTAACAGAGGCAGAAGACTACCATTTGATTTCAGTGTGTTGAACGGTCAGTTCTCTCCTAATGGTAATGATTATGCTTATTCAAGTTCTTTCCTCAGTGATATGTGGTTCGGGATTCATGATACTGTCAGAGGATTTGTAAACTTGCAAAAAACAACCAAACGAACCCATTCATTATAAATATTGCTTCTTAATTGGTACCTCAAAAATTGTATGTATATATATATTTTTTCTTTTTTGGCAAACCATACTTCAGAGTTGATGCAGTAACATTTTCTCCAAATACCTTTATAAAATTTCATATAGTTCTCTATAAATCATTAAAAATACTGTGCTTTATTCTGAAGCTCTGTTTTAAAATAACATCTATTTAAAAATGATATAATTAGCAGCTTAACTCCTGTAAGTCTTCTCAAAGGACACCTATATTTCTCTTATGTCCGGTAATCGTAGTAATAGATATAACCGTATGTCAATCATTCATATAGCAAAAGCGTGTGAGCGATGGTGCGTGGCGTCGTAGAGGGAATGTCGGAACTGCTGGCGGCGGGGTCAGCTCACGGAGCTCACTCCCCCATTCGGTCTCCACTGCAGGTGTCTGTCTCTCGCAGCCAACGGCCTTCTCGTGGAAGCACCTCCTTATCACCAGCCTGAAACCGGGAGCAATGACGCTTTCAACCGTGGCAGAAAACAAGGGAGCATTAGGCTTCGCACTGTTGTGCTCCGCATTTGCACAAGGATATTAATGAGCGGTTAAGTTTAATGAGACCTCTTTTTTCGCGAAAGCCATTAGGAGTCCGTAATTAATGCCTGTCATTATGCTACCGCTCTGTTCCCGTTTGAAATTAACATTGAGCTTTTCTGATAACACTCCATCAAACCCTCTCGAGTTCTTTTCAGGTGATAAATGCCACTGGCTGTTTCGACTGTCATCCCCTCACTCTGAGATTCGCCGAAAGGGCAAACGCTTCTGGCCTGCACAAGAAGGCTTAATGGTGCTTTCAAAAACAATGTGTCCACAGTCAAACAGATCTTTACGCCTGGGAATGCGCGATACCAAGGACGACGTCCGGACCTTGTTCTTTCAACCCGATATAAAAAATGAAATGGCAAACGTCCAATATATCCACATATTGCACCAATCTCTCCCATGTCCTGGATCTTAGGACTAATGCATCTTGCTCAATAGAGGTGGCAACCAGAAGACGCTAAAACAGTTACAAGCTTCTCAAATGGCCGAGCCCTGAGATGAAAATATCATCAATGAATTATCATCAATGCAAAGACCCAGTGCATTTAACAGTCAGAGCACCACACTAACTAGGCAGAGTGGATAATGGAAGATTAAATGCAGAGCTTGGGACTGTGGAGTGTTTGAATAGCAGTGGACTACATATCCCATCAGTCCACGTGGTAAATGTTTTGTGGTGCTTTGCCTGTTCGAGTACAACCGTAGTTAAGATTCTTTGTTCTCTGTGGCCAGATTTGTGGTTCGCTGCCTAAAATTTCAGTGACACTAGCATTTCTGCTGCTCTAGCAACAGTGAGAAGCTGTGCTGGTTCAGGTACTTCCTGTGTTGCACCTATTTTCTTCCCCTGGAACCCTGGAAAGACCACCAGTACAGAAGCCCAGGAGCTGCTGTTCAATACCACTCCAATGAAGGCAAAAATGGGCGGGTGGACAGACAGCAAATACTGCTTCAGTGTGTCATATTTTATATAGATATAGCATAATTAGATATGTATTAATTCATATATATCTTTATGACTAATATATACTTTTATATTAGATCTCTCTCTCTCTCTACACACATTATGTATAAGATATGATATATAAATAATACTGTACCTAACTGTATACATTTGGATAGCAGCATCATTGAAAGGGGTTGCTTGCACTGTAGCCATAAAGCACAGTATTGCCTTGTTGCCCCTCCACTCTCACTGTTCAGATTGTACCAAAAACCTATTTCAATACTGTGTTTTATTTGGCCAAATAAATTAATAAAATCTGGTATGTTTTGCTCACACCTTTAACCAAACACGTTCTTGTTCCCTGGGTTCACTAAAAACATTAACACCCCCTCCCCCACCCCGTTTACCAACCATCTCAGACACCTCTTGTCTCTAATAAATCTGTGGGTCAACAGTTCATATATAAGTGAACACAAATGATTATTTTTAAAGGAAATGTACCAATTTGAGACTGATAGGACGGAAGGTGGCTCGTGGAATGTCAGAAGCTGCTGATTGTTGGTCTTGTTTGGCGTTTTCAGGGGAAAGGGTGAAAGGGAGGGCCCTTGGCTTTCACCCCCCTGACCACCTGCACTGATGTGGAAGACAAGAATGATTCGTACACAAATTACACCTTTCACACAACTCAGATAGATATACTGGATTCAAAGGAAAATTTACCGTGAGCCAAGAAAGAAAGGGAAAGCAGATGACAACTAAAAACTGAGCTGCTTGCTACAATTGTGCCCCTATAGCTGTGAAACAGGTGCCAGATACTAAAAGAGGTGCTTTTCGAGTGGAAACACCGGGACTGTGTGTGCACTGCAAGAAATGGTCTCCATCAAGCTGACAGATCAGCTTCCTCTTCTTTCCAGACAAACGGGTGAGAAGCAAGACACTTATTTTTTCCTAAATAGCTGACGCGTCGATAAATATAACCCTTTTTTTCGCTGAAGAAATATTCTCTGAGGAGATTATATAGCAAAGGTAGAAAATGGTCGGGTGCATCCAAATGTGGCTGATTGAAAAAAAAACTCCTTGTATTCCAAAGCGACTGGTCCGTATTACGCCGGTATCACAAAAAAGAGCATCTGTGGCCATCTCTCGCTCCTCTGTCCCGGCCCGGGCGGGGTCCGCTCGTTTCTCCGCTGGGCCTCGCGCGGAACCGTTGTGCTTATTCGCGACCCGCGCCGTTATTTTCAAAATGGCGGCCGTCCGAGAGCGCGCTCCGACCCGACCGCCGCGCCCCCCCTCCCCAAGGGAGAGCGCGGCGGGAAAACAACCGGCGGACCCGACAGAAAAACCGAAGGAAAAGTGATAACTGAAAGGAAAAAAAGGGGGAGAAGATGACAGCAGGAGCCGGGAATCCCTCTCTTATCTGTCCATCAGTACCTTCAGCGCTCTCTCTATGTTCATTCGGTGCCCCACTCGAGTCACTCCCAGATCGATCAGGTCCTCCTTCTGGAGGTTGGGCAGGTGGGCGCCCTCGATCTCGTTGTCCAAGAAGGCGTCCTTGTGCTCGGCCAGGTTGAGGCTCTCCAGCCAGTCTGCTACATCGTGCTTGGTCCACAGGAGGACCGGCTTGGAGGCGAAGGGCTTGTTGGAGACGGCCTGGATGAGGGTGAGTGGGGAGGGCGAGCGGCTCCTCCCGGAGCCCAGGCCGAAGCGCTCGCCACCCAGCGGGGGCGTGGGGAGCCCGAACACGTCCGTCAGGGTCGGGGAGGAGGCCGGGGCCGAGGCCGGCAGGGAGGAGGCCCGGCCGGGGCCCGCGTCCGGCGGGGACGACATGGGGCTGGGGGCCCGGTGCTGCGGGGGCATGCTGTCCGGCTGGCGGCCCGTCGGGTGGGGGCCCGGCCGCGCGGCGAAGGTGACCATGGCGTTTCGCTGAGTGGCTGAGGGCGGGGGCGTGCCCTCCGGACCCCTGCAGAGAGAGAGGGAGAGAGAGAGAGACAGATAGAGTGAGAGCAAGAGACAACAGGAGAGAATGAAACAAAGTCAGAGAGAGAAAGCAAGAGAGTGAGTGAGACAGGCAAAAAGGAAGAGAATGAGTGAGACAGCAACAGAGAGCAAGAGAGAGAGAGAGTGAGTGAGACAGAGAAAGTCAGAGAAAGAGCAAGAGAGAGAAAAACAGTCATAGAAATGCACCATACACCTTCCTCTAAAGAGCTCTATTGTTTTAATGAAAAGCAACAAAAGCTACTTCTAAGCACTATTAAAGTTGACATCCACGTATAGACATTTTGATCTTGTCTCAAAATGCATTCAGTTTTCACAGCTTAAATTAATATGCACATGGTAATTCTGGTATCTAGACTAACGTACCTACTTCTCCTGTGTTATGGGAAGGAGTGGTGCTTTTTGAATTTAGGTTTGGGAACACGGAGATGGATCTTTCTTTAAACAGGGCATCACTGACGTAACCACCGCTGCTCAAGCAGTGGATTTCAGCGAGTGCAACGAAATCGAGGCTGGATTCCTCCTGCCAAACTCCTGGCCTGATTAATCCAGGAGCTCCCATGCGCTAAAGAGCTTTATTCTTCATTACTTGACAGACTTACTTGAAAGATTACCCGGGCCTGCAAATGAAAGAGAAATGACAGGCTTTCCCAAAGAAATCCTCTTCGCCGGTGCCGGTGCCGGAGAAGGTAAATAAAAGTCGGCGTTGCTCTACCCTCGTGCCGGAGCGGCGGTCGTGGTGGGAGCCATACGCTCAAATGGAAGGCTGACGGCAGCCGTTATGCTTGGTTTGATATCCTGGTAGCCAGCGCCAGCGCTAACGGTGTCCATCTTAACGCTCCACCCTTGTGGCAGAGGCTGGGGGAGGGCCCAGCTAGCATGTGACATCACGGTCGTGACTCCGAACGTTGGAGATGGGCTCCAGAGTGAACCGTAGCTCTGCAGTGTGGGGTGACTGCATTTGGGCCAATGCAGGTTTCCCTGCAAATGGTTTTGGAAACTGTTTCTAATCCCTCACATCCTTCTTAGAAGTGATGGAGCCTGAGGAGGCCTCACATTTGTTCGCAAATGGCAGTTAAATATATGATGTGCCGTTCAACTAATGTTAGGTTTCACAATGCATCACGCAGTTAACGCTGGCTTTATCGATCAAAGGATGCAGAATGTTAAGCTTTTTCGGGAATTGACATATGCACTTTAATTTGCTTTACTCTTGTTTAAATGTCTCATTCGCACAGAGAGGATCAATAATTCACACAACCAACATGATTTAGTATGCCTGCTTAGCTAGAGTAAGACTCTAAAAACATCAAAGCATGTTTAAAATCGGACCCAGAAAAAGCGTTTGGTTCATAGCACTTTTCTGAAACCGTTCACAGGGCTGGTTGATAAAGGTTGCTATACCCGAGCGAGCACTTCCTCTGGGGTTAGTTTTTCCACAGAACAAGTGAAAAAAAATGACCACAAGAGGGTGTTGTTCTTCAAATGCATCATCCATATTTTCTATTTTCTTTCTGATTTGTTGAGATGAGTCTCTAGTTAAAGGGACAGAAGATGTTCTATTAGGATGCAGCACATCTCTCTGTGAGGGTCTAAACTTTAGTCTATAAATCCTCATTGACCATCTATTTTGACTCTAATTCCAGATGCATATTTAAAAAAAATAGTTTTATAAAAATTGAAAGTGATTCAGAGTATATGCAAACATAACTTCTGGATTTTACATAAAGTGACCAATTACAGTGGTAGCCAGTTAAGTAGCTAGCTAGCCAGGCACTGGCTGGCTAATATTCTATGCACTGCCATGTTTGTTGATCACTGTTTCCCATGATGCTTTATGTTTAAGTTACGTTGTGCCCTGTCTGTGGATGGAGCTGTTTGTTAAGCTTGTTTTGGGTGTGGTCGCTGAAAAAACAAAAAACAAAAGCATGAGTGCTATCCCAAATCCGCTTTGTCTCCGTCTCTAGTCAGTCATGACAATATTTGTTAGCAACTATGTAGCAAATTGTCGACCAAATGGAAATTAATTTTATTTAGTCCTATTTCTTTGAATGGCCAAGTTCTTCAAGGCCTAGGGCAGCCGTCCCGGATCACCCCTTGCCCCCCATTCCGCCCTTGCGACAGCTCTGCTGGCTGACCTGTGGGACTGTCCTGGACGCTCGCTCCCCTAATGAATGAACCCAAATGCAATTAGACGTGTAATTATTCCGAGGCCCTACGTGGTGCGTCTCCCGGCTATTAAAATTCACGCCGCGTGCTGTCATTGCGCACGCGGGTCCAAGCGGATGGCGGTGGGCGAACCGCGGGGGCAGCCCTTGGCGCACTTCGCCCATGGCGTTAATGCAATTTACGGGGGGGGGGGGCTCGCTCCGATACAGCGCCTTAACGAATGCTGAGGGTCACCGTGGATAATTTATCAATAGACGGTGGGACATATTGACCCGGGCGCAGAAGCTGTGATTAATGCACTGTGAGGGCTGCTGGTCGGACGCGAGCCGGAGGAAGATTTACGGCCTCGGAGCCCCGGCGCTTCCCGTCAACTAAAGGCTCCGGAAGAAAAGAAAAAACAAAGCGGGCGGGATCGGGTTTACGGCCGGCTAAACTCGGCGCGATCGTTTTTAAGCCGCGCCCGACGGCTAACCCGGAGAAGGCCTAATCCCCCTCTGACTGCCGTCTGAAACGCCCACCAAGCGGATCGGACTGTCCCGCATTCAGGCGAGGAACGATGATTCAACAGATATCAGGACGAATGACACAGCCGACGAGCTGCGGGCTCAAGTCTTTCATTTCCTCTGATATTCCAGCTCGTCTCAAAGTGATTTATTGCCCCATAAAAACAGCCATTGAAGGAAATCAAAGTGCCTGCATGCGGCTCGGTAAACAATATGTAAAAGTGCTGTCGCTGTCAGTAATAGGATCCACCAAAGAGAACATCTGAAGGAGAATGTAACAGAACGTAAACAGATGTGCGTTAACTATACACATTCCTTTCCACCTCACCGATGTCTAACGTATTCTGAATTATTAGAATATCTTCCTCAAGGTCACAATCTGTCTAAATTGTGCATACTGAGAAGTGTTAAGAATTCCAACAATCAATATTAGCTCTGGAATGTCCCTTTTCAAATCAAAGTTTCATTCATTTTATTCACTCTTGATAAAACAAATAGACCAAACCTTCTTTTAGACCAGGGCTTCTCAACTCCAGGTCCTGAGGGCCACAGTGTCTACAGGTATTTGCTCCAACCATTTCACTAATTACTTTATGCCCCTTGGTTCAGGAAGTAAGCTCGTTAGTGAAATCAGGTGGTGTAGTGTGTGGCTGGAGCAAATACCTACAGCCACTGCGGCCCTCAGGACCTGGAGTTTTAGTAGCCTACATACTCAGTGTAAGGCTTGCAAACGGGGATGTGGCACTATGTCCGTGGTTTCATGCGCCTGTAACTGCGGGTATAAGCAAAAACAAATGCCCCCCAGGCCATTGGGCAGCTAAGGGCAGAAACATAGGCAGATACGGTGTTGTGCACGGGTGGATGACATCACGCTGCAGCCGCAGTACATTCAGAGGTTTAACACCTGAGCAACACCGGTGTGTGTGGGGGGAGGGAGGGACTCGTCGCAGCAAAACCACTGCATCTGTGCAAGACGACTCAGCGATGCGCATTTAGAGCCTGCAGTTCCACAGAGACACCTGGACACGGCCGGGGCAGAGGCTCAGGCACCCCAGTTCAGCACAGTGCTACATAACCCGTTTAATAACAACACACTGCCTCAGCACCTAAAGCCTCCCAACAGGAACTGTCTGTGCGCTGCTGCAATGGCGAGCTCACGCTGACTCACTCCGGAGATGAAGATCGCGGTCACCGAAGGCTCCTTCACAACGCAGCGCTACGTGCTGTACCTCGCTTTGTGCCGGAATAATGTCTACGCACGCTGATGCCCAGCTGAAGGGAGAGTTGTGTGCGTTTATCACACATCCCAGCTGAGGGGTAAGTGTGTGTAATAGCCTCCATAATCGCCTAACACAATTGTTTTTGCTAGTAAATTGAATCATAACCTTTTATACCGAATTGCTCTCTCTATACATTTAATATTATATATTACCCTTTCAAATGTCCTTCACCACAATGCCACTATCGGCTAGTCAGGTAGGTGACCACTGAGGCACACACTCAATATGAAACTGATTGAGAATGGAAATATGGAAGATATCATCTTTTTCTTTCTTATTCTATCCAGATTGCAGGATATGAGCCCCTCGTGTCATATAGCTTTATTGTTTCACTAAAAAACGTTTAAAAATACATAAATTGTCTTTACACAGTGTATATTTAAATTCCCATTCACTTAACTCCATTCACTTCTTGTGTTACTGTTACTGAGTGTGTGTGCGTGTGTGTGACACCAGATGGACGGATGAGAAGACTGAAAAGAAAAAAAGCAGTGTTATCACAGGACAGCATTTTAAAAATATAAGAAAAAACTAAATGTACAAACATGATGTGCTCTGAACTCAATGCAAACATCTTATGCATTAGTTAGAAAGCAAAACAAGAAGTGAATGCAATAAAAAAAAATGTGTCAAACACGCACATGCACACGCGCACTCACATCCACAAACAGAATAGGTAACAACACTGCTATGACAAATGTACTAAATAACACCAGTACAACTTCCTGCTTTCTTGCTGGATTCTAAATGGTGCTAAAAAAATGTTGGCCTTTACAGTAATGGAGCTAACCTTACTTGGGACAGTGGATCACACCAAATCCATGCTTTGATCACAGGTGATAGTTAGCCCATTATTTTGAAAGCAGGCTGGTTAACATGGTGTGAATGCTGCCGCTATGGACGGTTCTTTCATAGCATGCGCCTCAGAAACACGCAGCACAGTGACAGGTCAGAGGATCAGCTTTCATTTGCTCTGCCTCATAAGCCTGCACAGCCAGCTCTGATCACATCCTATAATGCAGACTCTACAGCACCAGGATACCGGCATCTTAACATAACGGGTCCTCCGCATTCATTTACCTGTTTGTTCCATTTACCATGGCCACAGAAATGCCTGCATAAAATGACAAATAAGCACAACAAAGCAAATGCTTTCTGCAATTTTAGATGTAAGTGATAACTGATTCAGTGTTTACTTTCCAATTTAGTGGAAATGAAAAAAACCTTACAGTGAGCTACTCACTGAAATACCACTATCCCATGTATTGCCAGTTGTTATTTATTGATGTATTATGTGCCACCACCACACATTCGATTGGTTAGGTTGATATTGCAGCTGTGGGGAATAACTACTCATGTTTACAGTATACCACAACTAAAATGGTATTTAACTATAACTAGGTACTACAATTAGAACAGCAACATTAAAGGCTAAAATTAGTTACATACTGTTTTACTAATGTATAGTTTTATTATAATTCAGTTGTTGACCTCAATTTTTAATTGTCACTTAGAAGGATTTATGATAATGTTTAGTGATGATAGCAAACTCAGCTCCCAGCCCCCTCCCACACACACTCACTCACACACACACACATACACACACACACACACACACACAAGCACACATGCATGCATGCGCAAGCATGTGCACATACACACAGGCATGTGCATGCATGCACACACACACTCTCACACACAAACACTAAAACAGGCATGCGCATGCTCACACACACAGAGGCAAGCTCATGTATGCACACACACACACACAGGCATGCTCATGTATGCACACACACACACACTCTCACACACAAACACCCAAACAGGCATGCGCACGCTCACACACAGGCATGCTCATGTATGAACACACACACACACCGGCATGTGTATGCGCACACACAATCACACACACGCGCACACACACACACGCACACAGACCTCTGGGTCCAGCGCACACGCTCTGTTATGTAACTGGCTCTCTTGGTAAAGGGCCGTGCACGTGACACGGCTGAATTGGGATATGATAGTGAACTGTGATGAGGGTTGCACTACCCCACCCCCCCCCCCCCACACCCGAGCCCCGAGCGTTGTGGTTCAGCCTGTGTTAATCGGACTGACATTATTCATCCAGTCCTCAAGGCTGCTCTCATCACCGGGTTGCTAGGCAACCCCTTCGTTCACAGGCAGAACGCAAACTAATCTGCGAACAAAAAAAAAAAAAAAAAAGAAAAAAAAAAACCCTTCCATTGTAAAGTCTTTATTTCTCAGCGGTCGGAGAGATGCGATTAAAAGAGAGATTAAGCATTCCGGATAACCCCGGAACCTCCGAGAACAGGAGACGGCATCACGCTGAGCCAGATAGCGCACAGCTAAGGGTCCTTTCAGGAGCCCCGCCAATCTGTCCACACACCCCGAGAAAAAACCACGCACGGCTGTCTCTTTTCTAAATCAACTGACACCAGGGCAGAGAAGCTATAAATGATTCCTGTTCTCGTTCAGTTTTTTAGTCACGGACAGACCGTTTTTCCGCAAAATGCATGCGAGCTGTGAATAATTGAACGTCCTCTTTCATGTTACATAAGAGCAAGGAATTAAAAAAACAAAAAAACAAGCAGTTTCAGTTCAGGGTTGGATGGAAGCAAAGCACCCAAAAAAATAATAATTAATGCATTTTTTTTAATAATAGCATTTCCATGCTTACCCCTCCCTTCCTGACACGAAATCGTGTCTTCTGATCGGAAGAAAAAAAAAAAACAAGATGTGCGCCCTAAACATTTATGAAGACGTTCGGATTCAGCCAATTTCGGCTGTTTCAGCTACAGGGGAAGCTGCCAGAAGTGGCCACGGTGATGCTTTATCACTGCTGCCATCCTCAGACATCGCACAAATCAATCACAGGGACCAAGAACTTCTTAAAACGAAAGCGACCATCTGAAACCCGGCTGTGTACACACGCGTCATTGTACATTTTAATCACCTCCACGACACTTACAGCAGAATTCGACGTATCAGCAGGGATATCTTATCATGTTCGTGAATCTTTATAATGCACCCTGATTTGTCCCGTTTGACAGCTGTCCGGCGGGTCTTAATGTGTACGTATCAAATTCAGCGGCAGAGCTTAGAGCAGGTTTTGCTATTGACATCTACGCCGAAGCAGACATTATCTAATGTAATCCCTTTTAGCTCGCCATTAAAACGAGGGCTGCAGAGTTAACGCCGTTTAACAGGCCAGGAATAAAACGCCAGCGCTACAAAATGCAAGTGCGCCACTGCTTGGGTTTATATGCGTCTGCCCGGCGATTCCATTGGTTGCTCTTAGCAACGGGTCCGCTCGCTCGCTGCTCATGGCAACATTTGATCTGTGGATGAACTGCGCAGCAGAGGCAATCCTCAAAAGTGTGTGCAGAGAGAGCCGTCTGCCTGCTATCTGAAACAAGGCCTGTGGCACAAATGCACACGCGTGCACAAGCACATACGTACGCACGCGGCACATGCGAACGCCCGCACACACGTCACGCTCGCACACACAGTGGTTTACGTACGAGCGCATACAGAGACATGCACACACATGCAGTCTTCTTCCCGGGGTCTTTTTAGAGGCTGGAGAGTGTGATTCACTGAACTCCCACTCAGTTGTGGAGCATCAACAGAGGCCATAAACAAGCAGGCCGGCTCAGAGCCACACACACACTGCCCCAGTGAACACACACAGCACAGAGAAACACACACACACTGTCCCAGTGTACACACACAGCACAGAGAAACACACACACACACTGTCCCAGTGTACACACACAGCACAGAGAAACACACACACTGTCCCAGTGTACACACACAGCACAGAGAAACACACACACACACACTGCCCCAGTGTATACACACAGCACAGAGAAACACACACACACACACACACACTGCCCCAGTATACACACACAGCAGAGAAACACACACACACTGCCCCAGTGTGCACACACAGCACAGAGAAACACACACACACACTGCCCTAGTATACACACACACACACACAACACACACACAGGGAAACACCCACACAGTCCCAGTATGCACACACAGCACAGAGAAACACACACACACTGCCCTAATATACACACACAGCACAGAGAAACACACACAATCTCAGTGTGCACACACAGCAGAGAGAAACACACACACACTGCCCTAGTATACACACACACACACACACACACAGTCCCACTATACACACACAGCACAGAGAAACACACACACACTGCCCTAGTATACACACACACACACACACACACACACACACAGGGAAACACACACACAGTCCCACTATACACACACAGCAGAGAGAAACACACACACTGCCCTAGTATACACACACACACACACACACACACACACACAGACCCAGTATACACACACAGCACAGGGAAACACACACACAGTCCTAGTATGCACACACAGCACAGAGAAACACACACACACTGCCCCACTGCACACACACAGCACAGAGCCACACACATACACACACATAGTCCCAATGTATGCACACAGCAAAAAGCCACACACACACACACACACTGTCCCACTGACACACAGCACAGAGAAACACACACACACTGTCCAACTGCACACATAGCACAGAGCCACACACATGCACACACATAGTCCCAATGTACGCACACAGCAAAAATCCACACACACACACACTATCCCACTGACACACAGCACAGAGAAACACACACACACTGTCCAAGTGCACACATAGCACAGAGCCACACACATACACACACATAGTCCCAATGTACACACACAGCAAAAAGCCATACACACACACTGTCCCACTGACACACAGCACAGAGAAGCACACACACACTGTCCAACTGCACACACAGCAGAGAAACACACACACTGCCCCAGTGAACACACACAGCACAGACTCACACACACTGTCCCACTGCACACACACAGCACAAAAGTCACACACACACTGTCCCAATGCACACACAAGACAGAGCCACACACACACTGTGACAAATGCACACACACAGCACAGAGCCACACACACACTGCTCCAATGCACACACACAGCACAGGCCCTCACACACACTGTGCAAACACTACTCACTGCTCTCAGCGCAAAAGAATAACTCGGACATTGGTGCCTCTGGTGGTCATCAATCACACTCATTCATTTATATATGTATGATTTAATGCCATGAAAGGACAGTATGAAGTCTCCCCTGAAGTAGGTTTGTCCCTGTATTACCGTAAATCACAGGCCACTTACGAAGATAAAATGGCAAGGACGTAGTAGCCCATTTCGTTACTTGAATTGCTCATGACGTGTAGTGCAGAAAGGCCTGCAGAAAACAAACAGTGACTCCAGGCCAGTCCCTCCATTAATCTTCTACGTTATATTACATTACATTACATTTGTTTGGCAGGCGCTGCTATTGGGGCGTCAGGAGCCTATTAAACTCACTCGAAACGGACGCGCCACGGGTGACTACAGCAGGAACTGAGCAAAGACCCACTGACACACCTCTAGACGTCACTTCACCCGAGACCTCGAGGCCACTCGTACCGAACCCGCGCGTTCTCCGACAGCTGCCGCAAATGAATCAAGAGGATAACGTCCGGACGAAACATCCGAGGACCCAATTACGATGACTAATCGCACGGGGGATTCGTTTGCACTCGACCTGAAGGACCGTTCGAGCTCCGTCTCAGAGGGGATCCCATTATTTTTTTTCCAGGCAGACGCTGCGCGCGCTGCTCCGAGCGGACAGGCGATAGGCGGGTTTCAGATGAATATTCAGGGCGAGCGCCCCGCGCACGGGCGCAGTGTAACGTTACGTCAGCCAGCAGCAGACGGCTATTTCGAGTGCGGCGTGAGCACGGGCGGCCTCTCGCCGGCTCTGAGAAGCCCCTCTGCCAGCGGAGTGCCAGCTGTGCCGCCTGATGTGCGCCGCGCTCGTGTCGTGGCATAAATCTGCCAAACGCGCAACCTGCCGACTTCGCCTGACAGTGCGTTCGGAAGGGCAAACCGCGGCTGCTGGATTCAGAGTCTGTCTCGCTCGCCGAACACAGCTGGGGTAAGCATGCATACCCTCTCAAAACAGATGTGTTAAAAACAACATTTTTTAATGCACCTCCATGTCTAGTTAGGGACAACACATTTTGTGTTACTTTCAGCAGTATGTGTTAAGAAGTCATGCTTTGTAACACATAAATTGTACATTTGAAGCACGTAAGTAGTAACTTTGACCCAAAATGTGTGTCAGAATGAATAACACAAAAGTAGTATCCTTTTTGAGTGTATGTATAGCATATCCATTGAGCACCCATGCTTTTTAACAAGAAATGAAATTACATCTTACTAAAGTAAAACTAAATCTAATCAGCTGCCAGCGTTGGTCCTGTAATGCCGCAGTATCTCATCAAGAAGCATCAGCCAGTGTTGGCGTTCTGAACCGACCAATTTCCCCCAGCAGATGTTTTACATCTAGCGATACCTACAGCAAGGCCAAATTAGTCCTATGTCAACTACCAGCATTGATACACAACCGACATTACCATGTGACCATCTGTCAGCAGTCTGCAGTGGCCAGAAATGGGTAAATTAGTCACATTCTGTTGGCCAAAGAAACCACGCTAAGAGCCAGCTTGGATCATCACTGTAGGGCCATTGCTGGTGGCCAATGGAGTTGCCCAGAAAGAAACATGGTTTAACATTTGCCCAGAGTAAAAATGGCATGGCCAAAGCTGGGTCTACCAAACCACATATACTGGGAAAACCATCTTTTCTAAATGCTGAAGAACTGGCGTACAAGTGAATAGAACAATAGGTGCAATTCAAAAACAACATGGCCCAGCCTCACCTGTACTTGAAAACTGTATCATTCTCTCTCATACACAAATGTAATGCATGCCACTGCTGAACACATCATGTTAGACTTGCTCAAATCTTGTGGCTCCACATGTCCCGAGAAAATGAAATTAAATGGAAACACCTGACTCGGTGGATGTTGAGTGATTTGAATCCATTTGTTTTTTAACGCTCAGCGATGCGTTCGATTCGACTTTCTGCAGGAAACGGAGCTAATGACTCCCGACTGTTTCACATATCAGCATCAAGTCCCCCGTCAGCTCCGCTGTTTACTGTGTGTCTCTGCATCTCACATTATCACAGGCTGCAAGACTCATTCTTCTCCATTTATATAAATCAACATTTGCTAATGAACCGCACATTAATATCAGCACTGCAGTCTACAGCAAGCTGTACCTTTAGTCATATACAAATGATGCATTTACAGCAAATTACCCCTTCCTTATTCTTCATTATCACTTCTGGGTGGCTGTACCACTTCTGGCTGTATTAATACATTCAATATAATACTGGAATATTAGCATATATGTTAATTTAACCACCGAGAGGAACTTGGCATGCCTGAACAAAAGAACTAATTTTGCAACCAGTGAAATGGCACTTTCTACAAGAAAACCGGGATATTCTACATTGAACTACCTTTAAAAATTGCATTAAAAAAAAAAAAAAATAATAAAATATATATATATATATATATATATATATAGTACAAATATCTATGTTTCACTGTGGTGGTTTCTTTAAAATACCTCTGCTTGCTCGAACCTTCCATGCATAATTCCTGGGGCTGTAAGTTCTTATACGAGGTGACAGATTTGTGTCTATTTTGGAGGGCTTCAGCTGGCCATGGCACACATTTATCCCGGTCATTTAACCAGTGGAAATAAAGATTAAAATGATCACATCAAATATACACTGCCTTTATGTTCATACTCCATTGCCTCCGCTCAGCACAAGCGTTTCCAGCTGAACGGAGCTGCCTTTCAGCCCTTAGCCATGCTAAGGCTCGGCTAGCGCAGCGCTAGCCTCTCTGCAACAATCACGCTTTCTCTGATCTACGCATAATGAATGTCACGAGCAAAAGGCCGCAAAGGGGCAGGATTGTTTGCTCTTTGCGCTGACTGACATTACATCAAACAAGAGGACTCTCAGCAGAACAGGGAATATACACATTCAATTTGAAACCAGTACATTTTGTCATTAAACCTGCTACGCAACTGGACTTAGTCGAAGGCTACCTTTGTTACAGATTACAGGGAATGGCTCGTGAGTCAAACGTCTATGGTATGTAAAGCTGGGGAGGGTTTACCTTGTTCCGAAGTTAGGCCTGGACCCTGTAGGTGAGTCCAGGGGCTCCCCTGGCTTAGGCGGCCGTTCTCTGTTCATCTGAAGCAGGAAGGAGTTGAGTTCGCTAATGACAGTGGCCTTGGGGTCGGGGGTGGGCGGGCTCTTGAGCTCAGGTGGGTCTCCCCAGAGCTTTGAGGTCCTTTGCGTTGGGGTTTTGGGGAGGTCCGCCTGAGCGCCTCCCCCTGGGGGCGGGGGCGGGGCGGGGGGAGGCAGCCCCATGGTTTCGAGGGTCTCCTCGATGAGGGCGTCCTTGTAAAGTGCATTGCTTTTGTTGATGATGGGCTTCATTTTTGGCTTGGGCGGGACGGGGGGCCGGTCCACCAGAAATGCTTGCCCGTCTGCATAGACAGTGCAGGTGTCCAGGGTTTCCCCGCCCTCGGAGGACAGGGTGGAAATGCTGGACACGGTTGAGATAGTGCTGGTTGTCTCCAGGGGAGGGTCGCCGCTGCTGCGGCTGTCCGCCTCCTCGATGCCCGAGTCGGTGATGGGCTCCGGGCCGTCGGGGGGCGGCGGCGGGTAGCTCGGGGGCACGCAGTTCGAGAGCCCCACCGGCTTTTTCGGCTCGGCTCCGACGGCCGCCGCCGTTGCCACTGTCAGCGGGTGGGGGTTGCCGAGGAACAGGGAGGCCCCGGCCCCGTTCTTCCTCTGCTTGAGCAGCTCGGCGATGGCCCCCGCCTGGTCTTCGGGGATGTCAATGCTGTTGGCGAACTCCAGCGGGGGCGGCAGGGGCTCGGAGAACACAAACTCCTCTTCGATGTCGACGGAGGCCAGGGGCGGCGGCGGTATGCGGAAGGGCAGCTTGACGGGCTCGTCCACCGAGCTGACGGTGATGATGGCCTTGGGTCGGGGGCCTGCCGGTTGGGCGTTGGGGGCCGGCGGCTCGATGGGGTCGGCCGCAACCGGCTGGTTGGTGTCCCGCAGCTCCGATGGGGCGCTGTCGGTCCCCACCCCGTCTGTCCCCTCGTCGCCTTCTTCCGCCTTGGCCCCGTCCACCGTGTGGACCATGAGGAGCCCCGCGGACTTCTGCTGCGAGGTGTCCACGATGTCGATCAGCATGTTCTTCTTCTCCTCCGGCTTCAGGTCCTCCTTGGCCTGGTCTGTCTCGTACTTGGACTCGGTGGCTTGGCGCCGGAGCGCCCCGCGACCCGGCCGGCCCAAGGTGGCGGCAACGGAGAAGCCGGCGTCCACACTGGGCCTCAGCTTGGTGTCGATGAAGAGGGGCTTGTTGAGGTCGGGCTTGAGGGACTCGGTCTTGGGCGGGGGCGGCTGGGCCTGCTCCTTCATGGCGCGGTCCCTGGCGGCCAGCGCGAGAGCCAGGGGGGAGTTGGGGTCCAGCGCCTTCCCGGTCACCGGGTGCACGTAGCTCCCCCCGTTGGTGCTGTAGGTCTTGGGGGTCGGCAGGCTGACGGGGCTGTCCAGGTTGGGGCTGTTGCCCGTCCGCGTGCTCAGGGGCTCCCTCACCAGCGTTGGCTCGGGGGTGTTGAAGTCGGTCACATTGCCCCCTCCCTGGGAGACAGAGAGGGGGGCGGGAGGGGCCATGAGCCCGCGTAGCCGCTCGTCGTTGCCGAACATGCCCTCATCGATGGACTTGGAGTGGCGGAGGCGGGGCACCGGGGTGGGCCCCACGTCCTCGTCGCCCAGGTCGGTGGAGAGGAAGGCGGGCGAGTTCCTGCGGGCCTCCAGCCGCTTCTCGCGGTCGCGCACGGCGCCGGCGATGGCAGCGGCAAAGGGGTTGCTGACGCTCAGGCCGTCCTCGGGCCGCAGCTGGCCTGGCTGGTCCGGGGCGCTGGTCTCAATCTCCATACTGCTGCCCTGGCTGCTCTTGCCGCTGCTGCTGGTGGACGGCTCCTTGACGATGATGGTGGGGATGGGGATGGAGCAGGTCTTCTCCGGGCTGTCCTCCACGTTGGGCTGCTTCACCAGCATGCCCTTCCTCCGCGCCGGCTTGGCGGGCACGTACAGCCCCTTGGTGCCCAGCTTGCCCACCTCCGAGTACGGGTTCTCGGGCACCTGGGCCCGGCGGTTACGGTAGTTCTGCTGGGCCGAGGCGTTCTGGTCGAAGGCCTCCTCCGCGTCGTACTGCTCCGATTCCTGCCGGTAATAGGCGCCCTTGTCCCTGCGTATGGTGCCCACGTTGGGGTCCCCTCGGTTGGAGGCGGGGCCTTTGGAGGCGGAGTTCTGGTTGAAGCCCGCCCGCATGGTGCCGTAGCCCCTTCCTGTGGGAGACTTGGGCGTGTTGTAAGGAGGGGATGGAGGGGAGATCGCCGGCGGAGGGGGAATGTCCTCCGACGTGTCTGGCATGGAAAGGCTTCTGGTAAATTTCAGCAACGGTGGGGTCAGGAACTGCTTCTCCTCTTCTGTTATACCTGTGGGCAAAGAATGTCTTGTTAAATTTACATCCATATTTACTGATCTGATTAACAAGCTGTGATTGTCTCATCCTTGGAACAGCTTCACCCCATACATATGCTCAGGGCCTTTTTTCACTAAAGGATAAGATGGAATGATAAAAGTGGGAGCTCAGAGCAGGCACAGACAGTTTGAACACAATAATCTCTTGACAAAGACGTGTACTTGTGTACCTAATCAGTTTTAATCTTCTTGTCTTTAGAATTTAGGCTGTCAAAAACAGGGGTGTCCAATCTTATCTGAAAAGGGCCGATGCGGATGCAGGTTTTTGTTCTAGCCCCGCACTACGATGCCTGGTTCAATTAATGAAATAATCATGGTCTTTAAATAAGATAAGACCTGATGAGTAGAATCAGGTGTCTTAGTGCTAGTTTACGACAAAGAACTACACCCACAAAGGCTAAGATTGGGCATCCCTGGTCTAAGAGATCAAAATGACCTAGAAAATAAATAAAAAATGCACAACTAAACATATTTCAACCTGGAAGCAGCGTTCAAGATTCACCGCAGTACCACATTCATTATTAAAGATGATACAGAACATTTTTGATGACAGCTACAAAAATTCAGCCTTGCGCTCTCCACTCTGGGAAAAAAAGGAGTTTAGAAGTGTAGAATATGCCAGACAAGGTTCTTCTTGGAAGATTATGAAAGAAAACAGGGTAAAGACAGAAGTGGAGGGGAAGACAGGCAAAGGAGTGTGAAATACTGAGGCAGCTTCACTATGTGGTCTCAGGTTGGATCTCCAAATACAATAGTTATCATCAATGCCTGAATCCACGAGAAAGGCCTTATGGGAAATCTAAATTCACCAGCAATTATGAAAATCCCTGTGGGTCAATGCAAGTTAGAACATACAGTTCAAAGACATGTCTTCTGTAAAAAGCAGTAGCACTGAGTCGGAATTAAGAAATACACAAAAAAAATACTAACCAATATTATTTCGAAAATTTATTGAAAGTAACGAAAGACAGACTCCAGACAAGTGTCTATTTCAACATTATGATATATGTACTCATGGTGACGCTGAATGCTTAAGACATTGTGTGGGAGATTAAGGTTGCAGTAACCTTACCTATTGACTTCTGTCTTCTCATGGTGCCCTTGGGTACGCCCAGGTAGCCGCCTCTGGCACTACCCGGCACGGTCGGTGGGACCACGGCCACCCCCTGGCGATCGTACAGGGACTGGAGAGGGAAGAGAACATCTGAGCTACTGAACCAGAGCAGCTCTACAAACACAACCTATTAGTAGCTTCTGAAACCACCCTTCTCACCCAACATCCCTCCTATGGTGTGGGCACACTCACTCAGAGCTACCCATTCTGCTCAGTGTTTCATGGAACAGTCGACAAAACAATCCAGAAGATTAAAGCATTCCCAAATGCGCTAAGTCTAGCAGGCAGAACTTCTCAGGAGGAAAGGACATTCAAAGGCAGGGGAATCTGTCAGCTCCGCGTGACGAAGCCAGATCAATCCAGAAGCAAGCAAGGACAGCGTCTGCGGGGGACGTTGAGTCGTTTATCATGTTCCCAGCCAACGGGAGCAGCGCGGACCCGACCGCGACCACAACCGCAACCGCAGGCTACAGCAGCCCCGTCCCACGGGAGCCCTCATCTTTTTACAGTCGGCATTCTCAGAGAACACGTCCGTGCAGGCCGCAACAATGACCGTGCATTAGTGATGCAGAAAAAAGAAACGGGGGGAAAACATGCGGAATACTTACGTTCATTTCTGTGCCTGCGGGGGTGGCGAAACACCTACTGGATGGGCGTGGCTTGATGGTGGCGACCCTCACGTCCACGGGAACGTTGTCCCGCGGTTGCCTCTGTGAGGGCGTGACCTCGTCCACTTTGTCTGCAAACACAGGCAGGGGGTCAGCCAGAACGGAGACGGGGCCGTCTACGCTCAACCTGTTGGGCCCGGGGCACCGCTACGAAACGCGGGTGGAATCAAACCCGAATCCAAATCCAAGGAGCCTAACAAGCACGGCAACGGTTCTCAGGCCCAGCTCTCAGCCCCTGCTGTGCCGCAAGCCACTTCCAGAGCCACCATGCATTGAGCCGTTACTTAGAGTCACTTGAAAAACAATCCTTTTCTTCAGCACCTCAGTATCTGAAGGCTGATGGTCTACGCAGAAATGAAAGAGAGGGAGGTTAAGTGAATCGCAAGGCGCCGTGTGCGCGTTTGATCACTCGGGCACCCATCTCGCTGACCTTGGACTGACAACAGGAAGGAGAGAGCCTTGCTCACCTCAGACTTACACTCCTATGACAACTAGAGACAACCCAGAATTAGAGATAAACTAACCTGTGTGGAATCCAGAAGACTTATATCTTTTGTATGCTGTGATATTTCTTTTTTTAAAGAAATATGTATGCTGTGTGTAAAGCACAAACTAGGGTTTTGATAAGGCTTATTTAAGCAGGTGGTTGACTGAAATGTCTATTGTTATTTTTTGCACATGCAAACACATTCAGACACCAGCGTGATGAAGTGAGAAACTGGGGAGCCTTGCATAAGACCCTCCCCTCCCCCCCACACCTCCAACACCATCCCCCAACCCCACCCCATATTCGCCTTTCCTTTTACATCACAGCATCTCTGCGATGCCTCATTTACACTGCACGCTAATCACGAGCCTATTCTTACACTTCATAACACACTGCATGCTGGCTGCGCTGAACAAATATATCTTCCTCGCAACAAGATAAGGAGCTCGGCGCCCATTCATTTCCAAGGCCACCTTTTCTCAAGGCAGTCTGCAGCCTCTCTGCATCTGCCTACTGCTGCGCCTGCCTTTTTGCAGAATCACAGATTCGCCATGCAATATTGATGGCAGGGGTCTCCTGGGTGAACTGTAAAAATGCACGTTTTTCATGCATGGCCCCAGAATGCAGCAGTGCTTCTTCCTTAAAAAAAAAAAAAACACAGCTTTTTGATTTGACGAGTGGCAGAAGCATCTCTGAGTATGTGGCTCGGGTTCTGCTTTCCAGGTGGAATGTTTCTATATTAGACAAATGCAGAGCCATTACCATGGCAACATCTTGAATCTCAGTGAGTCAAAGCCTTTCTCGAGTGGGTCCAGATACTGTAACGGCCTGAAAGGAAGCACAGTTTCTCCTTACAGGAGAAAATATCTGAAAAAGGACGTCTCCTGTTTATTTCACTTAGCCTTTTTGTGAAGAACGGTAATTTAGTGAAAACAAAATATATCTAGGTTTTACATTTTCCTAGATATGAAAGAAGCATATGACTATATTTAGACATCTCTATTTACAGAATCTATGCACATAAATTTTAGATATCGATTAAATGTCTTTGGCCTTAATTTGATTAACCAAACATTCCTGACTGACTCACACAACTCTGACTTTTATATGATCACAACATCACCGTTTTAGAGAGCCTACTAGGCACAGGTGATAGGGTTTTTTTTCCTGCCGAGAAGCCAAGTCAGGTAATCAACTAGCTTATATAATCTACTAATGACAGGTCAAAATCTGGGAGACCACAAGTCACAATACTTCCTTAATATTGAGACACCATTCTGCTCTGTCAGTCTGATTGTTTTCTCACTTTCTAGATGCAACCTAATCAGCAAGCCAAATAATCACACGAGGGCCTACAGCCTACCCTGGCAGTTTAGCAATTCAATTCAAAGTATTTCATTGTATTACTACAGAGGCAGACATACTACAATACAATATTATGTTGCAGACAAACAATAAAAAAAATCTTCCTGATGTATCAACACAAATCAAATAGTGCCATCAAAAGCTTTTTAAGTTCTCAAAAGTCGTCTGGTGTGGTCCAATAACGCAGACTTGATATAAAATTTTGAGGAAGCATGCTTGATGAACTTACCGCCCTTCTTTTTCCTCAGTGTGGCTTGGGAGTAAAAAGAGAACTCTTTGTAACACTGAGGTCAGAAAGTACAGACATACTTTCTCCTTGAGTTACTACAGTACAGACTCTCTAAAACATGCAGCCGAGCTAGCGGGGAAACCCTGGCTAGCTAACAGCAAGCTCAGTCTTTGAAATCAAATCGAACCAACAGAGAAATATTAGATTGCTACAAAGTCTGAAAGCAGTACTGCTGTAATTATCCCCTTGTAGGGGTACGATATTCAGTGGTCCTTAGGGGGACATAGAATCTTTTCTTCCCAGTCTAAAGTTTAATTTCTTGCTTACAGTGTGTGGGGTACTGTGAAGGCCACAGTGCCTTCAACCCTCAGTGTTACTAAGACTACTAATAAAGTCAAAACAACAGGAATCCATTTTACATAAAACAAGGATGCATGCTCATTAAAGAAATTAAATTCACCCAACTATTAGATTTGCACATGCATCAGAGAGAAATCGGTAAGTTCATGCACAGTAATGACACCCACAAAACTGAGTAAAAGAGAACAGAATGTAGTAATGGAGCAAAGGGATGCTAAACAAAGCTTCCATGAATTTTTTTTCTTCTTAAATCACATGTGGAGTAAAAACAAATTCTGCAAATGATGAAAATGAAAAAACATCACTGCACACTTGTTGCAAAAGTGAAGAATTACTAACATTTCGGTCATTCTGACGTTCATCAGAACCGAAACAAAGCTTCTAAAAAATATCCAAGCACCTTAAGGCAGATGCTTTGCTCCGAGCCGACACATAAAATATGAGTCAAATCTAGGGAAAATGCATACCACAAAAGTGAACATGATCACAAAACAAAAGGAAAGCAGATCAAACTGAAAAATGTATTCCCTCTCTCCCCTTAATGTAGGAAAGGCCAGGCCATCACATACCTGAGGCATACAGTAAGAAAAACGCTACTGCTAAGGCACAGCAAGCTTTCTGAAATGCCTTTGTTGATGCTTTAATGTATCGTCCACAAAAATGATGGAATCTTCTATTTGCCCGAACGGTCATTATGAATGAATATAATAGACGTAATCCAAAGCAGACTCAGTTCATCTCTGTCTGGGGAAGGAGGTTTGGGAGAAAAGCGGTGATTCAGTTCATGAAAGATTCCTTTCAATTTCAGCCTTGACGTAATGTCGATATCTACAACGTTCTGGGAACTGTAGGTAAAAGAGTGAAAACTGCTTCCAATCACTGCCTAATCTGTCTCGGTGTGATTTGTTCCGCCGATTAACATCCTGTTTCCATAGCAGTGCTCCACTAAACATGAGGGAGGTGGCCGCGCGTTGTTATGAAGGCTGAATTAATGAACACCATCACTCAAACTGGGCGCATAGCTGGCATAAAGCTTGCATCAACAATTATCATTAAGCAACAAGTACTGGTGCTTTATGCTTTAGACGT
The DNA here is from genome assembly GCF_018555375.3 of Anguilla rostrata. Classification (NCBI taxonomy): domain Eukaryota; kingdom Metazoa; phylum Chordata; class Actinopteri; order Anguilliformes; family Anguillidae; genus Anguilla; species Anguilla rostrata. The sequence continues at coordinate 41,247,152 of NC_057937.1, read as the reverse complement.
CAACTGATAAAAAAATACACACATAAAAGGGTTGAAATTGGGGGGCAATGTTGTAGACCAACTATATGAAACCAAATAATGAAAATGTAATTGAGCAAAACCGACAAGGAAAGGGCCCTTACACCATGAGTATTCCTTGCTGGAGAAATCCACCCTCCCATTTGGTCGCTGGTTTAAGCGCAGATCTCTCAGAACTTGCCCTTGTCCATTAACTACACTTATCTATTATTTATTATTAACCCCACAGCTGAAGACAGGAGTTACAGAGGCTGATCACTCCCATGAAACCATGCAGCATAAATACTTAATCATGAGCCAGTCGCATAGTTGCATCTTGGGTATTTTTGGAAGTGTGTGTCCAATGAACGGGGTGATGATGGATCAATTGGACAAACTACAGTTATATCTGTAAGTTTTCACATGGAATTATGAATGAAAAGAAAGGCAGTAGGCAGCACAATCGACTTTGAGCGAACGTATCACATGCTGATCCCCCTTTGTTCAGACTCCCTGATTGAAATGAGCCATTGAATGAGACAAAGAGAATGCAATCAAAAATAAAAAGCCAGAACAGACAGATGCGCTTCCACATTTCCACCGCTTACCTTTATCCACTGTTGAGGCAGATTAAAGTGAAAAAAACAAGAACAAAACAAAAAATAAACATTCTAAATAAATCTATTAGAGAAAGTGGGGTTCAATGTTATTGAAGGTCAAAGTATTAAAATTATAGCACTGCTCTGTAAATCTAATAGTACTCAGCCTTCCTTCCGAAAAATCAGTATCGAAAGCATCTGATTTCATCCAATGTAACAAACCTTTATTAATTGTGCTAATTTAGCCAGATATTTTCTCCTAATTTGGAATTCCAACTGGCCAACAGAATCCCTCCCTGCCTCTTTGATCACTGCTATGGCCAATTGCGCGCCACCCTGCGGGGTTTCCGCTGCAGACCGCAGGGGCACATCCGCACAGCGGAACAGTGGCTCGTCCCATAATGCAACATGAGCGCTTCCACGTAAGCGTACTGAATGTCTGTAAATCGTCGCACTGCATGCCAATTACAGGAACGGTGAAGCTGAAATGCGTCAACAGTCTCACACCTCTCGCAGCATGCATCCACGCTCCCGTGTCTTATCTCCTTCTGAATGATAACGGTGCTCACCTAGCTCCTCCAGCTCAGAAGTCATAGATTTTGAACGCATGGACAACGCTGTGGTTGGAGCCCTCTTTGGAGGTGGGGGTGCTTCAAGAAAAAATGAGAGGAGAGAGATGGAAGATTTGTGTTTAATTTGATTGAAGGACACCTACCTCAGAAAACCGAGTTGTTGCAAAGGGTTTCTTTCACTTGACAACACAAGATTTAACTCATAAAGGTCATATTAGCAAAATAAGAAGTGTCATATGAAGCTATAATCTGTACAAGCTAAGTAAGATTAACCCTTTCCTGTGGAGTTTTTTAAACACCACAGCAGCTGTGGCCATAAATCAATTTACATAAGTCCTACCAAACATAACTCATTGGGTCATATGATGCATTTTTCTACTGGGAAGCTGTTTAAAGTTGGGTCAAGAGTCATCAGCTGTGGTTAGGGTTAACAACTCCCACTAGGCAAATTTTGACACCTATGGCCATAAGAAAAACTATCAATCAGTAAAACATTTTTTAAAAGACTAATGCATTACAATAAAATCACAGATTGTCACAATATGTTTGAGACTAAAAAAGAGACCATTATTTGTGCTGTGTGTTTCCTATATATTAGGGGAAAAAGCTTGTTTTCATAATACATATAAGGGATGCAAAACAAAGAATATTCTGGTTGTAAAAATTACCAGTCATTGACTGGGCATATTAACCAATGCTGATATCTCATTGTTTTACATCATAGCACAAATCAAAACTGCACACAATTTTTCATATCTAGGGAAGAAGTAGGGCACAGATATCACCATATGAAGGAATTTGTATTTAAAAAATTCTACTTTTATACTATTATGCAGAGAGCATGAAAGCTACTCTCTCTGAATAGCTTTGCTTGTGAGTTTGGCTGGTAAAAATGATAAATGGAAGCTCAATAATAAAAGAGGATCGGATGACAATGACTGGGCTATTTTTTGAGCTGAACATTTTCACTTAATTTACAGCATCAGGACAGCAATAAATGCATCACCTCTCAGCCGTGTGTATGCAGCATCATGTCGGCCTGACCACTTATCATTCAACAACAGTAATTTATTTATACATACATGTCTTATGCACACACATACATACTTGCATGCATAAGCTTAGACATGTGGGGCTGTGGGTGACAGAGACACTCAGGGTCTTCTGCAGGTGCCCGTCCTCATGCCATCCTGCTGCCCAGCCTGGAGAGGCTGTGCCCAGGACCTGTGCCAGCAGGACGGAGACGAGGACCTTGAAGCGTGTCCAGCTGGATCGCCATCAGCCCGCAGCGGCGCCGTCATCTGGCAACGGCTGAGCCCTCCCCGTGCCAGAGGAGCAGCAGATACGCATTTCCTCATTAGAAGACGGGATCGCCCCAGCCCGGCCCAGGCCTCGTTTCGGGGCACTTGCGTCCCAGAGATCGGAACTCGCGCGCATGTCGGACCGTGGGCCTGACCCACGTGTAGACCGTCAGCACCATTATCGCCATGCCCCATTTTCATACGGAAATGGCCCACTGCTCACACTGGTTGGCAGTACTTAATTTATACCCATTAATACCGGTAATGCATTATGTGGTTTTGAGGATGTGAGTAAAAACACTATGCTCAGGTCAGGTATCTCAAATGCTTTTAGAAACAACTTATGCGTCTGATATTTTTCTTCACCTTGTACTTAACAGATCAGCTAATGGTCCTCTACCTGATCAAGTTTCAGAGCACACCAGTGTGATGCAACTCTAAAGTGTTTTCCTTTAATTGCTTATATTTAATTTAAAGTTTGAGTAACCAAACTTTCAGTTTTGGAACCTACACTTTAATCAAATGTAATCGGCAAAAAATACACAAAACAGGCCCAGATGTATATCAGCATCAAAATTAAATAATGTGATATGGTTTTCTCCAAAACTATCTATGGTACTTTGGGTCAGGCATAAAGGGCTTGCGTTCTGTCTTCACCAGTAAATTAGAACAACTGGTAACTGATATGGGGTTTGGAACACTGAATTTGTACGCTGAGGTTCTGATATGGGGTTAGAACACTGGATTTGAACAATGGGGTTCTGATAAGGGTTTAGAACACTGGAGTTTAACACTGGTTCTGATATGGGACCTTTCTTGCGAGCGGTGTCCTCTGGGTCCAGGTTCCTGCTGACCGTCACCACCTTGATGACCAGCTGGTTGCCCCCTTGCCGAATCATGTTGACGACCTGCCGATGACCCACCTTCACTACATTGTCCTGGTTGACCTGCAGGGTCAAACAGAGGACAGAGGTGAGACCAGGCCCTTTACAAAGGCATACCTCACACTGTAGCTGTGCAACTGCTCATCAACATCAGGTAACTGGGGAAGGGGTTTCATCAACTCCCCCATTTTTTTTGATACCACTCCAGATTGCACACTTGTACTGTGCGGTCTGACTGTACATAGGTCAGATTACATAAAATACAGTAGGTCAAGCTACATTTACTGATTTAGAGAAAGTTTGTTCATTCCTAATATAGAAGTGCATCAAAATTCAAAGTCTTTAAAGTCATATAAGGCACCAAAGAATAATTACCAACAGTAGCTAAACCACTTTCCAAAGGCAGTGTTTTTTTATTTGCACAGTGATAAAAGCCCATGTGAAAGTCTTTATTATTCATCAAATAGCTTCTGATTCACTTTCAAAATCAAAATACAAACAGTTTGGTGAGACATCAATCAATTTTTAAGTCCATGTTGACATAGAGAATACCCAAAGCTAAAAACCTAAAAGCAGAAACTAAATATCAAAACCAATTCAGACAGGACAGGAGATAATTAGCAAAGCTACAGTGTTCACAGTAAGCAAATCACGCACCGCACATGCGTCAGTGTGTGCTGTAAACTATCCTGTGTGTTTCGATAAAAGCGTGCTCCGTTGACGGGGGGAGAACACACAGGGGGAAACCCTGAGCAGAGTTTGCCTGAGCGTCAGGCTGAATGAGCCAGCAGGAGCGATAAAGTCAACCAAAGGGCCTCTGAGGCCAGGCCACGTCGATAAGGAGCATAGTGTGCTGCTACAGGGAAAGCACTGGGAGCCAAGCGCTCAGATAACAGCGCGGCGCAGGTACTACCCATCTTCCACTTGTGCTTTGACCCCAGCACAACACGCTGCAGACACAACAGCACTTGCAAAACAACAACAATACCCTTACTGTTTTTAATCAAAGGTGTAGCAGATGTGTGACTATAACAGGTGTGAAATAGTTCAGAGGCTTGCAGTCTGAGTTGGAGTGAAATCAGAACCCTGACTGGCTAGCATACAGAACCATGAGAATTATGAACCTAACAGCAGTCAAGTACTTTTTAATAGTTATTGCAGACACTGAGCTGGCCCAAAAACCCCCTGGGCTTCAACACAGTTTGTGAAAGAGAGCAGGGGAAATGTTAAATGGTCTCAGCCATTTTCTTCTTTTTTTGGCCTACATTATGTACTCCTAGCTGTTTGTTCTTGATACACAGCATGTCCAACACCCCCGAAAAAACTTAAGTTCTATAGGTCTATCAGCACCTTCACACTAGATTTAAATAAAATGTAAAAGCAGTTGCAAGGAGATAAAGCAAAATATGGCCTGTGGTTTGGTTTTATCGAGGAGTTACTTTATAATTGCTATCTTTACTGCCCTCAGACTGGCCCTTGCAGAGAAAACAATTAATAAAAGACATATATCTTGCTATATTGTTTGTAAACACTACAAAGCATTTTGCAGCTCCCCTTCACCGTGTGAGATAAGAGACCCATTCACAGTCACTGCTGAATAACTCCCACCCCAAGTGCCATTAACATGGAATCACACTGTGGACAAACTTAATTTGGTTTTCAATCAACGGGAAAGTTTCACAAGCTAGATGAGTGTAAGGAATTTCGTCACTTTATCGCAGATGCAAATATAAACCAAGGGACGAAATGTTAAGGTGAACATCATTCCGGGCAGCTGCTGTCGAGCTCCGGATCCTCTTTGTCAGGAAAACAGGCCGATCTCAAGCACTTGAAAAGAAGCAGCGTATGAGGACCCCTGGGGCCTGTGCCATCACGCTCTCGCGAACACGCACACGCGGCCACACATGCGCACACGCGGCCCTGACTAGTGCTGTTCCAGGATCATGCAGTCCATGAGATATCTACACAGAAATAGGCTACAAGAGGTAGGAACCTCTACTGTGCAAGGTGCCGAAAGAGACAGAGAGAGAGAGAGACAGAGAGTAAGGGAGAGAGAGATAGAAAGAGAGAGAGAGAGAGATACAGATACGTGAGAAAAACTAGAGCCACTGTGTGCCTCATGTTGCAGGAAAGGTTACATGAATAAGCCTTGGTAACCTAGGAAACAGCCCAGGAAGCTGATGTCAGCGGAGCGCCGCATGACTGTGTGGAAAACGAGAGAAGGCAATGGCTGACGAGCTGGTACTGTATGAGAAAGAGAGAGAGGAGAGAGAGAGAGAGAGAGAGCCTTGCAGGCTGTATTCTCAAGATTGCTATCTTTCACCAATGTACTGCTCAAGGCTAAAGACTAGCAGAAATAAAGACAACACAATGAAAACCATGGATGTTTTGCCATTGGATTAGTAGAGATCAGGTTGAAGCTGGATCTTAGATTGACATATGCAGCAGGTTTATCTCCTTCATGCAACACTACTCTGCCATGGTGAAGACATGTTATACTCGAAAAATGTGGGATTTCATGTTGACACAATCTGAATGTTCTAAATTTACAGTAAATAATTACTGTAAATAATAATGACTTGACATCCAGCTGTGCTTAGATCCTAATGCTACCAGAAGTTCAGCGTGTAACCACAGATGAGGTTAGGCCCACCTATACAAACCTTTCTATAGTTCACTAGCTTTAGCTGACTACTTAATTTGCAGTGCTTTAGCCAGCAGGCTAATAACGGGTAAGAATGTCCAACGCAGGTCCCAAATGAATGAGCGCATAATTACGCATACTTAGCGTTGCTTCCAGTAAGGGGCCGATACATCACAATGCCACCTGAACCAGAAGCAGAGGTATGCAGCAAGCACAGGGATGCAGTGGGCATAGTGACATTTGCACAGAGTGAATGGCTGTTTCACAGGCTGTTACCATTACACAGAACTGAAGAACATCTCCTCACTTTACCTTCCGTTCCACTGATAACAAGGGAGGGGAACAGACTGAGAGGGAAATGTCAGTCACCTAACTAACCATAAAAAAGTTAACATGGCCTAGCTAATATTGTGTTTACATAGAAGTTTGAATACAAGCACCAAACATGGCAGCTATGTTAGCTATACAATGACCCATGAGTAGTCTATATATGAGTGAGTGGTAAATCTCCCTTTATTACAAAAAATAAACTGAAAAGGCTAGAATCTTTGCATGGGCCAATGCGACCAGTCCTGGGATTCTAATAAGTATCCATCATATAATAAAATTCAATATTCGTTCTCTTGGATTTTATGCAAGGACAGCATGGTTGTGTTTCGCAGTGCTGAAGCAGTTACAGTGAACGACACACTAGCTAGTTAATTTGCAGAAAACATTATGGTAGCTAAATAACTTACTACTATATAACCACTGCATTTACAAGGTGAATAACTAGTTTGCTTGGCGAGCTAGCTAGTTAGCTGAAGCTATGCAATGCCAGCATGTTGCCACTAGATAGCAACCATGCTTAATAAGCTAGCCAATGAGTCAGCCAAGCACTGCTGGTCCACCATAGCAAAATTCAGATCACCCTGAACTTTACAAATTAACCTTACAGTACAGCCAAACAACTTCTTGAATTCATGCTAAACAGTGGATATGACTCAGGTCAGTTTTAGCTACTGCAAAGTACTGACCATTTCACATATAATGGAAGTTGTTACTGCAAGTCGTCCATGGTAATGCACCAATGAAATTCGTAATAAGGGACAAATAATATGGACAGAGAAGAGGAAGTTCAAATCAGGGGGAGGCGTGGGCCTGAATTCTCTGGGGTGGGTGCTTGAAACCATAAACCAACACTGCCAACTAATATAAATCAAGCAGCAGAGATCTGTCACCACCAATCAGATTACAGCAAGCCTATTCTACAAAAGTGAATTCAGTTGTCCCGATGCTCTGTCAGATATAGGTGTCTGGAAATTGAGATTACACAGAAAGTGATTTTAGTGAAGGCATTTTGTATCACTGCCAAGTCTAAGCAAGTTTATTTTTCACATGAATCGCATTCAACCTTTATGTATAGTGTATCCACATTAGCAATGCAGAAGAAGCTCAGAGATTCAAACCTTTTAGGAAAAGGGGTGGCTCACAATTTTGAACTAGTGGCTCATAACTTCAAACAAGCCTTAAGTGAGAATTTGTTCTATTTTGTTCTTTCAAAAGACACAGCAGAGTAAGGTACAGCAAAAAAAAAAAAAAAGAAAGAACTGTTCGCCAAAATGAAACGGCACCATCTTGTATAATCAGGAATGAAAATGTTTCCAGAGTGAGGAGATAAGTGGGGAGTGTCTGTGTGTGCCGGATGGGTGACCCCTGAAATTTCAGGGATCTTATGTCAGATCTCACTCTGAAAAGCGCACTGATGGATATCTATCTACACTAAATCAGTACTCAGCAAAATGAAGAAAGGGCCGCAGGGGTGGATGATGTCTTTGTTCCTTGTCAAGTCGTGCATGTGGGGTTTGAAGGATACTATTTGCTTATAAAATCCAAAAGATAAGAACTGTAGAAAATGAGCTCATAGTAGACGGTGAAAGCAAGTTATATTTAAACTGCAGTGCATGACTCATGGTCCTACCTCTCTATAGCATGGCTATGCTGCTAAGGAAAGGTTTGTTTGATAAAAGACTGTACAGAAAGATAACATCCTGAACAAATGTATAGCACATAAGGAGGACATCTTAGAAAAGTGGGTTACAGAATTATGAGCTCAAACAGGAATAATGGATCCCGAAATACATTACTGCACTGTAGAACATACACTATACTTATTTCTGACATCATTTATTGCTTTGTACAGGTAGGATGATGTGCGTGCTCATCTATATTCCCTCAGTGGAATTGACAGACAATGTTGTAGTGATTGAATGGGTTTAGTGTACAACTGTAATTAGGAATTCCAAACTGGGAGAGAAGGAAAAACAGGAATAAAAAGATAATAAAAAGCAAATGAAAAATATGTGAAATACTCCTATGTATTCTCTTCTACGAGACCATTTAGACAGCGAAACAATGAGAAGACCAACTTTTTCAGTTTGGGAAATGCAGACTTCACCATATTTCATATTTATCATATTTATTTCATATTTATCTCTCTTAATTCATCGGTACATCTTTACTTATGCTCAACCCCTCTGGACATTATGAAGCACTGTCTCTGCACAAACTGCAGGAACAGGCAGTGTGCACACTTCAACACTCACATGTATGGACACAGAGAAAAACACTGAAATAGCAGATACAATAGAGTGAGTGAGCACGTCCATTTGCGTTAGGATATGATGGGATATCTTGTGTCAATTACAGTACGACAGGACCCTCAGACCTTTGAGAACATGTATTAAGGTCCCTAGCAGGAAATACTGCACAAATCATAGCTCCCACCATCCGATTTCAGAGACCTGTAATTTGATTTGTAGCTGGGGAAACAGGACTGATGAGCTACGGACATTCTGTATGCAGGAATCAAATTAACAGAGGAAGTGGTTGATGCGGAGATGGGCGACAGTTAATTTCACAATGAGCCCCTTGGTACCATACAGTCTGGACCAGTGGTTCTCAAACATTCCGAAATTATGGGCCACAATCCCCAACCAGAATGCGTCAAGTCAGCTACAACGGAAAAAAAAAATCAGTGCATCATTTTTTTCCTACAGAGACATCTGAACGAAATAAAAATGTAATAATTATGATACTCTATGGTCTGGACAAGCAGTTCTTAACCAGAAAATATGGGCCACAGTTCCCAACCAGAATGTGTCAAGTCAGCTACAATTGAAAACACCAGCGCATAAACTTTTTCCCACATAGTTTTGATCACTGACATTTTAATTGTTTGTATACGTACAAACATGGGTTCTCCTCAGAATTTGAGTGTGGCTCTAAAAGGAAACAAAATGACTTTCCTTTTGTTGTTTCCTATACGGAGATATCAAAAAATAAGTTCTTAAGGTCAGTCTGGTATTTCCTACCATTGCCTAGGTGGGACAGACTGCCCTTCCAAGCTTGGGTTCTGCTCCTCCTTAAATCCCCTAAAGATGATCCACACTATTACACACGTTGAGCCACGGGGTGAGAAAGACTAGCCTCACCCATTCTACTCCAAGCCAAACTGGGCTTATGCTGCAAAACCACTAAGGAAATATTTAATGACAGCTAAAGGAAAGAAACTGTACTGAACATTAGATTAGTCCACAGTAATTGACCAAACTGAATTACAAGGATGCATTACTGTGTCTAGGATATTTTTAAGGGAATAAAAAATAATAACAATAATAGAATCAAAGCTGCACTCTTGTAATTAACTCTGGGGCAGAATATACCTTTCAGATGTAACAACAGTTCTGACAATCGGCTTACAGTAATGCTTTGCTTTGGACACTGCTTGAAACAGTGACACGTGGGATAATTCATTGGAGAGCATTACACTGCTATGCATATCCTCCACCTCATTAAAAGCTGGTGGAATTAATGACTGTTCGTCCTGTGACCTGGGGTCAGGGGGTGGACCCTCCATTTATTGAATAGCACTAGTTCCACTCGAGGGTCGTTTGGGTTTAGGCAAGCCGGGCTCGAGAGCACCTGCGGCCACGCCGGGTAGAACTCAAGGGAGCCGTTTGAACAAAAGGAGGTGGTGGGTCCATGGTGTTACGGCTGACTGTTCCGGAAGGACTCCTGCCCTGGAATCTCCTCTGCGTGAACGGAATGCCTGTGTCGCCAGCAACGAGCAGCTAAACCAGATTTAAAGACATGTGACAGGCTGACCTGTCAAACAAGGGCTCCGATTAAACAAAGAAATGTTTCAGGTTGTGGGGTGGGGGTGAATGAAAAGTGGGAAGCCTTCCAGCTCATTGCAACCTGTTGCATTGACATTGACCTGGAATTACTCAATGCTTGCCCTTACCTGTGACTCATGATTTAATACAACTGCCAGTTTTTATTTTCGTCAACAAAGTTTGCGGAGTTCAGAAGTAACTTGGCAAGCTGTGCTGATAAATAAATAAAATCCTTGCATTTATATTTAAGTCAGACTTGAGAATAAATGTTGACTGAATACAAGCCAATGGCTCAAGAGGTCCCTGCAACACTAAAGTCCCTTATAAAATGGTAGGACATGACATGAAGAAACTGCTCTAGACTACCTTGTAATACACATCAATATATCTACATTTCCTTGAATTATAGCGCTAGCCAGATTTCATGCAATATCTATGCATATTGAAGGGTATATATGTCTTTTCAAAATGCAGACTGAAGCACATACTCAAACTATACATATGCCTGTGACACACTTATGATTACTTATGACATACGTCGACTAAACCTTGCCATTCTATTTTCTTATTTCATATTTTAACAATTTCATAAGTGATTATAAATGAGCCCAGATTATCTCTTGCCTCCCACAGTAGCAGCCATTGTGATCCACATGACCAACAGAAGCCTTTATAATCTTCCCCATCACACAGCCACAGTCTCCAGCTAGGGTTATGTTATGCCAAGCCAAAGCATTTGGATGGCAGATATGCAATCTACCAAGTTATGTGTGAACAGGGCACAACCCATATAAATATAGCCACTTTGGCAATTTTCTGATTTTCCAGCCAAAACAGCCACAATGACCACATAGCGTACTATAGTCTGTGGACAGAGGATGGCAAGACAACCAACAAAAAACAACCATGCTCAACTCTCAACCCATTAACCATCCATCCATTATCTATACCCGATTATCCTGGGCAGGGTCGCGGGGGGTGCTGGAGCCTATCCCAGCATGCACTGGGCAAGAGGCAGGAATACACCATGGACAGGCCGCCAATCTATCGCAAGGCTCTAAACCATTATATCTATTTCAATTACAAGCAGAACATTCACCTGCTACATTTGATACTACAACACTACCTTCACATTGAGCTAACACATCTGAACGCTCCCAGCTAAGACAGAGACTGAACCTGGAATGTTAGCATATATAGCTGAATGCATTGTTAGCGCAGACAATATCTGTACCAGGGTTTCCTATAGTGATGCCTGGAAATGGAAACTTCTGGACAGCAGCATGCGACCATCATTACTGGCACGACAGGAAGGGTTTTACACGCTCTGGGGGTCAACCTAGATCAGACCAGATCAGCTATATCAAGACAATTTTGTACACTTGGGCTCAGTGAAGCTCTGAAGGCAGACTGTGAGTGGAAGTCGTGATCTTTGTAAGCACACATACAGACAGAAAGGAGCACACAGACACGTATCATCGCTGCTGCAGTTCTGCTCACATGCGTCAAAAAAAACAATCCCTGACGGAACATGCAGATGACGACGGATTGAAATTCCCCTGCAAGAAAAGGGAGGGACGAAGAAGAAGTGAGCACAGTGAAACACTGCTGCTGGTACCTGGAGCCCAATTCAAAGCAGCCTTTGCTTTCTACTCAGTAGTTTGACGGATGAATTATTCATGAACTTGCCCTCGCGGTAATAACGCAAAGCTTCAGCTGACGTGTTTGTGTCCGATGGTAAATTTAACGTCGAGGAACAGGACGAACTCTGACGGGCCAGAGGCTGCGTCTCATTTCTGAACACCTGACCCAGTGACAGGCGCTGCGCATAATTAGCAGAAAATAGACAAGAGACCATGAACTCTGAGTTATCTATCACATCCAGACTCACGCAGGAAATCCTGCGCTGATATTTTGAAGCATTTATTCCGAAAACATGCACCTCAGAATTAATGCACACTCAACCAGTCATTTTTTTTGCACAAAAGGAATGAGGTATCTATTGAAAGGCATACTTCTCAATCAACGCGTGTGTGCGTGTTTAGCAAAGTGAAGCCTTTGAACCCATCAGTGTGTCTGTAGTAGCATGTCTGCTGTTGCCCCAGACAAAATGGTTTCAAATTTGGCTGTGACTCACCCTAAATTACGGTGTCTTAAAATGGGGAAGGCTGTATGGGTATGCTGCTGATATATTTAAAACACAAAAGGCAGTATTTGTGTCAGTAACCATCATTACATTCATTCTGTGTCACCAAATTTGGGGGGCGTGGTGGTCCAGGGGGGACAACAATGCCTTTTTAGGACAGAGTTTGAATTTGAGAGAGAGATAAAGACAGAGAGAGAGAGAGAGAGAATGTGAAGGAGAGAGAGAGGAGGGAAAGAGAGGGGGAGAGAGAGAGGGAGAGAGAGAGTGAAGGAGAGAGACAGAGGGAGAGAGAGAGAGAAAGAGAAAGAGAGAGAGACAAAGAGGGCTGCTGGATCAGCTGTCCTGACGCCTCCTCAGGGGAGACCGACATGCAGGCCTTATGTAATCCACTTCCTCCACGTTCCGCCGTATTGTCTCACTCCTCATTACACAACTCAGCTCAGTCGACTGGGAGACCCCCTTCAGCTACCCGGCAAAAGACCCCACAGTGTCCATTTCACATCGAAACGGACCCTTCAAATCAATGGAAGGGCAGGCCTGCAGCATCCTCGGAGGATCCGGTACAAGGGCTTCTCTCTCAGCCAGTGGAGACAACCTTTCCCGCCGAGCTCCCGATTATAAAACTCGCTTTGATTTGTTGATTTATGAAACTACAAGAACGGCTAATGGCGCGTGCAAATTTATTGCCAGTCACGCAATTCGCAGCCGCTGAAGCATTACACATTGTACTTGTGTACTTTGGACAGCAGGAAATATAGTTGGGAGAAAGCAATAACGACGAACGGACTGTTTACTGCCGGAGCACTGATTGCTTCTGGTGCGTGGACCGTTGAGAAAGCGAGCCCGCCCGTCATCAGCATCAGCGCTATGCGAAGCGCAGTCAGAGTAATGCTCCCTCGTGCCTCGTTGTCAGTGACAAAGGAATTAGGAGCTGAGAAGAGGAGAGCACGCTGTCTGCTCCCCTGATCTAACCCAGCGTTATCGGAGCCCAGACAGCAGCGGTCTGGAATTACACAAGCCCTCTGCGTCTAACGATTAGCGCCGGAGCGGGGCCTGTCTTTCACAGCGCGGCGGGAAGGAACGATCCGGTCGGGCCGTCCGCAGACGTAACGCGCGCTCATATTACGCCCTGCGTGCGGTCAGTCCATTAGAGACTCGTTTAGGACAAGTCATGCATCTCAATAATAATAATGTCTTGCGTTCGTATTGAGTTTCTCATAGCATGGCCTTAAAGAGCTTCAGCTCAATCGCCACCAATGTGCGGCACAACCCTGGGTGGGGAACGGCAGCCATGCTTCAGCAGAATTCTCAAGACACATCAGCTGAGGCTGAGAGGGAGGCAATTATATCGCCGATTAAAGCAGGGGATGATTAGGTGGTAGACTGAGAGATCCATTTTGGGATTTTTACCCCGACACCTCATACTGTAAGTGTAATGAGACCTTTAATGGTTTTTAGGTCTTGTTATAAGTGTGAGGAGATCTTTAATGGTCATAGCAAGTCAGGACCTCGGCTTAACATCTAATCCAAAAGACAAGGATTCCCCTTGGTCATAAAGGAAGACCACTCCCCACTGGCCCAGCAGCACAGATGCCTGCAGCAACTTAGTTTTCCCTCCCAACCAAGCACTAACCAATCCCATACCTGTTTCGCATGAGCCACTTCGGATGAGCTTGGCATATTGTGTTACGGCTGGTGATCAAAGCTTTGGGGCTTCCCTGATATCTCCAGAGGTCCATGAGTTCATTCCTTAAAACAGCTTCTGATTATCTGTCTTACATGTTTGAAACAGTATACCTCATTTACATACATAATTTAGCATATCATTACAACCAACAATCAAATGTAACAAAGTAAATGGAACAAATATGAATCTCAAATAATTCCTATGAATTCAGTCTTGCTGCTACAAGAAGACAAGCACATGAATAAGTGAATTTGTAGTACCTGTGATTATTGGGAAGAACATTACTGTAACATTACAATGTTGAGCAGAGTACTGAAATTTACTTAAGTGCTAAATGTAAATGCAGCAATAGTTTTGTGTGTTGACTAGAATAATAGGTTATATAGGCAGAAACTACCAGTATATCCTACTATTCTAACCAATGCACAAAACAGGTCCTGCATTTGCATGCTTCAGTACAAGTTCAGTTCAGTACTACAAAGTATATTTAAGTACTTTGCGCAATATAGTACTGCTCCATTCATGGCCTTTAATCAGATTAACACTGATTGAGGGCCATGAATGAAACAGTACTTAAATCAAACCTCAAGAAATGATACACGATACATCCGGCAAAAAATCAATAACAAAGCCAAGGTTTCCACAAAACTTGTGGAAGCATGCATTTTATTGAAACTGCCTTGACACATGTTGGATTTGACAAAATTGTGTAAACTGTTGACCTGTCAATTAAAGCTGACCCAATTAACCTTCCTTTTTTGATGACTATTTCTCTTAAGTGATCTGCAAACAAAATGATACAAGGAGGGTGGAGGGAGGGGGGGACTTTATGTCCAAGATATTGTTGGCTAAGTACACAGAATGAACAGTGGAGATGTGCATTATTGGACTGTCTTTGTGGGCTGTGTAACTGTTAAGGGAGTGCTAACCTAGCTCTGGATGTACGTCAGTAGAATCTATTATTTCTGTCATTAGTGTTGTAGAGTCATAGTCAGGTCTGGGAAATAGGAAGTACATGTAAATAAAGTGATTTATGGCAATAACTGCCAGGACACATTCAGCAAAGCTTTATTTCTATTATTCTTTTTTCTATTACTTATGAACATTATGAATTAGCCCTATGAATTTTAGCCATTGCATATTAGCCAATTGTGATTCGTTTGAAAATGCTACATTTGACAATTGCTGCATTTTCAATGGTTCTTACAAAATTCAATGCGCGTTTCAAAAACAGCATCTGAATAAACCAAGCTGTACAGTATGTAGCTAGAATTAAAAGCCAGGCTAGCTTGCTAAATGAAATTCACCACATTCATCACAGTGCAGTGCAATACACAAAATCAAATGCTCCAGAAAGCACAGGAATGTGCTTGCTTATCTGCTTGACAAATTATTTGATCTGACAAACAGCATCTAAGTTTAATGCAAATTCTGTACTGCATCTTCCTTGCTCCCTTGAGGAAACAGAAAGCTAGCTAGCTTGGTTGAGCTGAAGAGGCCACAGTCAACAGCAAAGCTACCAATGAAAGCAGCAGCAGAGGAACACAGGAAAATGGTCTCGGTGGCCAGTGCTAACTCGGGGGGTGAATGATTAGGCTTCAGCTGAAAGGGGGCTTCACCTATACATGACAAGTTTGTCATGCAAATTTTGTTAATAAGATACTTATGGTAAACTCACTATTTACAGCCTCAAAACATAACTACAGCTGCAATGCTGCACAACCCTACTACTTCCTTTCAGTGCAGACAAAAGGAAGACTTGCTGCAAAAAGGTTGCTGCATACTGTGCTTCTAGGGATCTCAAAGAACATTTCCAGTGTCCTCTGGTAGTCCTTGCCCTCCACTGAAGGCCAGTTTGTCCTCACTTTCATACAGGCCATTAAATTTGTCCCCTGCAGCCTGCTTCACAAGTCTGTCTTAATGATCCGTGGTCCATGATCCATTTACACATATTGAACCTATACTGATATGTCATGAGATTAGCACGCTGTAGCTGGCTAGTTTTTCCAAACCATTTTAACTCACATAATGGCACAGATGACACATACTTTTCTCCTGAAAATGACCAGCAGAAAATACCCAGTTTCCAAATTATTGACAGTATTGTCATCCAACAGCGCTGATGTGAGATCCGCCGCCCTGATAGGAGATCTAGGATCTGGTATTCTCGCGCTAACTCTATACTGACTGAATGGAGTATACTGATTCTAGATCAGTTAGTTTCTTGTTGTTTCTTGCCATGACATGATGCTGTTCCTGATGTTTAGGCAGCACTTGTCTTGGCAGTACAAGAATTCAATCCTGGCGCACCGCAGAAGTTACATATTGCAGGAAACCCAGAACTGACAGAAAGATATACAGAAAAAGTAACACGTCAATGACAATGACTTTTTGTTTACTTGATGACAAGCCTGAGAGAGTCAGATGAACAGTCCAATGACCAATGTATCGCTGAGGATGTTGCGAGTTTAGAGCACTACACAGTACTAAGGGGGTGGAGAGGCAATATGTGCCCCAACCACAGAGTTCAAGTATTCGTTGGCAGTCATACTACCCCATTAAACTGAAATTACATTATGACTTGCAGGTTTTCCTTTTCAAGCAGTTTTATCATTTCTTAGAAAAATTCAGCTTCTCTTTTCCAACTAAGGATTTCTCTAAAAAGTTGTGTTAGTCATAACAATATGTGTATTTTCTTACTAGTCTGCATACCTCAAGCAAGTCAATTTAGGTGATCACTGAACTGGCATTGTGAAAAAATTACTAATTATCAGTACTTGACATTATTACTTATTATTTGACTTTTTGTAAATTATTAACAGATGTTTACTGGATCAAGGCCTGTGTCAGGCATCTACTCCAACACGGAGGAGCCACAGTTTAGACTGAAATGAGCACCAAATGTTCTATCAGGGCCATGGCTCACTAGAAATTATCATCAAAAGAAATGCTTGAATTTTATGGAGAAACACATTAAGAAAACGCACTTTTGCTCTGTAGACTATAAGCAACTAAATCCCTCGGAATGGAATGGTATTTAAAATTTCACTACTGTGCCCAATGGAATGAGAAAGAAAACAAAATTAAACACTGCCTTCACAGCTGATAAAGTTTCACACGCTAAAGGTAAAGGCAACAATAAGGTGAACTTTACCTCGTTTTCCTAGGACTGGGAAGTGTAGGATTCCTATAAAAGTTTTACTGCTTGAAGTGCGAATAGCTGAGTGCCCCCTCCCAGTGGAAAGCTACCATTAATGCTAGTTTATTCTGTGCTGAATGGTACAGTGGGCTAAGTGGGCTAAGCAACCACAGTTTTGAAATAATCTAGGCTTATATCAAACTTTGACTGGCTAATCATCCAGCACTATGCTGGTAATTCTGCTCCATATGGAGCCAGATTGCGAAGCACTAGGATTCTAATCTGTAATTAGCGAGTGTGTGGAGTGGAGATATACATGTAGGCTAATGGCCCCTGGCTAAGGACAGCAGCGCTCTGGACAGCTGAAACAATCCAACACATTTGAGCAGAGAGTGAGTATCAAACGTAAAGGGACAGCTTACGGAGTTGTTTTTTTTTATTATTTCAGTTTTACTGTATGTGTTGCAACTGGCCCTGTTTTTGTACTGGAGTTTTAAACACGCCACATTTCATATTATCTTGAGTTTTAAGCCAATTCGTCCCTTCAGAACAGTGACCATAATAAGTAGACTAAATGAAAAAGATTCAAGATACAAATAACCAGTAAAAAGCTATTCTTTACCACAAAACAGACGTAAAAGCACACATACTCTAGTCTCAGTTTTTTTTTTTTTTTTGGTAAGCACAATTACCCTGCTTAGGAATGATCTTACAGTATCCTCCCTCTCTGCTTGCAGACAGCCTTTTTCAAAACCAATTATTAAAAACAAGTAATAGATTTTACAGTATGTTATCACTTACTTCAGAGAAGTTAAAGTCATACCAATTGCGGCCTAGCTCCATCAAGACTAGTATTAAGCGCTACGCTGGCTGAGGAGCATTGCTTCAAGTGCATTTGACAAATTCCAGCAATTAATGCCATGTACAGTACCGCAAATGATTATAGCACTTTAAACTCGCATTGATTACCCGGCAAACAGATTGGCCTATCAATAACTGTGGCAGGTTTTAACATGGTGTTCCGGTGAAAATAATGGCCTCCATTAAACATTTGAGAAAGCATTATAAGAAACAGACTGAGGGAGAAAATGACAGCTTGAACACCCACTGACGGCTAACAGCTGAAGAGATAAAATGCTCCACATCACTGTAAAATGAGCGGCCATCACTGCTCCTACTTCTGCGAGAGAATGGAATGCAGGGAAAGCATTTACACAACCAAAGCTTTTTCCAATATCACAGCATGCACAATAGCACGAAAAGAAACTTGAGGGGTATATCATCGATATACAGTAGTCACTATGCAGTCCACCTCTAGCTTTGTGTAAAATTGGGGTATAACTAACTTGTCCAGTAAGATTTACAAATTAAAAGACAACTGAAAGAAGGAAAGGTAAAACATTGTCTAAATAAACTTACCTTAATAACAATAATAAAAAAATTATTATTATTAATAATAATAATAATAATAATAATAATAATATTCTATCAGAAGTGATAGTCAGACAATGTGAATCTGTGTGTGTTGAGCAGATGCACAGATGCACAGGCTCCTCTTTAATAAGAGGCATCTGTGACAGGGGCAAGGCACACTGACGGTTCATTCCAGTGATGTTAGCTTGCTATCACGCTAAAGTGCTACAATGCAGTTCATTTCAGTGATGTTAGCCTACCATCACGCTAAACCAATACATTTAATCTCAGTAATGTTAGCGAACCATCATGCTAAAGCGATACAATACATTTAATTTCAGTAATGTTAGCATACCATCACGCTAAAGTGCTACAATTCACGGCATTTCAAACGGCAAACCTCATTCAATCAGTCGCAAAGTACATCAAGCATATGTCTCTGGTCACTTAATCCTTGTGCTTTTAGTGCACACTGCCATTAAGGCAGGCAACCTTAGAATAAGATGAAGATAAAGTTAAAAGGCCGGCTGTACTAAATTCTTTATTTAATAATTATTCCAAAATGATTTCGGGGCCAAGCGTTACTTAACATGTAGGCACGCAAGAGGGACTGAGCTGATAACGTTGCACAACATTGTCTGTCCTACATTATATCTAAATGCCAGATGGCCACCTGATCCTAAACAGACTTAACCTGCTCTGTGTGTTTACTGGTCCTGGATCAGACAAGCCACCCGCTGTCTTGAATAGTCTATATTCCTTCTGTCAATTCCTTACTTCCTTTCTGTCAAAAACAAGCAAGGAAATGAAAACTGTACAACGCACATTTGTTTAGTGCAATGGATTCTGGGGTGGACTCCTTAGGTCTACTGGGAGCCACTACTTAAGAAAGGTCTAGTTCATTTTATACCATAAGAAAGACTTTCCTAATGGTAAAACTTTAACATATTTTGCGCAATACCGCCTAAAATGTAGCGAGAACGGTGTGAATCATGTCATCCAGCGCAAAGCTGAATCTAACTTTAGATGATGACAATAACCCCCAATGGGAATGAAAACAGGCACAGAACACAAATATATATCTTAGATCTATTTTTATTACTGCCACAGACTGCGGGGATCACTTAATCGACATATTATTCCAAAATAAGACAGATTCGTTCGTCATATCTCATTGCGCCGCATGGTAATTAACTCAATCCGCTTCTCATAAATGCATTTTCCATTAAGACAGTCTGAAGTGTTTATTCCCTTAACAGTGGATTGAAACGGCTGAATGGGCAAGAGGTTTCCCATCTGGGAACCACATAACATCTCACTCTGTTTGCGCGAGGGCATGTTTCTCTTGCCGTCGCTAGTTTTCGAGAGCCCTGTCGCGCTCTGCAGCCAGCGGAGGCTACCCTGGCTGCTGCGGAACCGTGGGGCGGGGACAACCCGGGGTTCCGCGGAAACTCGGAAATGGAAGAGCCGCTTGCTATTCTTATCTCCCAAGGAGGGCAGAGCAGGGCCTTTGTCTGCAGCGAGCTAATTATTCAACCCACTGAGGTTTTCGCATAGCTGGGAGACGACTCTCCTTCTCCCCCTTCATTTTCCTTTATTTGCCCCTGAACTTTGGGGGCACAAATAGTGCCAAATACAGACCAGCAGCAAGAGAGCACACAACGGGGGATATCTGATTAAGTACGAGAAAGAGAGGAAGGAATTAGAGGGGTCATGTTGGGAAAGAAATTGACAGAGTACCTGTGTTTCTTCTTCACACAAGACACACAGCGAAAAGAAATATGGCTTATGTAACAGTGCGGGGGGAATATAAAAGCAATATAAAAGGAGAACGGCACTCTGAACAGTGTGGGATTTGTGTCTGTTTGGACACACCAAGCCCTTATCGATCAACATTGTATGGGCTATGCACTGGCACCACAATTATTACTGTAGCTGTCACATAAGTGTTTATTTTCTAAAAAAAAAAGAAATGTTAATAAATTTAATGTATATTTTAATTTATTACAATAAGATATAAGTGGCAGTGGGTTGTGCCTCAGGTGGGTATGGTACAGAACATTACATTACATTTATTTGACTTTATGCTTTTATCCAAAGCAATGTACAGTAAGTGCATACCAAATGTCACAAGAATAACTACAGAACACTGGTCCGATTCTCATCAAGTTTCAGTTATCCATAGCCATGAACATCAAGCCTAGTTCATGCACTAAGCATAGGCTAAGTCAGTAAAACTATGTCAAGTCAAACTAGAAGTGAGGACGGATATGATAGAGCTACAGCATCAAGATGACAGTACAAGTGCAACACAAGTGCTAGATAAAGAAACAAGTGTAACATGAAAGTGCTAGAAGATCAAGATACAAGCATACAAGTGATATATGAGTGATCTTAGGTTGGGAGTAAACCTGAAGAGGGGTAGCATTAGAGTTAGTCAAGGTAAAGTCTGAAGAGCTGCGTCACCAGACCATGGTACAATATGAGCAGGGACTGAGTGGTTCATAGAAGAATGGGAAGTGCGTTCCACCACTGGGGAGCTAGGGTGGAAAATATCTGTGGTCAGAACGTGCGAGAACCATTCAAGCAGATGGAAGGAAGTGCAAGTTGCACCGCTGCAGCAGAGTGGAGCGGTCGAGGTGGCGTGTAGGGTTGAATTATGTCCTGAAGGTAGGCAGGGGTTGTCCTGGTGGCTGCAGAAGCCATTGGAGTGAACTCAGCAGGGGTGGTGATATGTGAGAACTTGGAAACTATGGAAATTACCATAGTCTGGTCAAGTATCTGGGTGAAGTACCCGTAAGCACTTAACCAAAATTCTTTTTGGTTTGATTATTGGGAAAGGAAACATGGCTTTCATTCACATCCCCCAACCTTTCCTCCTAAGTATACTGATACGTATGCTGCACCACGTTGATCTGATCTAATAAGGCTGCATAGTTACCAGGGTTGGGGTTGATTTCATTTTAATTCATTCAGTTCAGGAAAGGAACTGAAACTGGAATCATGAATTAAAAATACCCGTAATCTCTATGGGGATTTGTGAATGAATAAATTAGATTTAAAAACTGATTTCAAAACCCTGAGCCACTCAAGAGTGCCACTTCCTGTGGTTTGTAGGACTTTTTTCTCCATTAGTTAAAACTGGGCAAAAACAGTCATTTAACAGGCCATCAAAATTGGTAAACTAGTTTTGACCCACTGGAGATACAGCTGTCCTCTCTCTCGAGTTGGGCACTGCTTCGCTAGAGAAGGTATGGGCCGAGAGAAAGATATGATAACTGAGCTTCATAAAAGCTGATGACAGTCATTCACTTACACTACTTTAGTATTACCGCAGCACTAAAACTAAGTTAGAGAATGATATAACACCAGGTCCTGATATATTAGGTATGTGGTTTTTCTTTATGTGGTATTCAGTCCATAATGTAAGATGCTTTCATACCATATATGTATGCACAAATACATATACAGTACACACACACACACACACATGCACACACACACACACACACACACACACGCATACATGCTCGAGACAGAGCTCTATTTGTCTTATGACACAAGTACACAAACATGGATATCCCATTTGCCCTCTGTTTGTGTCCGTTTGATAAACTGTTTGTTTGAGAACACTTCCCCATTGCGGCCTCTTTCGGGTTCTCGTGTAACACGACGGCCCGCATTAAACTGGCTGACCTGCAAAGCACCCGGCGGAGTGGGAGTACTGTATTACAGCGAGGGCAACGGGCCTTCGGTGGGAGCGCGGGGGAAAACGCGCTGCTGTAAAATCCACAGCCACGTCCCTCTAATCCAGTCCCTCAGACGTGCGTCAGCAGGAGGGAGCCGAACAGACGGACTGCCGAGTGGACCTCGCGTAGATATTTGGTATGTAATGCGTCCCTGTCCCTCTCAGCGACAGGCACCGGCGTGCGTCCATCCCAAATATGGCCTGGGGAGGCTGGACACCGACCCCCCCCCCCCCCCAAACCCCCCCGCCCCCCACAGTGCGCCTCCGCCCCTCGTTTCAGCACGTGTTCAGATTTAATCATCCAGCTCTCGCCGCCGCGCTTTAAGAGCTGGAACAGCTGTCCTGCTTTCATCGCAGCGAGCGGAGACAATGCTCTGCTGGTTGCTAGGTGACCGTTGCTCTGCACTACAACTACAGGAACAGTGCGGCACACTGGTGAAAAAGGTCCTTATACTCGATTCTAAAGGGATGCTCATACTGGCATCTGGTCAGGCCAAGCACCATATACCATGTGAAGTGCCATTAATCAGCATTAACATTAAAATACATGCTTGGGGGGGGGGGGGGGGGGGATAAAATATCTAGCTAAATTTTTTGTCAAATATAAAGATCTAAGGATTTTGAAGCAGTCACTTAACATGCTTAGTTTTCCCTTTTAAAATTTTCACCTAAGTATTTATACATCGGATATGAATTTTTCTCCAGAATGCTAAAAAGTCCTTATCAACGGCCCTAGAAAGTGGATTTTCCATTACCAGAAGCCATTTCCTAACCAGCGTGCTAGCTTCATTTTTGGGGGTGGAGTGTTATGGTACGTTGTCTTGTGGAAAAGAATGATCAACGTACCACCACATTCCTGATACATCACAAACACGTTGATACAACAATGTAATGCCCCACAGGCCTGCATAATCTTACTCTAATTGAGAGAAAATTTCAATGATATTTCATTTCCTCTGGGAATTCACTGGGTTAACATATGCTACCGTGCCACATCTGGCACGAAGTGAACCCTCCGCTCAGCCAAATCTTCAGCCGCTATGAACATTCAAACTGCAACGCTGCTGAGTCTCTTTTCAGCATATCAGCGTTACAGCACTAGATCCAATGCTGTAAGAAACCAACAAGCCAAAGACACTGTACGGATATAACTAATTCATCTACTGCGATCGCTCTTAATGTATTCAAGTGAAAAACCTTTTTTCTTATACAGGCAACAAAGGCTGAGGCGTGGTCACATGCTTTATGCATCTCCTGTAAAGGCTTTCTCTGCTACAGAGAAGAGGGAATGCTGGACTCCACATGGACTGGCTATCTGAAATCAGTGGAGAGACTGTGTGGGTCTGCAAGAGCAAGAGGAAGCATTAGAGGACAAGGGAGAGCAGAGGAGAGAAAAGAGGAGAAGAAGGGAGGCAGGAAGAGAGGTAGATCGAGGGAGAGAGAGATAGATTGAGGGAGAGATAGAGAAACAGAAATGCGGGGGAACACATAAATAGGTAGTGTATTCTCTTGCTCAATCTATCTCTCTCACTCTCTCTCTCTCACACACACACAAACACAGGCACAAATACATACACACACCCTACATACTAGAGCCCTTGCGGCGTATGCAGACGGCGAGGCACACGCCTGCACGCTGGCCAGGGGAGCAGCTGCGTCTGTGCGGTCACACAGCCTCAGAGCTCGGCAGAGCCGGGCGTTATGTAAGAGCGCAAAGCTTTTCTCCCACTCCCAGAGCACTGTGGGAAGGACAGGGCCCGTCCCACCCTCCTGCCCTGCTGGGGGGATCTGGGGAGAAGGCACCTCATTTAACGTGAGCTAACGGCTCACGCTGCATTTAATCCCAGAATACTCTTTGTCCTTTTCTTTTTCAGGAGAGAGTATTGTGTATTAATAGTAGGTGTACTGTATAGGACATAAATCCAGGTTTTTATGTCAATGCAGCAAAATATGAATTTGGAAAAGAGGGAGAGAGAGAGCGAGAGAAAGAGAAAGAGAGAGATTAAGGTCAGCTTTGGCTGTGCAGACAGGACCCGATGCCTGCCGTAGTCAGTGAAGAGAGCACTAAAGCCATGGGCAGTGTGCTGAAACAATGGCAATGCAGTGCTGTTACACAGGGGCCACACTAATGAGGGGCCACACTATGAGGGGTCGCACTGACGAGAGGGGCCACATTAATCAGGGGCCACACTGATAGGGGCCACCCTGATGAAGGGTCACATTGATGAGGGGCTACACTGATGAGGGGTCATACTGACGACAGGGGCCACACTGATGAGGGGCCACACTAATGAAGGGCTACATTGATGAGGGGCCACACTAATGAGGGATCACACTGATGCCATGGGCCACACTGATGAGGGGTCACACTGATGAGGGGCCACATTGATGAGGGGCCACACTAATGAGGGATCACACTGATGAGGGGCCACACTGATGAGGGGCCACACTAATGAAGGTCCACACTGAGGAGGGGCCAGGCAGTACAAGCCTGGAAAGGTAAGGCCTCTGCTCACAGCTGTAGAGTAGGTGAAGCCAACATAGTTTTCCTTTTAGATTCCCTGATTGGCCTGAAGCTGTTCTCTGAGGTAATAAAAATGTAATTTTCTCTCACTCTCACACACACACACTCTCTCCCTCTTAGCGATAAAGTGTTCAGCGCATTGAAGCGGGCAGTTGGGTTGGGCCTGGGGACTGCAGAGTAAAACAAGCAGAGGAGATTGTGTTCTCCCTTCTATTCCCACCACAGTAAATGCTAATAAATGCAGGTGACTGCAGCAAAACCAGCTCTCACACGGGGCATGGCATACTCTCTTTATAAAAATCTGCCATCTCCAATCCCACCCAAATTTGGAACGTCCAATTTACAAACTATGTTCGTAATGTCCAGTTCCAAACTAGGAACTTGCGGTTCTCCTCCGAAACATACAGTGCCAGCCAGCTGCTTTGTTTCACACTGCAGCCACAAACTGCACACGCAGAGTGGGGGTGGAGGAGACCCAATGATACGCTTGCGCGCAGAGCGAGCAACGGGCACCCGGACAGCCAACAGGGGTCATGCAAGCAATGAACACTGCTATCCCTGTCGACTGAATATATCCTGACTGGATATATCCTTCACACATATCCCTTGAGTGATACAAAGCCAATTGTGCTCCACCCCTGCACCAGCATGGGTTGGATTTGATCCAAGAACATGGTGCTCACTCATGTGTGGCATTTACTGAGTGGGCTACCCAGCAGCTACCATCCTCTCTTTCTTGAAGTTGACAAAACCGGTTGCTAATTTAAAACTGAGTCAAATAAGCAGTTGAAAGGGTAGAATGAAATCAAAGCAGAACTAGTGCAAATGACAGTTTCTCAACAGACCGCCTTAGATCTGACGAGCCAATAACAAGGCGGCTGACACCTGTCCACATCTCTGTCCCCAGCGGACACCCCAAGGACGTCACTAGTCACCTTCGCTTTGCGGTCCATGGGTCTGGCTGATACCAGAAGTGGTTGCGGAACCATGTTGCGGAAGTCCGCGGCTTTCCCCGCGTGCGCGGTGGGTGAACGTCAGCTGCGAGGCGTGGCGAGACCCCGCCCTCCCGCGTGCGCCGCGTTTCCGAGGGGACGGCGGGCCACAGCGCTTCTGGAAGCGGGCCTGGTCGGGTCCCTGATCTGATTAATGTGGCTTGTTAAAGCGGCGGTGCCTTTCTCCCGACCGGCTCCACGTCTCTGGCCAAAACTCTGCCGCGATCCATCACCACTGCCCGGTCATCCGTGCCCCCATAACAAACACCTCTATCAGCCTCCCGCTACGAGCCGCGTCCACATAACCTCCACAACGCCTGAGTGCCCACCTCCGCCGCCGTTTATGGGCTCTGATCGCTCAGCCCACCGGAGACACGGGGACGCCCTGCCAAAATATTTATTAATGCGAGCAAGAGCGTAACGGAACAGGAGCCTCGCATACGATGGAATTGTTTCCAAGGAGCTGGCAGGGTGGGGGAGGGGAGCATAACTGCTGTCCATCAATCAGCGCCATCATAAACACAAACACCAAGCTCAACTGCCCAGAGCGGTCAGTAATCAACCCGTCATAAACCCAAACACTAAACCTAGCCCCGCCTCCCAGTCAATCAAGATCAATACCCAATCATCCTAAAGAAACACATTTTTATCGACTTGCACTGAAAGACCTGGCAGGCTGGTAGAGTAGTATTGCACAGTGGAAGAGGAGCCATACTACTACATATCACAATCAGTACCGATCATCAACCCTGAGAGGGCTGTGCTGTACAGTATGGAGAAGCCCAACTGATAGGGCTGTGCTGTACAGTATGGAGAATCAAATCTAACAGGGCTGTGCTGTACAGTATGGAAAATCCCATCTGATAGGGCTGTGCTGTACAGTATGGAGAAGCCCATCTGATAGGGCTGTGCTGTACAGTATGGAGAAGCCCATCTGATAGGGCTGTGCTGTACAGTATGGAGAAGCCCATCTGATAGGGCTGTGCTGTACAGTATGGAGAAGCCCATCTGATAGGGCTGTGCTGTACAGTATGGAGAAGCCCATCTGATAGGGCTGTGCTGTACAGTATGGAGAAGCCCATCTGATAGGGCTGTGCTGTACAGTATGGAGAAGCCCATCTGATAGGGCTGTGCTGTACAGTATGGGAAGCCCATCTGATAGGGCTGTGCTGTACAGTATGGAACCATGATAGGGCTGTGCTGTACAGTATGGAGAGCCCATTGATAGGCTGTGTGTACAGTATGGAGAAGCCCAACTGAGAGGGCTGGGCTGTACAGTATGGAGAGGCCCATCTGATAGGGCTGTGCTGTACAGTATGGAGAAGCCCATCTGATAGGGCTGTGCTGTACAGTATGGAGAAGCCCAACTGAGGGGGCTGGGCTGTACAGTATGGAGAAGCCCATCTGATAGGACCGTGCCGTACAGTATGGAGAAGCCCATCTGATAGGGCTGTGCTGTACAGTATGGAGAAGCCCATCTGATAGGACCGTGCCGTACAGTACACCACCCTGCCTGGGCAGCAGGCTGCATCTCCACTTGCCGGCCTAACAGCTGGGATGCATTTTGGGGGGGGGGGATGCTCTGTGCTTTCTGCACAAGCACATCGCCGCCCTGCATGCCACATACGCGCCACTGTCAGCTGTTTCAGAAAACAATCTGGCTGCTGAGCTGTCATGTGCAGGGGGGGTGCATAATGCATCCTTTCCAGGGCACGTGCAGCGATAATCAGCAGCCAGCATCAGCGTCCCAGTCCCCGCTCTCCGCCGATTCCACGTCCCTTACATCAGCGTCATAAGTATGCTGGATCGGACATGAAACTTTAATGTTGTGGCGAGCGGCATCTTAAATTATGCATGCAAATCTATTTGCTTGGCTGATGTGGGAAAGAAGGTAAAGCTGTGACAGGAAGTTAACCGCTTCTGTCCCGATCTGTGCTCAGCAGGATTATGTGTGCTCTGGATGTTAAAACAGTACTATTGACGCTTGTGAGACATTCAGTGAAAATAATAACCCTTCAAGGTATAAGATCACTAATAGGTGATTAGAATGTTCTTAACTGAACATTCTAAAGCTGATGTAATAATCACTACTGGTTACTGAGGGCAACTTACTCCTCAATGGGTTAATGTCATAATATACATGTATATGCTCTGAATAAAATAAAAATTTCCACTTGGATGTAGAAGGAAATGTTAATATTTTGGATTTCCGCACACTGGTGTACACTGATGCATCTGTGAAAAAGTCTGATAAATCGGATTTTAGAAACTAGAACTTTGTATTCAATTTATATATACATTACATTCTCAATATACAGAATATACATTATGTCAGAACTACTTAAATTCTTCCAGGGAGGACATTGGTCATTTATAATTCATATTAATAAAGCAGCAGCACCAAGGTACAAGAAAAGTAAACAGAAACAAAACACAGTGCACATGCTGAAGTTTCCAGGTGGTTCAGCTCACCATGATAAACTGTACCACGGCTTGGTAGTGCACACTTCGCTATGCATGTTGCATGCAGGGGGAGGTACCTTGCAGTTTGTACTGTCCTTATTTACAGAAAAACTCTCTGTACCTTCACGCCTTTTAGGCCATGGACAGAGATTCAGAGTGACAGACACCATGATAAGAGATTCAATGTTATTACAGAGAGAGAATTTCTTTCCCTCTCATTATTTCTTGCTCCATTTAGCAAGTGCTTGTCCAGTAAAATCAGACTCTTCTCTCATGTAGTTAATGATACATTATCTTGTCATTACTGGCCACATATACAGTAGCAGGGGACACAGAGCTACTGTACCTTTAGCCTTTTACTTTTTACCCGTTTTAGTTAACAAGACGATGCTGTAAGCATCTCTGATGAGAACTTTTGCTAGGTTTTCAATAACAGATGTATACAGGTGGATGCACTTCATATGTTTGATTTAAATAGCCTTTTAGTTCTGCATCAGTGCCACCCCAATAAACAGACACTGATTACCATTATCAGAATAAAGTATAACCATCTCAGCCAATACCCATTATGTTATTCGATACTTGACAGTTGTTTAATTGGTATAGAGCCCTTATACTCTGTAAATATACCTTTCTGCTCCAACATTTTTCCTGCCTTGCCAAATCATGTTCTGCATACACAATCTTATCACCCACATTTTTATTTTATTTATAAGAATAGGAAAGACTTATTTGCTTATTCACATACGGCTTGACTGGCATTAACAACAATTACATGAGGAATTTCAGCATATTTCAATTTGTATGATTATACTGCATCAATCGTAGTTAACGATAGAAATTTAAGCTTGGAAAGATCAAGCGACAAAGGCCATTCACAAATATATAGCTATTCTTCAATTGCTAAATAAACATAAAAAAACACTAATGAAATACAGCTGCATTTTCTGTCAAACATGAATGTGAGTATTATTCCACATTAAGGGCATAACCTACAGGCAAATGTTAAAACCTCAGCGTGTCCATCAGTGTGAGCTAATGTGTGCATGCCAGAGCAGACGAATGACCTCGAAAGCCCCCAAGCATATTTCTATCAATTTCGCCATAGTTTTCAGGAGACCATCAAGTGAAGCGTCCATCTTAGTAAAACCAATCTAGGATGTCAACCTGTGCTTTAAAAGCAGCCCTTTACATAGACCTTACCCGCTAGGTGTATACAGTCTGTATTCCGTCCGGAACATTCCGACACCTTCTTTTGGGCTATATAGGCACGCAGTATAAATATTAGGCACGCAGTACAAATGAAAATGTCCGTGGTCCCAGCTTCAATGGTTTTACAAGCACCAGAGCTGAAATCAGCCCTGTTCACATACACTACAATATCATAAAAAGGGTCCTGTTCACTTTTTGGAAAAATAGCACTGTTCTGGGATCAGCTTCTGCCCAGTTTACAGCAAAGGCTCACCATAACTACAGTCACTATAATGACAAAGTTATAACTTCAACAGTAATAAGATCACAGACAGCAGGAAATGCTCAGACAGGAAATGAAGCCTTATCCTTACCTCAATGAGGAAGTCTCCGGTTCTGAGTCCCGCCTGCCAGGCGACCCCACCCTCGTCCACTGACTCCAGGTACTGGAGGGCAGGGAAGGCTGGGGTGGGGGTGAACTCCTCGATGGGTGTGTCGGCTTGGGGGTAGCAACCGAAGCCAGAAAGAAGCCAGAGACAAACAGGGTGTGATTAATGCTGGGGTGCAAGTTCACAGTTAGGGTCAGTGCTTTCACAGAATAGAACCACAACCGCCAAAAGTGGAGGCAAGGCTCAAATGTGCTCAGGGTTTGGCTTCTAAAGTAGCGCAGACTAGTATACATGGGTTTGCAGTAAGAGGCATGGGCAAGGTGGGGATTTTATGAATGTGCTCTGAACAGAAGGTTGTGTTTCAAAATGAATCCTCATCCCAAAGGCTGGAGCATATTACGTATCCAATAAAAAAGATGGATCTGTGTAATGATCTATTGATTCTGTGTTGGACAAATGGGCAATGTGGCCCCTTCTGCATGCTCCTGTTTATTTACGAATAGCATCAGACACTGGGAATCAGTGTCTGATGCTATTCTTATCACTGGGCTGTCAAGATGATATGATGGCCTACCACAGCTTCCCCACCACACCCTAAATCCCAACCGCCACCACCACCACCCTAGACAATGATATTCAGATTTTGTCCTCTTGGCTGCAGGAAACCAGAAACCAGCGGTGACAAATGACAATTCAAATAAATCACTCTTTTACTCTCCGGCTATCAAAACAAGGGGATCACTGGGCCCTGTGGCTGAGTTGGCTACACTGGGCAACTGCAAAGGTAATGCGGGGCAGTCTAAAATATTCTGTTTTATTTTTTTAATTTTGCCATGTCGCATTCAGTTCGACCCTAGGAGGTGTCTCCCCATCTCAAAACAAAAAGCCACAATGACTGCGAGAAAGCAAACATCCCTTTTTTCCTCATCCATGGTACTGTATCTGAAATGTGAAGAACTTGTGGATAGTATACCATGAGACACCGCAATGAAAGGTGTATTTTTAGAGTATGGGTTAAACCATGTATGAGATTTAAACAAACGCAACTGATTTTTGAGATGCTATTTATAAAACCAAATGACACAGCACCGTGGGAAGCAAGGGCATTAAGCGATGGTATGAACAGTCACCACACACTTATCCAGCAACATATTCAGTTATCTTTTTAATACTGAAGGAGAGGCGAACATCAATGAGATCTGAACACAAGAGGGGATGGGGGTGGAGGCAGCTCACTTCAAAGCATGTTCTGGTCACCATTAACTATTTCAATTGCATTTTCTTTTAAACTACACACCAGAGTAGATGTTAAAAAGACATCTTATGTGAACTAAAACAACGAGCAAAGAAATTACACAATTTGATTTAACTGATTTCACATTTGGCAGGGTGGGGATCTGAGTCAAATGCAAACACAAAAAGCAAAGAAATAAAAACAGACGCACAAGCCATCGCATGCATTTGTTCATCTTCAATAAAGACGAGGAAACATGCAGCCAGTGGTGTAAGGGGAGCGGAGAGCTGTACTAAACACAGCAAAAGATCGCAGTGGGGAGAAGGAACGGCTCCTTACCTTTGGCCCCCCGCAGCACAAATCCAAACCCCTCATTGTCTTTCTTCTGCAGAACCACGGTCTTCTCGTCAACAACGCAGTCACTGTGGAGAAAATTCCGCGCATAGCGCCCGTTATTACACCCCATCATCCTCATCATGGCCACAGCTGCTCGTCCCGAGTGGAGGTTCATCATGATAGGCGCCGGCCGCCCGGGGAATTAATCATTTATTCAAATTAACACTGTGACAACGCTGCCAGCCCGGCGACCACTTCCCACGAAAAACACCACCACCTCTGCAGCTGAAGACGGAGTTGTCACCCGGGGAACGGCATACGGAGGCCTCATCCGGCGATACTGTGTGACGTTGGAAAGCATAACCGACTAAATAAATGATGAAATCAACGAGAAGAATCTGGGTAGCAAAACAGAATCCCGGCGAAAAGCACGCGCAGCACAGACAGGAGCGAAGGCAGCATCAGAGCGCATGCAGGGAGGCTGGGAGGCCGTGCGTGAACGACTGAATGACTGCGAGTTTTCCCGTCATCAGCAGGCTGGATGTGGGAGATTGAGAGGCGCAGTCTGCCTGGATTTGAATGGCATTTTCATTAATTTAATCCTCAACGGTTGAGAAGGATACGTATTACTCGAGCAGACCGCGGGCAGAGTCAGATGAAAAACGAATCCTTTAATTACGATGCTTTCGTCGTTGTCATTGCTCCAGTCTTTATTATTTTTTTTTCCAGTAATGCAGTCGGGGGGTTAATATTTTTGGTTTATTCTTTTAAATCCATCGTCCCTGTCCCCCGTCCTCGCAAAGATTCCCGGCGCGGGTAGAAAAAAATAGTGTCAAAGAGCAGAAGCTTGTTTTTCCTGAACCAAAATCTCTTGCGCTCCCTTTCTCTCTCTCTGGCGACCTGTTCAGTTCTGCACGCTGCTTGCAGCCCATATGATCGTTTTGACAGCCCACTCAGCTAATAGCGAGCATCTTGTCTCAGCGTCAGCAGCCACGCTATCCCCCAGCGATGCGCGTTTACATAACTCAATTTAGAGTGAAAAGCGCGCAAAACAATCAATCTAAAAGTAAACAAGTGAAAACGTAAATATGAATTAAACTGTAGGATTAATAAAAATGAATGGGGACCGCACATTGCATGGAAGCTCATGGAAAATCCCAGAACATATCGCGAATATCTTGACTTAAGATATAACATGGATGATAGACTACATGATATTGCTTTAAGCTTATTCTTACAATGAAGTATATCACAACATGCATACTGTTCTGAACGGGATCCTTTTTAATTAAGAAACAGAATTTTCTATTTAGACACGGCAACCAATGAGCTCCACGCTGCCATAATATCAGTGGTATTTACATTTGTCTGAATGTTGCCATTTTCGTAGTGCTAAGAAAATCATAAGTCGTATTTGCATATCAGTATATCACAGAGGTGATAAAACACAATTGATGTTTTACCCATAACGTTAATCGGAAATCATCCGGTTCAACAAAAATAAGGTTCCCTTAACAAAAAATGACCATTTCAGCTATAAGCACTCATGAACCCCTTCTATAGGAGTTTCTGTAGACTACAACGGACATGGGCAAGATATAGCCAACAAGTGTTTGGTAGCTCGTTGTGATTGCTGTTTTAAGCATGTGGACGATTATCAGTAAATTGTACGACGGGATACTTCGCGCATATTTCCTTTTTAGTATTCCTCCCTACAAAAAAAAAAAATATATTATAACGAGAAACACATTTAAATGTAAGTTTTTGTATTCACGTCTTTTTTTTGATGCTGTAGGATTCAATTCAAATGTTTCCTGCGCGGCTGATTAATATTATTACAGCACAATACATTGTTCATTTGTTATCAGATTTATAGTAGCTTGCTAGCCTGATAAATCATTCGTCTTCTAATTATCTGCGGAGCAGCATAGTTTTGGGTTTGCGGCCAGTGTTAGAATAAAACATTATTACTGTCCAAAAATTCTAAGCGGAAACGCGTTTTTGCATGCCACCTTGGTGTGTAAGATTGGTGATTGGTGTGTCCAGTATTTCAACAATTGCTGTAGATTTTGGCCTAGTCATATTTCCTTTCCATAATAGGACTACTGTAGCCTACCCACATAGCCATAGAAGACCAGTGAGCTCCAGCCTGTCTTTGATAGCACTCATGCATTCTGTAATTGCTTTTCCTGACTTATTTCGTCTTGATATTTATGTAGACATAGAAAGGATCTTTCCGCTCAAAATGACTGAGGTGCTTTACGTACTAGTAGGCATGTTGGAAGTTTGCAGCTCATGTAAAATTAAAGGGGAAACTTCAGTTGGTGAAAAAATCATAATTTTTCTAAAGCGCCTACAGAGCTATGACACTGCACTTAAATTTAAATTCGAGCCTGTTTTAAATACTAAATCCATAATGATATTTTGCCGAGATGTGGCACAAATATCTGTTCCAATACAAACCACTCATATTTTGAAATAGTCCCACATTATTTAAATAGCTATGCTCTGATAGTTTGTAATATATATATTAGTTTTGAAAATATATTCTACTGACATTAAAAATTCACCTGTTTTACGTATTTTACGTAAAACAGCAGACATTAACAAATCATGCAACGTATGAATTGATCTTATTACATATGTTGGTATTTACTACAATTTAAGAGTGGAAACATAAATACTGTACAAGCAAATCCAGCAATTTCTCAAAATGGTTCAAGTAGAAAACAATTATGACTCCATCAAAGTCACTGCATCACACTTTAAATCAAGCCATTAACAAATTAAATCTAAAATAAACTATCATTCTGCAAAGCCCTAGCAAATAAATGTAACAGACAATGCAATACCCAGAGGATAGCTTTGAATTTCAATAGGTCTCTTTGGGGAGTCACAGCTCCAGTATATGTAGCTTTGATGGAATCTGTGTACCAAGAACTACATGCTGGGTCAAAGGTATCTTTTCATCTTAGAAGATGGGGCAGCTTCTGTGAAGTGGAGCTTCTATCGTTGGATTGAAGAGCACACCAGTCAGCCGAACGATAAGGTGATAGGATGGAACGCCTGGCAAAGTTTACCCAGATAATGTCCTCCACTCAATCTCAGTCATGCTGTACTGGCTTCTGGTGAAAAAACTGCTGCTTTTACAGTTAGCACAGCTGCTATACATCTCGCACTTGCTATTTTTGTGGTGTTGTGCAATAGATACAGAAGTTTTGCTTTGCTGTAAATGATTAAGTTGTAGTCAGCCATTTCTCTGCAATGCATAAAAAAGGATTTCTGGGGATGTCATGCAGTATTATTGGTCAGGGATGAATGTCTTGCTGTAAAACTTCCTTGAAAAACCTTTAAAAAAATTCACCCAGCAAGATTAATATCCTCTTCTAACCCATCAGTCACCCTTTATGGACACAACAAGCACCGCCCAACCAATGTGTCATCTCACCACAGTGCTTTTTTATAACGTTGCTGAAACAATCTTATAAGACCAAAGGTGAACCCAGACGGCCCCTTTCATAACTTCACGGTAACCTCTTGATATGGAAGGTCAGTGTTTAATTTCATGCACTCCATCACACTCTTGATGCTGAAAAATAACATTACATTTTGGCATTTAGCACTCTTATCCAGAACAACTTACAGCTTAATTCTTTATAGACAGAATCAACTTATACAGCTTGACATTTATACTGAAGCAATTCGGGTAAAGTACTGTGGTCAGGGATACAACAGCAGTGCCCCAGCTGAGACCAAAACTCGTGACCATTGACTTTGAAGCCCACTTTCCCAGCCTACACTGTCACTGTTATATTCCTGCAAAAAGTAAGAGGGAAAGCCCAATAAAAGCATTTTAACTAGGCTGTTAAATGGCATGCAAACGTTTTTCCAAACGTTATTCTTGCAGCATGTTTGGTTGAAAGCATCAGAACGTGTATGCCCTGTAATAAGCCTTTCCTCCCCTCCCCATTCAGGTTTATTACTGATTTACAGAAAACCGACAGCCAGGGATGTCCCCTTAGCTGGGCATCGCTGCTCTGACACTTCCACTTTGGCTGACTGAGTGATCTTAATGGCTTTAACATAGTTCATTTCTCTTCAGGAGGGAAACTTGGCTGAGCTCCCTCCCTGCCCCTAGCTAGTATTTCAGTGGGGCTTTCACACGGATGTCCATGACGGTGAGGGAAGCTCAGCCACGGATCTGTGGCACGTTTCCCCTGATGTCATTTCTCCTGTAATCCCTTTCTGGTTCCCGCATCTGAGCCCAGAGTGAGGATGCTGGGAGTGTGGTGTGAGTGTCAGAGGTGGCTGGGTCAGCAGTGCGCCGGGCAGGATGCTCGCCATGCAGTCCTGATCAATCTGGTCACGGTGCTAATGGATACAAAATGGCCGGTTGATAACGAGCTACATACAGCAGATCAAATCAAAGGTAATCTCTGAACACAAAATAGGATTTATATGCGTGAAAGTCCGCTCGTGCAGCCCTTGCGTTTATTTTTTACACTAATGAAAGCTTTGAGATAATTGATAAGACGATAGACATACAAAGGCCACACACACACACACACACACACACACACACAGACACACTCTCTCTCTGTCTCACCCCCCACCAGTAAACTTAAACATAAGCAAAGATTTAGTCAGATCCTCTTCTAATGAAAAGACATCTGATATATTGGGACAAAGGGCAGAAATGAACTTCTGTGGAGCTTTTCATATTCTACCTTTTCCTTAATCACGTCCACAGTGACAAATTAATTACTCTTAGTGGAAAATCTGTTGCCGGCAGTGAATGGGACTAAGAGTCAGGGCTCTGTCCACTGATGCTGAGGTGCGTTTAAGTTCAGCGAACAGAGGCGAATGTTTATGGCGAACATGTTTTCTTTGAACAGTTCAATTTGAACGGATTTTAAAGAACGTTCCAAATTGTTTGCATTAAACATAAACAAACATGGCGACGAGAGCGTCTGTACTCACAGCCGCTTCTGTGATCATCGATGATAAAAAAAACAATAGCTAGCTAGCAAATAATAATAACATTGGCTAGCATTAGCAATAACATTATTGAAAAAACTGATCACACTTAAGGGCATCTTAAATTGAAATACCCATCTGGGAACATTTTCCTCAGTCCAGCGTCCATTTTTGTTCGCCGCAAACTACCATTTCACACCGTTTGCTTATGTTCCGCAAACGTTCGCGGCGAACACAAAGCTAATGGAAAAAAGTTTG
Source organism: Anguilla rostrata (assembly GCF_018555375.3). Classification (NCBI taxonomy): domain Eukaryota; kingdom Metazoa; phylum Chordata; class Actinopteri; order Anguilliformes; family Anguillidae; genus Anguilla; species Anguilla rostrata. The sequence continues at coordinate 41,210,501 of NC_057937.1, read as the reverse complement.
AAATAGTTTGCAAACGTTCGCCTTGTTCGCTGAATTTGAACGCACCTCTGGCATCACTTTCTTCTGTGACTTTCCTCAGAGTTTCAAATAAAATTGGTGAATGACACTGCAATCCAGTGTTGGAAAGAGAGCTTACTTACGGCAAATAGCCCCCTGACTGCACTAGGGCAAAATAAATGCACATTGTTTGCACTTCTGGCCATCATACCAAGTCTCTCTTGGAAAAGAGATTTTCATTTCAGCAGGACAAACCTGGTTTCAGTTACAGTATAGCCCCTTGAATTGACCACAAGATCAATAACAACCCCTTGAATGCACCACAAGATCAATAACAACTAAATCAGCACAGGTTATCCATACACTCGAGCAACAAAGCCAAAATATTTGCTGAAGGGAATGCTTTGAGGTTTTCAACCTTTTCTGATCCTGGGACCCCCCAGCTAGACTCAAAGGCATCCAGAGGACCTTCATCATAAGTTAAGAAGGGTTATGCTTTTTAAAAAACGTTTTACATTTGAAAATAGTTTCCTAAATATGCATATAGTCATGGTATATCCAGTCTTGCCCTGGACACTCTATAGGACCTTCAAGGACCCTCTGTTGAAATCCCAGGTTTAAATTATTCCTAAAACGAAAAAATTTGTCTCCCCCTCAACGTTCCCTCTTCTGTACTCTTCCACAGTTTTAACGCGGTGGCAAACGGCATACCCACAAACGCAGCAGAACAGACGCAGTCCCGATTCCTGTCCTCTGGGTCTCAGCGTTCTTATACGTGCAGAAAGGCCCTGTGATTTTCGCCGTTCCTTAAAGAGGCAGAATGTTTGCAGAGCGACGGCCGCCGCTATGGTCCTTTGATGGGTAATTTATTTCCTGGGATATGAAACTTGGCAAGGAGAATGAGACAATGGCGAGAGAAGGAACAGGATCACAGCAGCAATCAACACCTTGGGACACTGCCTGGGTGACAGACTGCATGAGCTCACACTGGGCGGGGAGAACGCAATAAAATCGGATTGGGTTTCTGGGTTCTTTTTTTGCCGTCGTCGTTCTTGCACTCGATCTATCTTCGACCGCTCTTCAGGGACAAAGGAGGGTCTTCGGCAGGAAGCCACTCGTTAGGTTTTCCCTCGTTGACTTTTGGTTAAATCAGGAGGCTCGCCTCTGCCTTTTTTGTAATTCCTTTAAAAGGGTGACGCCTTCAAATCCCAAGGAGACTCCATCGCACAAGGGCTAAATTGAAGGTGATGCCTCGGTCGTACGTCCTCATCTTTGAAATAAAATAAAGCGGTGTGTCTCCTCTCATTTCCTCCCTGTGTGTGACAGTTCCAGCCTTTTAAGGCTTCTGAATGCCAGATGTCCTCTTACCTTACAGATCCAAGGTACTGTAGGGGCCTTGATGGATGGGAGTGGCTTTCATCAGGTGGTATTTTTTATACCATTGACCACACACATATCACATTGGTCCAAAAAGCACAAGAACGGTGAGTAAGCACATTACCCAAGCTGCTCCTGGAAGCAATGTCACATCAAAGAGATATTTACATAACCACTCCTTCAATGGTACTTTGAAGGACATTTCAAGCTCCCATTTCACATTTCACATGATAAAGGCAATAAATGGTGAGGCCTTACCTTGATGCATCAAAGCTGTCATAAGACCCAACTGTGTAGTGTCTGAATAGTTTCCTCCTGTCCGATCTATCAGCTCTGGTTTCTGCGGAGACAAGAGGAGTCAATAATCAATTACTGACAGCAACCCGGTCATCCATCATCTTGATGAATTTTAACCGAGCAAATCAAACAGAATCAATCTGGCGTTTTCCGTGATCGCATCCCACCGGAACGGCGCTAATTTGCGGGACCTCCGTGCTGCTGCGAAGCGTCAATTACCAACTCCCAGAGCCAGGAGCTCTGGGTCTTTCCCCCTCTCAGGTTTATTGTCACCCATTGTGCGTGTAATACCAGTCACCTCTTTTGTCTTCATCAAGAAGCAAAACTGTTCTGAATGAGAATCGTTTCATGGGCTTTAGGGCGCAGCTCGGCCGAGTTTTGGGCTGCCAACGGACTTAATAAGCACCGGCTCGTTGGACCTAGAGTCAAATCAGTCATTCACCTCCACATTTTCACACTGCTTGGTGTACTGCAGGGGGCCCTACATATACAGTAGTACATGTTCAGATATTCCCATTTTCCAAAATTACGTCACGACTATACAGTAGCAACACTGTCTAGTTTTATTGATGCAGTGGCCTTTAAAGCCTGAGTACCGTGCAGCTAACCATCCTGAGTCAACAAACTGCTGGAAACCCCCAGAAGATAATGCTGTACTCTCTTTAAAACATACAGTGAGAGGAACCGCAAAGGTAAAGCAGAGGAGCCGCCTTTTAAGGAGACCAGGACACTTGACTCCCACACACAGAACAGAAAGCTGCAGCAATTGATATTCAAGAGTGGCTGGGAAGTATAAAACGAGAAAATAATATGCGACGCCCTGAGGAAAATTAAAAATACCCAGCGCTCATTTATGACATCAGTGAAAACAGAGCACAGGAAGTGAAAGAGTAACCCCATCAGAGCACGGAAGGGAGGAGAAAAAATAAGAATGTGTTTCCATGGTAGTTGGCTGCATCACATGCCCCAGTTCATCCACGACACAATTAAGTACACAGTAAAATGTCTGCTGTTACTTCAACTCTTAACAGATGACAATTGGTTCCACATTCCAGAGTGGGACCAAGTGTTATCTGTTAAGACTTGAATTAACACTGTTTGAGTTGAATTAACACTGGAATTTTTTCTGTGTAGGTATGACATCAAAACAAAAACGCCACATTGCGCTGTGATGCTTCGTCCTGTGGTCTTAGTGTCCACGTTACCCATTTTGAAACATTACACACTCTAGGTTCAAGAGGAAACCCCCCCCACCCCCCCAGTTGCAGTTCCAGTTGCCAAGAAATTATTTCAGACCCCGCGCGCATTGAGAAATTCCCTAGCGCTGACACCGCGTGCTGAGCCAGGGCCTCGGAAAAAGGCTCCGGGCCACTTCAGCGATGGGCGATTACCGCAATTGTACAGATGGGGCGGCGATGCTCGGCAGGTAAACGTGCGGGAAAAGAACAGGGACCATTCTCACATGGGAAAGGGGAGAGTGCAGAAAGAACGGGCTGTGCGCCGCCTGACGAGGCCGCGACCGAACAGCTCATTATACGCAGGCTCTGCTGGGGTCAACCTGACCCCTCAAGGGCCAAATCTAGCCCGTTGAGTAAGGAGCTTTCTCAGGGGAAAAGCCAAAGAGCTCAGCTAGGCCGCCAGCTGTTAACGCAACACACTGCTGGCGCAACGGCTATTATAACCCTAGAAATTCCGTTTGCAATTCCGAAGGGGTCAGGGGCCAGTGGTGCTCTGGGGAGGGCTCAAAAAATGAAACACTGCCCTAGTTATCACAACACGGTCCCTGGTGACATCTAATGTCCTTATAATGCTGTGTTTACACATTCACCACACATGAACACTGTTTCAGCATTAACAGAACATTGTGTGTCACATTTCTGCTGTCCGATTTGGGACTGTATATGTAAATAGCCAGATGGCTATGAAACCACTCGACTCAACAACTGATACTGATCTCGACCTAACTGGATCATTGTTTCTGACATATTCATATGTCTGTCATGAGAAATCTCTATCACAAGGCTGAACCTAACTAAGTGCTCCATCCTGCACTTATCTTCTAGTATAGCAGTAGCCAGTACAAGTGACAGGTGCATGAGTTTAATTTCTTTTTTGATAAAGTTCCTCGATTTTGTCCGAAGCACCACATCAGCTACCTGGAGCAGCTGTTCCTGCCAGTGAATTCAGTAGAGCGCGCGCAGAGCCTCTCTACAGACCGAGTAAAAAATAGGCTACTTGACATGCCGAGAGCCCACAGTACTGTCAGCGACCAGCGAATGCCAAAGCGCAGGGTTACTACTCTATGAGCTACGAGCTGCCAGCTAAATCAGAATGCTTTACCACATTAACAGTAAAATCAGACCAGTTGTGTTTAAGAAACACACATCACACACATCGGAAGCACTGGAAGAAAAGTCACTTGAATTCCACAGTGCCGGAGTCAAGTGAAGGTGCTTAAGTTGCCGCCAGTCACTTTCCCTACCCTGCCCACGTTTTCAATACAAAAAAATGTAAGACACGAGAGGAGATAAACAGCACGTAGCACAGCTGGTAACGCGCCACATATCGAGCTTGCATTCGCATTCCTCCGCTGTTACCAGCTCTGAAGAGTGACAGTACGGGGCTCATACAGTGAGCTCGCACAACCGCTCGCATTCTACAGTCAGCAGCACAGACAAAACAGAAACACGAGGCGCTGGGCATCTGAACCAGCCTGCCAGAGTAATACATTATACACTAACGTCATACACTAGCATAGTACACTAACGGCACACACTAACATAGTACACTAACATCACACACTAGCATTACACACTAACATTCTCAGACTCCCACCGCAGCCTCTAACCCCTCCTCTCAACCTTAGTGCCACATCCCCCAGCTCTCACAGCGCCGTACCTCCAAAGTGAACTTTCTTCCTGGACCTGGGAGCCTCTTCCATTTGCTCCTGCTTGTTGTCTGCCGCCGCGCAGTTGACGGCGGTGTCGCAGGCGGCCGGAGGCTCCATTTCCGCCGAGGCGAAAAAAGGCGCCGGAGAGCGCCGCCTTCCCTCGCCCCTCCCCCCCTCTTCCTCGGACCGCGGCGCCCGCCTAAACGCGGCCGGAAAGTTTGGAGCGCGCCAGAAGCGGCGAGCAAGCGGCCATAGCACGCGCTGCGGAAAGGCGAGCGAGTCGGCTGGTCTGAGCTGAGCGGAATCCTGTTCAGGCTCTCTCCTTAGCGCCGTGAGAGAGGGAAAAAAAAAAGTACAAAAAAGTGGGAGAAAAAAAAAAACCTATATCATGCCAAGGCCCACTCCATAGCAACCGGGTTGTACAGTGTAGAGGATGTTTCCATGGAAATGCATCAATCAGGAACGTCCATGAGTGTTGCACTGAAGGGTTTCTGAGAGAGCGGAGCAATTACGCATGCTATAATCGACCAACGGGGAGGAAGAAAATGTCATCTTGGTGATCATGACCACCACATTGCTAATTCTTACGGGTTTGCTATTTTAGGTGGCTCTGGATTTATTTATTTTTTTAAAAGGGACATCTCCGTTCATCCTTATAGCTCCCTTTCTATCTCTGCTGTTTCCACTGTTCTATGTTTTGATTCAATGTGTTAGGTGGCATGTGAGTGAGACTGGATATGACGTCCTAGTGTGCAGAGAGAAAAAAAACAGTGCTGCCCTCAGTTAATACATATCATTGGTCATACAGTGTGCATCTTGCTATAACTGCCCATTATTGTTATTACTTGTAATGTTGTATACATCTCTGCAAATTTAGTGAAAATGTGTTTTCACTTCTGTTACTGAAAATGATATACAGTGAATGTAGTCAAGATATGATTTTTTTTTCTGTCAACTTAGTCATCATAGAGTTATACATGAATACATCCGTGTGCATGCATATGTGTATGTAGGAGGTTGTCTGCGCAGCGTGTGTGTGCTTGTGCAAATGCATATGAAAATAAATGTGCATGTGTGATCGTGCAATGTGCGCATGTTTGTGTATATATGTGCATGTTTTTGTGTTTGTGCACATGTATTTGTGCACGTGTATTAGTGAAGAGGTGCGAGTTTGTGCAGAATGTGTGCATGTTACTTTGTGCTGTGTACATGTGTGAGTGTGTGTGTTTGTGTGTGTAAGAGTGAGAAAGAGAGAGAGTGAGTGAGAGAGACCGTTTCCAACTGAAGCAGCAGGGAGAGAGAGTGCAAAGCACTGCATGTCTCCTCCCACACAGCCCCTTTGAGCCAAAAACCAGTTCACATTTCACACAACTTTCCCTGTTTCCAGGAATGACTCTCAAATCCCCAAAACACACACACACACACACACGCACACACACGCAGGCACGCACACACACACACGCATGCACACCCACGCAGCATAAATCTGACACACTGCACTGCTGCCAACACAGAAAAAGGGTCCAACTGGGAATACTGTGCGTGTGTGTGTGTATTTGTGTGTGTGACTGCGAAAGGACACGTGTGCGCATGTGCATGTGTTTGTGTGTGTGCAGGAGACAGCGCTGACTGGAGAAGCTGCATGGAGTGGCCACCCACAGACGGGCAAGAAGGTGCAGGGTTGTGTGCCACCCACAGAGGGGTCAGCACTCCTCAGGGAAGAGAGGCCTGGAGGGAGGCCAGACCCCCTGAGCCTGTAGGGAGACCACACCCCCTGAGCCAGAAGATAGACCACACCCCCTGAGCCTGTAGGGAGACCACACCCCCTGAGCCAGAGGATAGACCACACCCCCTGAGCCAGAAGATAGACCACACCCCTGAACCTGTAGATAGACCACATCCCCTGAGGCTAGAAGCTATGCCACCTGCAGCTCTCTTACTCTCTTTTCCTTTTCTTTTCCTGACAATAAATCTGACATTCTCACGTATGTGGCACTGCTTCAATGTCTGAACAGAACGGAAATGTTGCTGGAACACTGTGAGGCGCAGTCAAGCCTGCCTCACAGCTGTCACAAGAGCTAGAGGCACACGGCCATCCACAGAACACACACACGCGCACACATACACACACATGCACACACGCACACACACAAATACACACAGGAGGTAGCTCAATGTGTCCGCAAGCGGGCTTTAACAAACAAAAAAAAAAGACCTGGCACAACTCGCCTTCTCAGCAAATCAGACGCGGCCGTCCACGACCCCCGTAATTCAATTGAGCCGCGGATGGATTAACTCTCGCTGCGGCGCGTCAATTAGCCGCACTCTGCGCAGGCCGGAGGTCACGGGGAGGAGCCCCGAGGCGCGGAGAGCGCCACCGACACCAGCGACACCCCTCCGCTCGGATGCTGCCAGCTCCTCGGGGATGGGCTGACTCACCGCCGCGCACAGCCTGCCAACCAAATGCGCCTCCGATCCCGGGGAACAGGGGCTCGGGCTCCGGCTGGCCGGCGGGAGGGCTAACCGCGCGGTACGCGGAACAGCGCGCTCGGGGCGCCGGTGGCCAACGGAAATATTCCGGCCCCTGTCGATATCTCATTTGCTTCTCGCGCCAGGGATTCTGGGCGATTCTGAAGCAAAAGGAGAAGGAGAGGATGAAATGTTCCTTTGCTCCGGCTAGTTTCTCACAGCCTGCCGATTGTTACGCCAGTCTGAGGCTGCCCCAAGTTTCACAGGCACACGGGGTGGGGGGGTTTTGCAATGTGCAAGATGTCTGTATGCTCTCATATCAAATTTCAGGGAACAAAAACAAAAGCTTTCATTAAATTTCAAATGAAATTATTCAATTTCATTGGTTACTTTGAATTGTGATGTAACACTTGAAACAGCTGACTTTAATCATTCGGCTAGGCAGCGCTATTTAGGCATCGAAGCGCGCTGAAGTAGACGGCAAAAGCCCCCGTCGTTCCTCGTCGCCGTTCGTATTCAGTGAACACGTCCCGCGTGTTGATGCAGCGGTGACTGCTGATGCATTTGCAGGATTTCCTCTGTGTTTCGGTTGTCGCGCTCCTCTCCTCTCTGCCTCGTATTTGCAAACGAGAGGAGAAGGCAGTTAAATAGATCAGCCGGGTTTTGCTAACAAGCGGTTTATTATACAAACTGATCAGAGGCATTTTCACAGACAAGCGTGCAGCGTAATAATACTCCATTTGACTTCTGCCTGAGCAGCCTTAATTACATTCCCACTCTCAGACACCTGTTGCAACAGACATGCTTAATCACCGTTAGATTAGCCACATAATTTTTTACCCAGACAGCAGCGCTCTTGATGGTCACGGTGTGTCATTGGGTAAGAAGGCCATGACATCATCAGAACCTATTATGTCATTCTTCTCTGTCCGTCGATGAAGGAAGCTGCCAAGCTTAATTTCCAATCACATCCTGATTATCAGTCATATACTATGATAGATATAAAGGGAAGACTTCATACATTTTTGTATTGCATTACTCATTCAAGGATAAGCCATTCTTACTGGAGCAATTAAGATCAAGCTGTTTCCTTGAGGATGCAACAATATTCTGGGGCTCACACCCATTATCTTCAGAGCTTAGTGCTCTTAGGACCAACCCAGCTCATTGCATTTGAGCTGATTGCATCTGATCTGATCTGTGTCTCTTACTGGGATGGAACTGTACTTGACATTAATCGGTATATAAAGTGAAATAAGCATATTTTCCTTGTAGCACAGTATACCACACAATTATAGAGAAATGATAGCTTGAATACCACAGTATTCTAGAATACTGTTGAAAAAAGTTTTTGTCAAGCACATCACAGTACATCAAAGGTGATATGGGATACGAATGTTTGTTTGCATGAAAGCAAGTCCTTTTGGTATAATGCTCAAGAATGACGTGACTGTGTGCAGAGCTAACGTGAGGAGCCATCATGCTGGCAGTATTTTTTTTCCAATTAAATACTGGAGCGCTGGAGCTTTAGACAGCTGATATCACGACCGACCGCGCGGTTCTAACTGCACGGGTTTTGCTCCGCTGAGTCTCAAGGTCTCGAGGTGTTGTGAAACGAGTGAACAGCGATGCGCTGAAGTAGAACGCGTTCCCGCGGACCGAAATAACAACGACAAGCAGAGCGCCGCCCAAGGCTTGTAGCGCACGTGCTCTGCGAGCGTGAACTGTGGAACGCTACTGGGACAGGACTGGTCGTCTGCGCTGGGGTCGGTTTCTGGGAGCGGCGCAGAATTGGGCGGCCGCGCCACCTGTTCTGAGGAGCCACACAGAGAGAGGGGCAGCGTGGGGAGCCGTGTGACCGAGTCACGGCCCGGAGCTTAATTGAATTAACAGCGCTCCATGGCCAGCGGACGCTTCAAATGAGCACAAGCTCATCAGAGCATGCAGGGAAACCACATTATACAGCCGTACAGAGCTGCTGCACAGAGAACACACACAGACCACACAGAGAACACACACAGAATGCACAGAGAACAGAGAGAGAACACACACAGAACGCACAAAGAACAGAGAGGACACACACAGAACACACAGAGAGCACACAAAGAACACAAACAGAACGCACAGAGCATGCACACACAGCCACAGTCAGGTAAGGGACACCAGAGAATGAGTTCACCAAATTGAAAGAGGTGCAAAAAAATGCCAACCCCAAAAACACACTGTTGGTCAGAGAGGAAAAGTAGGCACAGTGTACTACCATCTGATAGTCCACATAACGATTACTGCACTTCAGTAAATGAATGCACCGTCCAGCTGAGGAAAAAAACATGCTCAATGTTCAATCATCTGACAGACTTAATTCTACAAGTGGTTACATGCATGTGATAGAGAAGAAATGCACTCCTTTACAGTTACAAGTACTCTGTCAGAGTTGGGGTGATATGTTGAACATTGTGCTGCGAAGAAGGGCATCTGTTGGATTTTTATAGTCTATGGAGCCTTCCGGCACACAGAGTGAGATAGTCACCTGAGCCCCAGTCCTTTCTCTGGCCCACATCCCAGTCCAGGGCAAGGACATGCTCAGACGGGGCTCAAATGTGTTCCAATTCTGGAGCAGTGCTCGTGGCAACAAACCGAAACAATGGCCCCACTGGGACTGATTCTATGCGGTCTGGGTTAGACATCTGACCACAAAGGTCTCATCATTGTTCGATTTCCGATTGACATTTGAGGCCAAAGCAAACTGTGCTGCATCAGTGTCACTCTCACACAATGGTCTCTAGCCTTGAGATATTTAATTTCACATTGCAAAATCAGAGACAAAGGGGTTTCATTAAGCCTGTCTATCATACCATTGTGCTTAACATCCCTAAAACAAATACTCTATATATACCAATCAACTGTAAATGCTGTGCCTTCAGAAGAAAAAGCTGTAAAGATGTAATTGTGATTGGTTTGAGCATTGTTGTTGTCTTCCAACACTGGCACACTATAATTTACAATAATAATAATAACAAATATAGCCACATGTGGCAATTAACGGGGTCCAAGCAGTATGGGGCAATAGTGCAATATAAATAAATGAAAGAAAACCATGTGTGAAACTGTATCCCAAACCAGGAATAAATGTTCCAAACAGGTTGCCTGGGGAGCTCAGCAAATTCGGTAGCAATCGTTCAATCTCAAGCTAAGTTATTAGTTAAATGTCACAGGCCACACCCACTGGAAGTGATTTGTTTGGTATTTTGAATAATACTTGGCCCCATAGCATGTGTAAACAATTTCATGACATTCAGTCCGCCCAATTATGAGATATAAAATTTTGGCATTTGTAGCACCACCTATGGGTGTAGGTTCGACTGCTGTTCTATACATTTTTATCTAACAGCCCTGCAGCATGTGTAAGTTTCATAACAATCCAGCAAAGTTATGAGCTATGCTTCTTTTCAACCTCATTAGCTAATATCTTTAAACTAATATAAAACATTGATGAAGAGGAATTCAAGAGCTTGGTCCATATTTGCTTCTGGCAAAGGTTGGTGGAAATTGGTCTAACTATGTAGGAGGAGTAGGAAAGATGTGTTTTTCAAAAAAATCAAAATGGCAGGAACATTTTGCAGGTGGAGCTTGGCATCCACTATGCATGCCAGAATCTGTGTACCAAATTTGGTCTAAATTGGAGATATGGTGTAGGAGATATAGCCGTTTGAAGTTTTGATCATGAATTATATCTGGCCAACTGGTAAAAATATTTTTTGTATCTCAGTTTGCACATCATATCTGTTATTGGAGAAAATTTCATGTCGCTAGCATTTACCATCTCACGGGAATTTGTGAAAAGCTGAAGGAAGAACCTGAAGAATAAAAATGATAAACCAGCACAAAAGCAAAAGGGTTCCAGTCCTACAGGCTTGGACCCCCAATAATAACAACTATTGATGTCTATCTACACTATTGATAGTTTTATTGATTTTTAACACATTTAATCTGATACCTGAGCAGTTGCTGACACCTGTGGCGTATGCGCTTCCTGCGGCTGCAACGCAGACAGCACTGCATGTGTCTGCGCCCCATGGGGTAGATAGAGGGCTCCATGGGGGCGGAGCTCCGGAACTGGCTACAGAATGCGCTCCATTAAACCAGCTTAGCAGCCACTGTAATAATTACATCAAGTGCTGTGGAATCACAGGCCATCGGATCCCACTGCAGAGTGTCTGCGTACTGTCAGCGCTCCTCATCGTCATACTAACTCTGCGTTCTCACGCGATCTGGCTCAGATGAGCTTAAAGCAGCCGAGACCGCCTTCTGAACTGGCAGTGAGCTGGCAGGCTACAGAGGGCTAGTCCACAGCTTCGCTGTTCGAGTGAGATCGGCTGTAAAACAGATCGTTTCCAGAAAAGCAAAACGCAATAAAGCAACAAAAGGAAATCATGATAAAAAAAGTTAAATGACACCTAGAGAAAAGAATGAAAAGAAACCGGGTGTTTTATAGATAGGGTCACCAGTTTCTCTCCACAATGTGACCTGCAAGGATTTAAACTTGTATTTCAGTCAAGTGACTAATCATACAATTGAAGTTTATGATTAGGACATTTAGAAAAACAATTAGTTGATCCATTATGGAGAGAGTCCAGAAGGAAATTGAACATGGATAGAAGTTTAAATGCTGCAAAATCATGTCTCTGAGCCAGTGGTCCTCACTCCTGGTCCTGGAGAGCTGCAGGGTTGTTACTCTGCAGCTGTTGTTACTCAGCACTCCAGCAGCACAGCAAGTGAACAGTTAAAGCAGTTGATTACACAGTTAATTCAGGTCACCTGGTTTCTTGGGTCTGAATCGGTCACTGATCTTAAGGAAAAAACAAGAACCTGCAGACTCTGTGGCTCTCCAGGACCAAGATTGAGCATCACTGCAGTAAAAATAAAAATGCACCCATTTAAAACAGGTTTTTGTTTTAGCCTAGAACTGATACGACACCTCATTCTTATTTAACTCTTTTGTGCTAGTTAAATATTATATAACTGCTCTCATTCTTTATTTGGGTACCTCCAACTGCTTCTAACAAACCTAACATGCCCCTGTACAACATCTAAAAATACTGTAGCGTCTCCACGGTAGTAGTCAAACTTAACATAACACATGAGTGTCGCTTGTAGACATCACAGTCAGTCATCGACTGTGCTTAATTAGTGCCAATTACTTTATCAACTTAGATGATTGAGGTGGTGCAAATGCGATAATTGTTTAAGAAGTGACTTGACAAGGAGGCAATTGCGACCTCTAGCTGGTGGAGGACTGAAGTACCATGCGAGAAAACAAGGGTAGACAAACTGGTAGTGCTATTTATAGAAAATGAGGAGTATAGTGAGGGCAGTTTTCATTGGTGAAGATAGAGGGACGAAGCTGACCTGGTGTTACCCCTCTCCTGCAGAGAGGAGATCAGGACATTTTGGAGTATATTTAGAGCCTCTGTCCACCACTGCAAAATTATGCGGTGCTATTAAATTAAACAAACACATCAGCAGTAGGAAATAATATCTATAATCTCATTACGATGATGTAGCTTCCCTTAGGCACCAATGGCTGAGACAGTAACACAGAGTCTGACCTGATCAAATCATTAATGCCCAGGTGCCTGAAATTCCCAGGTTAAATTTATGTTTATTAATTACATTTCTGCTGCTGACAAAGCTTTGTTTATTTATTCTTGACTTAACCAGCCCTACTGACATCTTGTTTTTAAAGAGGTACCGTTCCCTACCATGCAGTCTCTGGCTCCAATGTGCACAACCTGGCGCTATGGAAAAACTGTACTTCCATGGCTTCAGAATGCTTTTCACCAGCCCGTGGAAAGTCAACAGGTGACAGTCACTTTGTCTGTATATTTCGACAGTCTATGGTCTAACTTCATGAAGAGGAAAAACAGGCTCCGACTCCCATTCACAAACTCAATGATGACCAGTGTGTGAATTGCTTGCTTATGCTGTGCTTATGCTTGACGTTCATGCCCTACATTCAGTTGCCTGAAAGGCTGGTAGGAGCGGAATCCAGGACAGACTGCTGGTCCTTCACTGCGTCTCTCAGACATGTGATGTGGATAATTTATGCGCTCGCAGGAGGGGAAAGGAGCGCAGCGTGAGCGCCGGGCTCCTGTTTCCCTGCGATAAGGAGGAAGCTGAGAAGCAGACGGCCACACTGATGCCCCTTCTGCCGCCCTGTATCACAAGAACACCCCTGAACGGAACAGCACTGGGGTGTGCAGAGACGGGATAGGCTGGATACGTGAGACAGCTCCGCCCCCACAGGGAGGTGAGGCGGGAAGAGGAGGCGATTAGGGCAGTGTCTGAATCAGCGCACTTGCCTACTACTCAGTATACTTGTGGAGTGCACTGGATGAGAAAGTCGTTAAGCAGGAAAATCTACATGTAGTATACTTCAAATCCAAGGATGATATACTTACATCCCTTACTTACATGTCCTCAAAGTATGTGCTGTCTAGTAAGCACACTACGCACTGCTTATTTTGTTTCCTATTTTTTAGAATAAAAAGGGCAGTATGTGAAAAATATTCTCTATATTACATAGACATAGACATTCCACCCTTGCTGCCATGCTCACGAGTCGTCGTCGTTATTGAAGGAAAACATCAGAGCCTAGTTTTTAAAGCGATGCTGCATTTATGGGACCAAAATAGTCATTGACTTCCTGAAAAGTATGCCCCGGAAATAAGTAAATCACCCTGAGATTACAAGTACACTACAATTAGAGAAAACTTAGTGTACTGAACAACTACACTCAATAGTGACTATACGGAAATGCACTGATTCAGACACGGCCACACTGTAATTCTGAGCTGGACTGTGGCTCAGTACCCGAGGAGAACTCTAGGGGGAGCCACTGTCGTTCTCTGCAGGTTCAGTGCTGCTTGCAGTGTGCTCACTTACGCGGCTTCTCCTCGTAGGGCTTGGTGGGGATCTCTTCCACGCAGTCTGCCGGGAACCAGCCCACATGCCCCCGGGAGCTACCTTCCCAGAACCCTCCTTCTCCTATGCTGAGAACTGAGAGAGAGAGAGAGAGAGAGAGGGGGTGGGGAGAGAGAGAGAGAGACAGCGATAGAGGGGGTGGGGAGAGAGAGAGAGAGAGAGCGAGGGGGGAGAGAGATGGGGGGAGGGGTGAGAGGGAGAGAGGGGGGAGAGAGAGAGAGAGAGAGAGTTAGACGGTTAACCCAGATCTTTTCCTTTTCTCCAAATTTGGAATGTACAATATATTTCTATTCCAGTCAAATCACTACAACCTCCTCCATCAATCTGGGTCTCCTCCACCCTCCTCCAAAAGCTTGTTCTGCCAAATGCTGCATTCTTCACACCCCAGTTCATTAGTTAAAATCTAATCATTTCTTATAAGTACAATCAAAATTTTTACAAAACAGTACTTTCATTTTTTAAAAACCACAAAAAACCACAAAATCTTTCAAAAATGTTCGTCAATATTTCCAAATGGTCCCCTGATCGTATTTCATGTTAATATTCCAAATGCATGATGTGTATTAGCCACCCCTTCCATGAGAAAACAAATCAACTGCATGGAAGTTTGAAATAACTGGGGCTTTGCTTGTGGCCAGGAGGCATAATCTGTGGTCCTTTCTCTTCACCATCTGGTGAGGAAGATCACACAGCCCTGAATGTGTCAAACAGAAGATCAGCTGACTCATGTGCAGCATGTCGAGCGCCATTTACTCAGCGTGAGGGCTACACTGCACACAGGCATCGCTGAACCTGCAGCTCCACACACACTGCTAATCTATAAATGTTTTTTTTGTGTGTAGTTCATGCCACATACAGTACATCTATTGCATTTTTCTGCCGTTAAATGTGTAAGATTTTCTGATGTGGCCTGCGGAACAAGACATTACCATTTACGGTAATGTACACTGTGCAACAACACACATAAGTATTTAGCATTTACTACACCACAGAACACATAATTTATATAGAATGGACGACACATCTGGACACATTCGTATTTAGTTCACACTGCACATCAGAACACATAAGTATTTAGTATGGACTGTACAGCAGGTATTTAGTATGGACTGCACAACAGGACACAAATGTATTTAGTATGGACTGTACAGCAGGTATTTAGTATGGACTGCACAACAGGACACAAATGTATTTAGTATGGACTGCACAACAAGGGACATAATTATTAGTATGGACTGTACAACTGGTATTTACTATGGAATGCATAACAGTACACATAAACATTTTGTGTTGCAATACACAACAGGACACAAAAAATTTTGTGTGGAGTGCACTGAGGACACATATCATTATAAGGGCCATATGAAATACAGGGTCATGTCCAAAACAGCTCATTAACTACTGTGTCCTCAAAATATGTACCGTCTATTAAACATACTGCCTGCTGCTTAGCACATATTTTTTAGAACGCAATGGGCAGCATGCAAAAAAAATCCTCCATACTATTTTTCTTCATACTATTTTCCAATGGTACTGAAAAATTGTAGTAAAAAGGCCCCACCTCTTCCTCTCTTATTTATGGGACCCAAATATGGCTCCACCTGTTTCTCTCAGTGGTACCTTAAGTATGGTTTTATGCCCTGAAAAGTGTGCTCCCAGATACACTCATCGAAACCCCCAGAAATAAGTATACCACCTGGGGATTTTAAGTACACTAAATTTTGAGAAAATTCTGCCAACTTTACAACTTTCTCATCCAGTGTACTCAACTTACTTATATACTCAATAGTAGGCAAGTAAGCTGTTTCGGACATAGCCCAGGTAACATCAGTCTCCGGGCCCTGAGGTGCTGGAGGGCTCACCTTTCACCCTGTCATTCTTGTACAGGTTGATCTCTCCCTCTCCCTGCGGCTGGTAGGACCGGACCACCACAAAGTGTCTCCCAGGGACGGCGCTGTACAGCTTGCGCTTGGAGCCCTGGAAGTCCAGCGCCGAGTGGGCCTCGCGGTTGGCACTGGGACTGCAGGGAAAGCAGAGGAAGGGGGAAGCTGGTGAGGCCAGGAGGCAGGCACGAAAAGCTCCATTTAAAACACGTGGGGTGGGAGACAGCGGAGATTAAGACAACAAAAAACCATCAAGCTAATGAGGATAATTAGCTTATCGTTTTCAACTGTCAGAAATATTGACAGAATCCTGGAGTTAATCATGATGGAGTCCATGCAGGATAAATGACTGTCTTGCTGTAAAACGAAGCGGATACAGTGAAAAGTAAACACAGAGCTCCCTCTGGTGGCAAAAGTGGCTATAAGACCCTATAATCCATCATCTGTACGCTAGGACAATATATCAGGGGTATCCAATATTTTTAGAAGTGGGCCAGTGTGGGTGCAGGTTTTTGTTTTAGCCTGGCACTATAACACCTGATTAAACTAATTAACTAATCACATTCTTCATTCAAGACCTTGATAATTAGAATCAGGTGTCCTAGCGCTGTGCTATAACAAAAACTTGCACTCACACCGGTCTTTTTTTGATAAGATTGGACACCCTTGCTATAAATAACTGTTAACAGAGAGAAGAAGTTCAAATTGTTAATGTCAATTGGAGCCAGATAAAGCTTTTGGAGTCAGACACACAATTTAAGGACAGATGGTATTCCCTAAAACCTGTTCTGGAGTCTTACAGATAAGGTTACATGAAGGTTACAGCAAAGCCAATCCTTCACTGTTTAGTCATGTCCACCATTTTGTGATTTTGAGTAAAGTCCTACACGACCCCATTATTATTATGAATCCCTATTAAAGTCCTCCAGGGCGACCTGAAGTACAACCAGGTCCCGGAGTTGACATAATGCTATGATATGACAAATACTGCAGTCAACATCAGCTGGGACAGAACGAGGAATAAGAAGCAAATGTGGCAGTCCTGCCAAAACACCCCAGTGCAGACCCAGAGGCCACGCCCAGCTACTAGAGCTTTGAACCTACAGTGTTATACCCCTAAAAATGAGCTAGCGATCCAGTTCCTTACTGTCTAGATTTCTGTGACTTCATGGGAGATGTGCTCTGCTTATCCTAAAATCTAAAGCATTTTCTATGAAGCACCTGGAGCATTATCTATGAAAACAATGAAAATTGTCCACTGGCAGTCCAAGAAAAACAACAAATGCGTAGTGCAATTCAAGCAAAGTCAGGCAAATTTCCCCTCCATAACATTTAGAAATGACAGCAGATATATTCACCATTGAGCTTTTTTGGTAACATTAATCTCAATAGCCATTCCACAACAAGGACTTCAGAAGGCTGCTGCACAGAAACTCAAGTAATGTTAATGGTGTGCTCATTTGGAAGGAAGGTGCTTCATGCTATATGAAGGAACACAGTAGTGAATGTGGTCAGCATAACTGAGGTCATCTGCAGTTATTCTGTAGCACTGTGACTGGGAAGTAGAGAACAGCTGTCAATGCAATGCACAGGTCCTTACAGACATTCCGGTGAATATGCCCTACCACATTAATATGACGGAATTAATTAAATCAACAGAAATTGCAGTCGAAGCAGTTTATCCTTTATCTTTTCCACAGTACAGACACACAGCACGTAGACTGGAGGGATGCAGGTTTGAATCCAGTGTGGGGCTCGTACTGAAGGACACAAAGCTACATAAATGGCACGCGGAGCGTGTGCACAATGCTGCTCGTAAGCAATGCATGAAATGCATAATGCAGCACAGGCGGGAGCATATGCTGATGACATAAATAATGAAACTCGTGGGCTGTCAGATGGCTGGTCCCGTTAAAGCACAGATTTACCAAAGCCTTCCCGGTAAAACGCTCCACGGCCTGGCATCAAACCCGAACTGTGTCTAAAGCAGGACTGCCCAACCAATCGTCCTCTAGGTTTTCACTCCAACTCTAACAAAGCACACCTAATTCAGCAGCTAGAGATATCATAGAGCAGCTAATTAGTGAATCAGACATGCCAAATTAAGGTTGAAAAGAAAACCTACAGGACAGTAAATCTCTCTTACTGCCTTCCATTCAAATCCAAGTGTACCCTCCATTTACCCTCAGTGCTACTGTTTCCCGTTCCATGCACCTCTGTAGCGGCTCCAGAGCTCTGCTTTTTCCCATTGCCAGCTATGGTCAGCAGCCCCACGGGCTGGCTGCAGTCGGCTGCATCAGGGCTGCCCCTGTCTCCTCTAGTTAACCGGCTGCTTGTACATAGCTGCGTGCGCCTCTCACCCAATGGGAGCGCAGCCCAGCTGGCTGACCGAAGAGCAGACACGCCGCAGTGTGAAGGCGAAAGGCGTCGAAAGGTGTCGCCACGACGGAAGGGGTCTACAAGTGTGACCGGGAAATCCAAATTGGGAGTCTAGAGACAGACAGTCAACAGCATCCTACCACAGCCGCGCTTATGACTGCTGCATAATCTTAGCTCCGCGTTCTTTTTTTGACCAAAACTGTGGGCCGTCTTATTTACGTAAAAGAACAGAGAGAAACAAACCCTGGAACCACGCTGGAAAATTGAGCTCAAAGCATAAGACGTTGGCTGCGACGGCGCTATGAATAACACCACCATATGCCTATTTTTAATCCGGAGAGTCAGAGGTAGAGGCAAGAACACAGCAGATTAATCACCTTTGGGCTCCAATTATATCAGCCGCAAATAAATCTGTCGGCAGGTTCTCGGCGCATTCCGGCTACGATGTGCAATTTATGGGATGCGTAATTTATTAGTAATTAGCCACCCTTTTGTGATCTGTGGTAAGCACCAGTTCATGTCAGTTGCCCTTCCCCTCAATAATCCCAGCTAGAGCTGCCTGATGTAAACCCCAAGACTCACTTGCAAAAGAGATATCAATCTCAATGTGACTACCCTGGTTAAATAAAGGTTAAATGGAGAAACATTTTTTCAAAAATAGAGTCACTCTGTGGATGTGAATGTAATAGATGGAATGTCGATGAGTACGTATGGGGGAAAAGATGGTGTGAGGTTGTGAATGGAGGAAGCAGTTTCCTTCCCCCACCCGCGCCTGCAACGGGCTTCTGTGAGTCAGTCTCAGCGCCGGCTTTCTTAATGGCCTGGATGACAGGAGCGGAACCCAGACTGTTCATAGATCAGGACGTAAACAGAACCGCAAACATTCAGCTATAATATCTTCCATATGTGGTTCTGGGACGATCCGGTATGATGTAATAACAACAATAATAATAAAATTAATAATGATATTAATAATTTTTCAGAATGTTTGAGAAAATTCTGAAACACACACCTACAGCACAGAGCGTATGACTAGTCAACCGATGTATGATAACAGCCATAGCAACCGCTTCAGTAACTAGGGACACTGTCCCATTTTAACACACTTTCCCTTGGCATTTAAATACATTTGAGTTGGATCATCGCTGGCTGGGTAGAACGGGCTAAAATGGTGGCCAATTAAAACTGCGCACAAGAAGGGAGGGTGATTTCACAGGAGACATATGTGCATAGCCCAGCACGCAGACTGACAGCACAGGGCAGGGCCAAGGCCAAGGCGAGGGGGAGGGGAATCTATCAGATGGGTGGGAGTCATTTATCTGGGATTTTCCTGCTCAGACAGAGAGGGACTGAGCCGTGGTAAGGGGGTTGGGCTTCATTACATCTCTTTGTTTTGTTTTTCTGCAGTAAACACTATGACCGAGGAGGCCCAATTACTGAACTCTTTTTTTCTTGATCTCCTGAGATTCACTTATACACACATATCCACACACACACCCACAAATATGTAAGCACACGCAAATACACACACCCACACCCACGCACGCACGCACGCACAGATATACACACATACACACACACACACACACACACACACACACACACACACACACACACACACACACACACAAACACAGCTCACACTGTACCAGAGCCATGCACAGAGCAATCTGGACCAATCAAGACCACCAACTCATTGTGGTCCCTGCCCCCCTGATCGCTCTTCCTAATCCCAGCAGCAGACCCAGTGCTGCAGACACTAAGCAGCATCTACAGCCTTAAACCATCCATTGCATCCATCATTTCTACATGCACAAGCTAGCACCTGCTTACAGGAACAGCACTGAGCTCCCATTACATGTGGGCCTGAAACTACTCAGCACAGTGTAAACTGATACCCAGAAAACACAACACATCACACACGTGTGTATACACACACACACACATGCATGCACACACATACGCACACACACGTATGGACACGTACACGCACATGCGTATGCACACACATACGCAAACACAAACATAAACAAACACACACACACGTGAGCACTCACACACTCACACACACTTGCCCCATCCCCACATCCACTGGTGCCCAGCACGGGTGCGTGATCATACCGAGCAGCAGCAGGGTGGGGGGGGCATGGGAGAGCTCAGGGATGTGCAGCGCTCTGCTCTGGGGACTCGGCTGGATCATTAAAGTCGCGTCGATTGCGTAATGAGATCTCCAGAAGGAAAGGAGATTAGGGACCAGGCGTACAGCACAGAGCGCCCCGTCAGGGGTCCGGGTGGCGGGCCACCTCGTGCGCACGCTGTTCCTTTTGATGAAGCGACCTGTGGCCTAACCCCTCTAAACGCCACAGGGGAGGAGAGAGGAGACAGTGTTCTGTGACTCTGGGAACAGAGGCAGTGGGAAACATGAAAGCTTGTGGAATTCAGCCCAAGATGTGACAAAAATGAGGGGGGGGGGGGGCAGACCTGACGGTCAAGAAAAACAAGCAACAAAATGCCCGCTACAGACTTTGTGTTCTTTACAATGTCCATTTCACACTTAAACACTAACAGTGTGCCAATAAACTCACTCTACAGAGGCAACGCAAACTACAGTGTACCACAAACCATAACTAAAGCAAAAGTATATTAAATTGCCAATTAGTAACCCAAACTGTACACAGATACACTATGACACAACCAGCACAGCTCACACCGTGCCATAGTGTATCTGTGCATAATTAGTAACCCAAGTTGTACACAGATACACTATGGAACAGCCAACACAGTTCACACTGTTCCATATTGTATGTCTGTGTGTAATTAGTAACCCAAACTGTACACAGATACACTATGGCACAGCCTGCACAGTTTACACTGTGCCATAGTGTATCTGTGCATAATTAGTAACCCAGGTTGTACACAGATACGCTATGGAACAGCCAGAACAGCTCACACTGTGCCATACTGTATGTCTGTGTGTAATCAGTAACCCATGCACCACTGCGGACGCACACAGGCACAGCCAGCACAGCTCACACTGTGCCATACTGTATGTCTGTGTGTAATCAGTAACCCATGCAGCACTGCGGACGCACACAGGCAGAGCGCGGCCCTGACCTGACGTGGCGCTGGGGGGGCTGTCTCCGGGCCTCCTCCCCCAGCCGGTTGAGGGAGGGCGAGCGGCTGCGGGGCGCGCGGGAGCCCCTCCCCATGGTCTTCACTGTGCCATTGGGGTTGCTCTGCATCTGCTGGAGCAGGCGAGGGGAGAGGCTGCAGTGGGAAGAGACGGCCGAGGACCCGGCGGACGCGGCGGACGGGGCGGCCGGCGACCAGTCCGGCGGCGCGACGCTGGCGTTCAGGTTGTTGTCACTGTTGGAGCGCAGCAGCACCCGGGGCGCGGTGAGCGTGCTCTGGGGACCCCGACGCCGGCTGGAGTACGCCGGTGCCTCTCGAAAAGGCACTGGAGGTGAGAGGGGAGAGAGAGAGAAAGAAAAGGGGAATTCAGGTGTCTCATTTGGATAAAGTAGTAGTAGAATAATGGGTAAGAGAGCTGGTCTTGTAACGTAAAGGTTGCAGGTTCGATTCCTGGGTAGGACACTGCCCTTGTACCCTTGAGCAAGGTGCATTGCTTCAGTATATATCCAGCAGTATGTAAAAGTTGTGTAAGTCGCTCTGGATAAGAGCATCTGCTAAATGCCTGTAATGTAATAAAGTGCATGGCTGTCCTGATGTGAGGAAATCCAGCCCCTTAGCTCATAGTACTGAACACATTTGCAGAGGTGCTGTAAAGTGAAAGTGCTCAGTAACTCTTTGTCCCACATTAACAGACAGACAGAGGTCCTCGAAGGAAGGGATGAAAAGTTTTCTTTGCACCTCCTCCCATCCAAAGTACTGTACAATTTTGCAGCCACAGCTTTTCACGTGGCAGAAGCTCAAACTGTCTCCCACAACACTTCAGCAGCTGTATAAATTTCAAAATAGGTGCATTTTCCCTGTTCCTGGAGAGCTTTTAACTTACAGTGCTCACACTGTATTAAGCCATAGCGACTGGACAAGGTCACTGGATCGTATCAGTGCTCATTAGCTCTCTTCAGTGCTGCCGAGAACTTTAGGGTGTGAAAGTGCAGAAGTGCACTTAAGGAGAGGCAGCACTCCAGTCATGAAGGTGTAGGTCACACAGCCATTTCTCTCGCAAAAATTTCAGACTGTGGACAGACCGAAAGGGGGTTTTCAAAATATCTTTTAAAAAAACCACCTCAATCTGTTGCTTTTTTCTGTTCAAGTCAAGCTCTTAGTTATGCCAGCAAATCCTTGCATGACCTTGGCATTGGCCATTAACCAGTTAGAAATAACTAATAACAGTCAAAAGGAATGATTCCAACAACTTTATAAAGGTTAAAATGCAGCACATTTCTATGCACTACCAATAAATGCATTTTCACTGACGACAGCTTCAAGGGAAGTATGTAATGCATGATTCAGAAATGCATGTTCTAAATGGTGGCCTGGTTTTCTGGTGCTTGTAGGTCAGACAAAAAAGGCGCCCGGCCAAACATTTGGTGGGCCCAGCTGAGGCCATCCACACCTCATTAGACAGGGGACCCACGTTCCAGGGCGAGCGCATGCTCAGTGGGTCGAATGCTCATCCAAACCTCACGGTGGCTTCTAACATAATCATCACTGGGGCTGCGGAATTCTCCTGTGCTTTGATTGCAGAGTTTGGGTATAAACAACTAATGTTTATTTCCCTCAAACAATTCCAGGGTAGGAGAAGAGACGCCAGAACAATCAAGACCATTCTAACTCTCCGCAATACATACAACTCACAAAAAACTATCAGGACTGCGTACTTTCTGGGCAAGCTGATGTACATCGATAACGGCTGAACCACATTTTAACGGTTTGCTGTTTAATACAAAAGGGGGCATCAAAGAGCCTTTTGAATTTGCATATAAACCATACAACTGTAGCGCTTTCCAAGTCATCATGTTTTCCACCACAGTAGAATTGATCGTATTGCCTGAAAATGGGCTGGTTAAGAAAAATTAAGGAGTCAAGACAGAAGAAATCAGAAAAAAAGATCACTGTGGGAGTGGCCAAGAACTCACAGCTACACTGAAGCCACTATCAGAAGTGTCCTAATATGGTAAAACATCGCCAAAGACAATGGGCCTCATTCACAAAACTTTTCTTAAATTATTCTTACATTTGTTCTTAAAAATATTCATGGGATTCATGACACATGTGCAGACCTTTGTTTTTGTGTGTATACCAGGTCAATGAGAGATGAATGCTGATTGTTCATAAATTTGATGTGTAATCCTGTTCATGTGATTAGCATAAGGAAACAGGCATGAACAAATAAAGATTTGAAAAAAAAAGATGAATTGGAAAATTTATATAATTTTAAATATAGTATATTTTTCCAATTCCCAGTCTGAAGGTCCTGTAGTGGTAGATTTAGTTAAGCCCCACTGGGCACAGTGCCACCCAGGGAGGAAGGCTTTGCGTCAGCAAGGTGACCCCAGCCTCAGCACTTGCTGGTGACTTCTCTGCTCGATCACATGCTCGCAGTTTGACAGGGTGAGCTGTATCATTTGCACAGTTCTCTCGCACATTAGCAGTGGTGGCTGACTGCTGAGCGGAAAAGAAGCACCTGACATCACACGTCTCCGAGGGTGCGCATGCTAGTCCTCGCCTTCCCGAATTAATGCAGGACGCTGCAGAAATGTAACAGGACTAGGCTGTGACTGGGCATTTAAAATTAGGAAGGTAAAAATTAAAAATGTTGAAAGTCTTCATTTCCTTTCAAAAAAGCAGCTGAAATGATTTCATTGGACGAAAGCAAACTTTTTGCATCTTTTTCTGGTGACAGATACAATGTTATTGTATCAGCCCTTCGCTGATGTTTTTTCCCGACTTCAAAGGCCTGAGGAGAGAAGCTAACAGCTAACGAGCTAACGAGGCAACGCACAGGCAGCTTTCTCCTCATTAGACTCTGCTATCTGTGTAGCCTGCTTACAGTGAGGTGTGGGAGTTCCAAGCAATCTCTGAAGTCACTGTCCAAAGTTGGTGTTTATGTGCGTGTGCGCGTGTGTGTTTCTGTGTGTGTGAGCATGCGTTTGTGTGTGTGTGTGTGTGTGTGGGGGGGATGGGGCATGTTGGCTCATGTGCACCTGTGTACCAAATGCAGAGAGCATAAAAAACAAAGTAATGTGCACACACACATACACAGGGTTGACTAGCACAGCACACCTCTCAAACGGCTGGCCGACTACACCTTGCAGCCAGCGAGAGCGCTTCCGCTGTTCTCTTCCCAAGGAAGAGGAAGAGTGGGAGTCGCCAAGCAGTGGGAGCCGCTGAGTGACAGCAGGGGATTAAATCCTGAGCAGCCACTACCAGACCACCACCCCCTCACCTCCCCAAGGCATCCAGAGTCCCTCTGCTCCTAAGACACGGCGTGGAGCCTGATCACAGGACAAAGTCCGACACACAAAGCAGGGAGGGCAACCAGTGGGCTCCCCAATGGAGAATGGCTCCATCATCACATGAGAACATTTCACTGTTTCAGTGGGTCAATGCTGCACCTTTTCTTTGCCTGTGTGCAAATATCGTAGGCCACAGGGTAGACAAGTAAAGACTTATGTAACATCAGGATGCAATCAGGGCAACAAAAAAAAATCCAACCTTCTTACCTAAATAAATTGTAAATGATTCCCTTTTTCCTTTTTAGTTTCTTTAATAACATTCCTTTTCATCCTTTCAGCAACAATTTATAATAGCAAAAAAGCTATATAAAAATATAAATTGACAAATCCAAATTATATTGAGTGAGATTGATTGCACTGAGTATTTTCATTCCCTGTGAACTGTTGACGAGTCAATACATATCTTTATCAATGTCCTGTACTATAATCGGGTTAGAAGGAACTGAAATAACAAAGACCAAACCAGACCAAAGAATCACATAAAATGAACTCAAACCCAAAGCTGCCAACAGTTCCACCAATAACATGCTAATTTCCCTCCCAGATAGAACACCCTTCTTTTCAAATAGCAGTACCAAATGAGAAATATCACATTAATAAAAAATCTAAGAACAGCAGAAATACTAACATGCCTGATAAATGATCAATAAAATGATTTTTATAAATAAATAAGAACACTCGTCTGCAAAGCATTAAAAAGTGAAAATGTACCATTCTGAGATAATATGCTTTAAATTCTACTTGATACAACAGTTTATGGATAGTTCAAACTGCAGAATATAAGTATCTCAGCAATGGGAAGAAACGCTTTAACAGTACTATAATTAAACAAAATCATCAATGGGAATATCCACACTGTACAATTAGTTGATCCAATCTGAACTCAAAATATAATTTGTCTTACCTTCTTTTTTTAAGGCATTCAGTAATGACTTCATTTCGTCCTTTTCGCTACTTTTCAGTCCAGTTCTCTCATGCTATTGTGTGAAGTCGTTGCGAGATGGACAAAATAAAACGGTGCAGCAAAATACAAGCAAGACACAAAGTGTATGGGATCCCCGGGTTGCAAAGAGGTGTAAAAGCTGCAGGGTTCTTGGGGCAGTGCGCGGCGAAAGGCGAGGCTGGCTGGGCTTAAAGAAACCGGCACCAGGACGACAAAACCCTCCCCACATGATTCCGTCTGTCAGCTGGGAAGAGGACTGGGGCCGCGCAGAGCAGACCGCGAGCTCACGAGCTTCGCGTCGCTCTTCACGCTTGCAGTCATGTGAGCGCTCGCGCCGCTGCAAGGCTGTGCTTTATCCAAAAATGCACCGCCTTGTCGTTCAGAGATGCTTAGAAGCAGTACAGGCTCCAGCTGGAGCGATAGTAACTTGCACTTGTCCCACGTGTTTAGCACTGACATAAATAAACATGGGTGCACTGGTTTTCGTTTCTCCTTCTTTCAAAGCAGACCTGAACTAACACAATTACTGTTATTAAGAGGAAGCCTAATCCTACTTCTCTCAATAAGAAGTATTGCATTATATCAGTTAGCTAGTTTAGAATCATTCAAACAATTTTAACACATGCGCATTACATATCCCCGACTGAGAGAAGCATAATTAGACATAAAATGTATAATTGAGCCTCCGTGTGAATTAATTTCTTAAAGAACGTCTTGGAGATTTTAACCCTTCCTCCCTAAAAAAAACAGCTGTATTGGAAACAAACCCGGTGTTGCTAAGCAACCCCAGAGAGCATGTCTAAATCTGTCAGAGCAAGTAGCTTTGTTGAGGCATCAAAGAAATTCTCCACTGGTTATGGCGTGATGTGGGGTATTCTTCTCCGTACTATCAATATTGCTTTGATGAAAAGGAAGTTTGATTCAAGAAAATGGATGGTTGTGTTCTGATGGCAATAACAACATTGTACTATGAAAGAGGAGAGCAATATTTTGATAATCTATCTGGTGTGCTAATACAGCACTATCTATTCTTCCATATAATTACTGTTCTAGGGATCGACCAAGCTTTCACACAAAGTACAGTGCAATGTAAATCCTCATATATAATGCATTGTTGTTTTACACACAATACATTTAAAGTGAAATACAATTCAAAATCTTTCTCAAAATGTATTTGAAAAATTCCATGTTGAATGAATTCCTCTAATCCCATGAATATACATGTACACACATACCTCTTATCACCATTTCTTTCTGAACAAATTGTATATACTGTACACAATATGGACTAGACTGGTTTTAAGTGCATCATTAATAGCTACTTAATAAAGAATTAATAGAATTAAAATAATTAGTAGCTAATATAATATCTGTCTTTCTCTCACCTTTTACTGATTCATCTCTGATATTAGCAAACAGATTGTGCAAGCCCTCCATGTTGCACTGTAGCAGCCAAAATCAATATAGGACCCAGAGACCACAACAGCTGGGGATGTGAGCCTGGCATCCATCCTTGCCCTGCTGCTGGCACACAGATACCCTGAGGTACGACATGTTATGAAGAAATGATGCGGGTGGGTACAAAATCATCAGATCACACTGTAATACTTCACACAGCAAGGGGTATGAAGATTTCTCATGAAACAAGGGAATAAACTCATGCCCACATAATGTTGAAACTCAAGTAATAAATGCAATTAAAAATAACATTTTTCACACAAAAAATTATAACTAGAACAGTAACCTGACACTCATGGTTCCTGACTTGACCCATACAAAAATTTACAGGCCATGCCGAGAAAACATTCTCTGGATCCGCAAATGAACGTTACAGTCTACAGTGTGGCTGACTGAAGCTTTGATAAGTCAGTGACCATGTACATTGTTTGATTTGATAATTCAGGCCAAGATCTGATAAAAACATCAATACTATAAATACATTTTCACTTACTGCAATAATGGGGTCAGTCCCCAGACAATAGAAAGAGGTGGTGTTGGCACTGAACTAACAGAGAGAGGGGATGATGGTAGGCCTATGTGCATAGTTCTGGAGATGTTCAGTGGACTACCAGCTTCCGAGAAAAGAAAATTTAATTAAAATTAAAGGCATGCTATGCAGGACTTTTACCATGAACATACTTTAAAACAACTACGCTCTGTCATCACCATGACAATCTGTGTCTGTGTGCATTTCTGCCAAGTCCTTGCTTGTCTGCCTGTATTTGTTATTATAAAATGTGTTCGGGACATTTCTGGGCATGACCTTTTTTTTCTTTGTGGGCTGTATCTGAAATATGTGTGGCCAACAGAAGAAGGATTAGAAAAAGAGGAAATGTGTGTGTATCTGCAGTGGTGCATTTTCAGCTAGGTTAGCACTGGAGAGGGTTGCTGGTGGCTAACGCTTACTAGTCCAAGTGGCAGGCTAGCGTTCGGTAACGGTAGGTATCTGTTGTTTTTAAATTCAATTATGTTTAGCAACATTACCTGGCTGGCCATGATGACCTGAGAATTTGGTGTGGGTCTGAAATTTTACTAAATAAAAATAATAAGATTCCAATCCACTACTCGGCTCATATGGAGTAGCTAGCCATTGTTAGCTAGCTAATGGGGGAGTGTCCACCAGTCAGAAAATCCTATCCCATCAGAACTTTTGTTTCAGATACAACTGTAGTTTGACTACAATAGACCAATATCCATGTCTGGAGAGCGACATTGCATTTTTCACTAAATTCATATCTTAGGTGAATGTCGTGTGCCTTCATTGCCATGGGGTTTGCCTGGCAGGCCACGGCCTGCAGGGCTTCTAGGCTGCTTCCCTGATCTACTGAAGCAGGGAGGTGGCCTTCCATTGAGCTACATGGCAGGATAGGCATACAACTTTGCTGCAATAGATGAAGTGAAACTCAGTAAAGATGCAAAAAAAATTCATAAATAAACTATAAAATGGACAATGAATTGATATATTAGAGAATAATGCGTGCTTATCTAACAGAATTCCGCCATGCTTCCAGGCAGGCTAGAGCAGAACGAAGCCTGCTGGTACTGTGCTAGCAGTGGCTAGCGGAGGTCAGTTCCATCACCACGAAGCTAAAGCTAGCTACACGATAACTTTGCTGCATATGAAATTAAAGTGGGAGTTCTTGCCATCAGATATGTCAGTTGAGCAACTTGGCATACTTGTGACTGCCTGACTGCATTGAATCCACCTATCGCTGTATTTTTGAAAGAGATGTGATTCCAACAGTCTGCAACACAATGTTATAAAGCTAGCCAGAGTTATATCTAGTTGTTTTGTTGGTGTATGAGTTTTGTCAACTAGGGGGTACAGGCAGGGTAGAGAAGGGAGGAGGAGATGTTTTTGACTGTAAACACAGGAGCAAAGAAAGGAAAGAAATCCTGCATAGTATGATTTACGATGTAATACTTAGATGTGTGATTGTCCAACAGATACTTTATTGGAATATTGTTTCCATTTCATGTTTCATTAGTCTTGAAAAAATATGTCCTAAGGAGTGTGGTTCTTTTTTAATGAAGGTCTAGAAATTCCTTTCATCCATGCACCTGTTCTCAACATACAGACTGAAATTGGCATGTAATTCATTCCTATGTCAATGTTTTTTTTCTTTCCAGGGAGACCGTGTGGTGCAGTCCATATGGCGGCTGACTTTGAACCCATATACAAATCCCCTGTGTAGCTGGGGGTTCGATTCCCCACCATGGTTCTTTCTGTATTGTGATTGCCATCTCCATCTATAACTCTCAGTGCTTTCCTCCTGCCTGAATAAATGTCAAAAAATACATAATTCAACTCTTTATTTTTTCCCTGGCACATGATACAGAGACATGGGAAGTAGGACGGAGCGTAGCACAGTGGGTATGGAACTGGGCTCATAACTGAAATGTCGGAGGTTCGATTCCCGGGTAGGACACTGCTATTTTACCCTTGAGCAAGGTACTTAACCGGAATTGCTTCAGTATATATCCAGCCGTATAAATGGATACAATGTAAAATGCTATGTAAAAGTTGTGTAAGTCGCTCTGGATAAGAGCGTCTGCTAAATGCCTGTAATGTAATGTAAGAGCATCTTTAAGTATAATAGTGATGAACTTTGGAGGAACTGCATAGGTTTGTTTTCCCACACGCACGAAACCTGCAGTTAATGATTCTAAAAAAATTACTGTAGTTTCTAGTGGCATAAATACTCATTAGAGCATTTGCTTCAGGAATGTTTTTGAATGACCAGTGAGAACTATGTCATGCTGTCTTGAAGTATACAACCAAATTAACCCACTCTTTACGTCAATATTCATTCACTCATGTTGTTTCAGTGTTGCTTTAATTTATCGTCTGTATAATTATCAGAAGATGAATTAAACCAATACTGAAACAGTGTAATGGAGTAATCTTCCATTTTTCTATTCTTCTCCACTTAAGACTTTGCCCATTTCTCTTTCTCACACACAGACAGACAGACACACACACACAGAACTGAGACATTTTTCTAACACAATAAATGTTAATAATCAGTTAATCTTACCACAGACAGCAACGTGTATCTGAGAAAGAAAAGGTAATTGTCTTACTTTAAAGCTGGTTACAGTGCATATGGACATCAATTTAAGTCTCACGAAAAAATAAACTAAATCTAGGACAAAATAGGAGAGACAAAACACCAGATTTCACAACTCAGATTTCAGTGCTTCATTTCGGTGCTGTCTTTCTTTACTAACGTTACTCTCACTATGTCAACCAAATCGGTGACAGCAAGTACTGCCAGCAAGCTAGCTAATGATAAACTAGGTGAGAATGCCAAAAGCAAAACTATAAAGTGTGGCTATATTTTGCCCAAAAGGATTCAAACAGTGAGACTTGCCTTTGCAATAAAGACATTCTTTAATGTTGTTGTTCGCTCTTTATTTGAAAGAAGCCAGCTTCATCTTTGCACTAGGCCTACCATAGCTACAGGCCTTTCTACAGTTAATTTATTTTAGCTAACTACTTAGCGTACAGTGCTTTAGCCAGCAATACCATTCAGGCCTTTATACAGATCACTTGCTTTACCTAACTGCTTAGCTGACAGTGCTTTGATTTGGCTGACTACTTAGCTTACAATGCTTGAGCCAATTAACGGTTAATAACAGTAAGACTGTCCAAACCAGATCCCATGTGAATAACCACATAGTTACGTATGCTTATTGTTGTTTCCAATTAGATGTTGATATGTACACATGACACCAGTTCCAGAACCTACCAGAAAAGGAAGGCAACTGTTACTGCAACAGGTTTTGCAGTGACACCACACCAAGCCATAACATAGTGTATGGCATACCTGCCATCCCAATTGGTGCAACCAGCTAGCAAACAGAGGCTATGAGTAAAGCTATCAGCAAGGCACACCACATCTGTTTGTATAAATAAACAGAGCCACAACGGACTAATCCAATAAGCTTTTTACAACAGGAGGCATTTATCTTAAAAATGCTGCTATGGTTGCATATCTATTAGGAGTTGGGCAACACTATCCCCAAAAAACCTCTAATCCAGACAAATAGCAGCTAGCCCGAGTCTTCCCTAATTAAAAGGGCCCCATTAAAATACACAATTTGCCATGGGTCTCAAAGGACTGCACTGCTGTACGTTCCCGTACCCTTATTTAAATCAACACTAAAATAAATAGCCGTTTACAATGAAATGCACTTGATGCTACAGCGAGTGCTGACAGGGCTATTTCCAGCCATCTATGGTCAATAGTCCAACAATGGTGGTAATTACATTTCTGGAATATACAATCTCCCAAACCCTTGCATCAGAACACTTTGAAACATGTCATCGTAACAATAAAAATGATGCATTGCACTGTAGGTAACTGATGCAGTTTATTTAAAAGAAGAAGAAAAATCATTTTAGAGTAAAGTGCCCAGAATATGGAATGAGTGCAACTTCATACCACACAAATAAAGCTGACAGTCATCCGAGCTAAATCAGTCAGGTAACATTTAGCATCTTCTCAGCAGGTAAACCTTGCCCTTTGTGACTTCCTCTGCTTATGAATTTCAATTCAATTCAACTTTATTTGTACATAGCCTTCTACAGACACTATCACTGTAAAGATGCTTTCAGTGGAAAATACAAAAGAAAATTGGGCAACAAACCAACTCCCTAAACGTATACCTTCCTGCACATTAAATCCATTAAATTCCATTTATTTGAGTTATTCTGCAAAGAGAGTAGTGCATGTTGTATTCAACTGAAAATTTGAAAAATTACATGAAACCCAACAATGTTTTTAAATGACACCTCACTCAACCCATTTTAAGTTATTAAAAATGTATGGTTTTCAGTGGTCAGTCAGCAGTCAAGACGAATTTGTGAACATACTGTGCTTAATTGACGGGTAATTGGCAAACCTGGCCCAGAATTATTCATTAGTGATACCTTTCCTCTCATTAATTTTAAAGATCAACATACTTTATTATGTAAAAATAACTTTTTTTAAATCAATGCATGTACTGTACATTATTATTATTATTATTATTATTATACATCAGACTGAATCAAGATTGCTAATGACCAGCATCCATATTGAGCATAAAATTGGTTTGCAGAGATATCATATCAAATCTATAAAGCATAACATTAATAGTTTTAAGTGTTCCTGCTGAATTATATTGATGACAGATTGAATTGTCTGCAGATTCAACTCAATATAAAGCATTCCTGGTCCCAAGAAGTCCAGGTCAGGCCCAGTTTTTCATAGACAGCAGCCACTGGGGGTCAACAGAATGAAATGAGGTGCTGGTATGCAGTATTATTTTGTGGGGATTATTCACAGCTTATATAGCGTGTACATTCAAATAAAGACCTGTCAGTCTTCCCAAGGGCTCTTCCATAGCCTGGGAGATCAAATGAATTTAAATACAGCTATTTAAACTGGAGATTGTTGTTTTCCTACATTGAAAGAAAGACTCCCCCTTATTAACATACTGTGTATACATACAAGTGTATCCCTTGGCAACAACATCCCCTCACTTCACCTTCCAAATCCCAGGGAAACACTGAAACTAAATTAAAATGGAAAGGAGATTTAACTCACTTGCGTATTGACTTGGTAGGCTGAGATAATATTTAATAATATATAATAATAACAAAAGAAAATTATGATTAATAATGGGATTCTATATGTTCTGCAAAATTGTATCAGACATATACATTAAATATATAATAATAACAAAAGAAAATTGTGATTAATAATGTGATTCTGTATGTTCTGTAAAATAGTATTAGACATATACATTATGCCCCATTTTCAAGAGCCGTGTCTATTTCACGTGCCTTTCCTATAACTGTGAATTTGTTTTTAAAGGGGTTGGGGCAGATTAGATGTGCATTTCTCACACTGTGATGGATTAGAATAAATGTCCTGTCTAGCGGCTAACGGCACAGCTGTTTATGGCCATCCCTGCGTGGCAGGCAGCGGGGTCAAAACAACATGCTAGGTGTCCGCGTGCCCGCCCAGGCCCATCGGCATATGCAACGCCAAAGGGGAAAATGATGCTGATCATCTGTTACACTTCCCTGGCCGATTAAATATGACAGAAAACAGCCTGGTGCGATGCACTGCTAATCCCGTGACATTTCCCTCAGAATGACGAAATGTGTCAGCGGCATGACGTTGTGCGTGTACTCCATCATCCTGACAGAACCGCGACCGTATGATTCCTCTGGGCCCCTGTTTTACAGCAAACAAGGGTACCGATATCTGTTAAATTATTAGTTAAAAGACACCAAAGACAGTGCTATGACATACTGAGGTTTTTGTGTTTAGTTGGACATTCCAACATATTTAGGGGCAAATGAATGAGTACGTGGCTGGGAGTTGTTTTTATTTACATTCCCCCACCCCCCTAGCCGCACAACATGCCCAGTAACGACCGGAAGCCCATCCCGTCACCGCAACATCCGTTAGCAACTTGGGAGGGGTGTCTGGTGAGAGACTAGGCAGGTGTTACCATGGAAACTGTAACCCTCCTTCCCTGGGTGATGTTATGGCCAATTATGGAGGCTAATTATAAAGTGCTTCTTTTTTTGTCATCAAGGTTTCATATTAGATCATTCTAAACTTATAGAACATTGCCAGGTGTTCCCACACAAAATTGTGCTCTTTTAATCACCAACAACCACCT
Organism: Anguilla rostrata; assembly: GCF_018555375.3. Taxonomy (NCBI): domain Eukaryota; kingdom Metazoa; phylum Chordata; class Actinopteri; order Anguilliformes; family Anguillidae; genus Anguilla; species Anguilla rostrata. The sequence continues at coordinate 41,176,613 of NC_057937.1, read as the reverse complement.
TCACATTTTCTGACAAGAAAATTAAAAAAAAAACATAATATGTAAAATTGCAAATGCTGAAAATACTTTGCTCAGACAGCAATTTGTTCAGTATACCTGTAAAACCAGCTACGATAATGGAATAAAATCACGACAGATCTGCTCACACAAAGAGACGGATCTGTTTCTGAAAGACCATGTTCTCCCCACGGATTTCCCTTGGATTCCTCAAAGCAGTCATCACAGAGATCTGTCCCCCATAGCAACCCAGCGCACCGTTAACGAGAGCATCAATTTACATAGTTGACTAGAGATAGCGGGTAGCTAATCTGAGGAAACTGCTGATTGCAGCAGGAAATAAAGAGAACAAACCCAGCCGCGCTGATGGGTCAGCTACTGAGCTTCACAGCGGGCGGGTTATGCTACAGTTTATAAGTCCACTAATGATAAGACCACGAGCAAATATAGCGAAATGTCCTTACGCCAGAGTTCAGTGGGGTTTTTCGTTGAAGCAGGTAAAAACGTTCCGAAGCTCAGTTATTCACTGTTTGTTAGTATAAACTGCATTTGCAGATTGTAAGGCAATGAGTATGCTGGGTCTTTGGAACTATGCAAGGCACCTGGCATGTTTTAAATCTGCAGTGATAATCCCTGTGCCTGTAGACCCCAGTGTAATCTGTCTGAATGAATATAGGCCTGGTGCCTTAATGTGTGCCATCATGAAGGTATTGGAGCATCTGGTATTTGAGCATTCTTCACAGGAAGAAATGAGAGCTGCTACATATCAGTGGTCGTTAATAGTCAGGAGGAGGAGCGTGTGGACACTTTTACATTTCCTAGGAACAACAATCTCATCTTCTCTTAAATTGTTGGACAACTCTGTCACCATAATTAAGAAAGCACAACAAATACTCAGTCCAACAAGTTCAGGGTGTCAAGAGAGAGGATGCATCAATTTTACAGAGCTGTAAAATGATCCACTCTCACTTTTTCAATACCAGTCAGGTACAGCAACACCGCTGCTCATGAAAAAAACTGTTAGATAGGATTAACATGAACAACTTCTAAGATCATAGGCACTGAGCTCCCCTCTCTCTCAGTTACCCACACCTGAAGTCAGCGGAAAGGACTTTAAATTTTAAATTACCCCGCACACCCAGCCAACCTCCTTTTTGATCCACTCCACTCAGTTAAAAGAATTAGGAGCATAAAATCCAGAGCGTTGCGCGTTAGAAACAGCACGTGCCCTGAAGCAATTCATGTTTGAAACACCTCACAGGTCCACACCAGCACTTTATGGCATGGGATTGCCCAATAATACCAGTAGAAAGTCAGGGTTCGCACCAGCACTTTACTAAACAGAACTGCATATTAGGATTCATATTTGAATGTGCCTGGCACTTTTCTACTCATGCAACTGAACTGTGTGCAATAATTTCAATGGATCTTTTCTGCTTTTAGTGAGCATTTACGATACAGTGACTGTATGCATTTCCTCTATGTTCTAGGATCAAAGGGAGGGGTTTGATTCATGAAACTAGGATGTCTCTGTATAATTTATGTTCTGTGGGCACACAGAGACAACTTACAAGTAAATGTTAGGTTGATGTGGCAATAGAATATTGAAATTGAATTGAATAGAATTGAACTGAATATGCCTGTAGTCTCTGAATTACAGTTCAGCAGTCGGTAATTTCATGAATCTAATAGTAATGATCTAACAGATCTAATAGTAAAAACCTTAATAGTCTGCAAATGAGAACAGGGTGGGGTCACATAACACTGAATAAATGATTATGCCACTGACAGTAAGAGGACAGTGGAAGTGTTCTTGGGACAGAGCATTCATACACGCGTGTGTGCACGTATGTGTGTGTATGTGCGTGTGTGCAGAACAGCGCATGTCTGTGATGCTGGTTTTTCTTCGTATAGTCATTATCTATGTAGGTCAGGTCCAGTGAGTACTGCTAGCATGAGACACCAGCCCTGATATCAGGAGAGGTGGAAATATGTTAGGCAGTCTAACACGTGCTGTAGCTGAAATATATATTTGTAATAAGGGGGATGGTAAGGTGCACGGGGAGGGGGAGGCAGAGGCATAAATATGTTACATGGTGTGACACGTATGAGAGTGGAACTGTACATTGGTGATAAGGGGGATGTTGATGTACTGGCAGTGGGGGATGGTGAGGTACAGGCAGTAGGGGATGGTGAGGTGCAGGGTGTGGGGGATGGTGAGATACAGGCAGTGGAGGATGGTGAGGTACAGGCAGTGGGGATGGTGAGGTGCAGGGTGTAGAGGATGGTGAGGTACAGGCAGTGGGGGATGGTGATGTACAGGCAGTAGGGGATGGTGAAGTACAGGCTGTGGGGGATGGTGAGGTACTGGGTGTGGGACATGGTGGGGTACAGGGTGTGGGGGATGGTGAGGTACTGGGTGTGGGACATGGTGGGGTACAGGGTGTGGGGGATGGTGGGGTACAGGGTGTGGAGGATGGGAGGTACTCAGGGTGGGGGATGGGGAGGTACAGGGTGTTGGGGATGGTGAGGTAAAGGGTGTGGGTGATGGTGAGGTACAGGCAGCAGGGGATGTGGAGGTACAGGGTGTGGGGGATGGTGAGGTACAGGCAGTGGGGGATGGGGAGGTACAGGGTGTGGGGGATGGGGAGGTACAGTCAGTGGGGGATGGTGAGGAACAGGCAGTATGGGATGGTGAGGTACAGGCAGTGGGGGATGGTGAGGTACAGTCAGAGGGGATGGTGAGCTACAGGGTGTAGGGGATGGTGACGTACAGGGTGTGGGGGATGGTGAGGTACAGTTAGTGGCGGATGGTGAGGTACAGGCAGTGGGGCATGGTGGGGTACAGTCGTAAGTTGAGAAAGCACAGCTCCAGGAAGGTACACAAATTGGTGGACAACAGAAACAGCACTGGAAAGCAGCAAAGGAAACAATGCCAAAAATACATATAAGCAGATATATGTAGAGGACATTACTTCATATCCACTTAAAAACTGCATATGGAGAGGGAACCTGTTTCAGGTAACTATTCAACCTGTCTGTCGTTAATCTAAATCTGGTAAAAGCTATCAAACATCTTTTTTGTAAGCGCATCGCATTTATATCGGACTATAAGCTGGTATGTTAAGCATCGTAAAAAAAGCATGGCTTGGATGCAGAACACTGATGGCCCACATGCTGGGAAATTTGGGGGGGGAAGGAGAGGGGGGCCTCAAAAAACAGTGCAGGGGGTAAAGCCGTAACCATCTGTGACAAAACTGCCATTTTGTGTATCAAATTGATATGGTGTCAAGAGCACAAAGACGTGCAACATGACAGCTAATACACAACACTAGACTGCTGATAAAAATGTGGGAATCAGGTGAGAACAAAAGCAGTGCATTGAGATGACACGCTTCAAAGAGGACACAAAGAGGCTTCCAAATTACATTCATTATTAATAGTGTCAATAAATTACTGTGTCATAATTCATGTGGAACAGCTTGCAAGCCTTGTGTTCGCCTATTCCACCCAGAACATAATGCATACGATGAGATGGATACAGAATGGCACACAATAATGTCCTTATGCCACTGATATTGAAATGCATCTGCTTCAATGCCATGTATCTTGCAGATATTACTGAGTGATGGCATCTTTGATCAAAGATTACGACGCTTCCCTTCTCCCTAACAATAACGCTGGCTGCTCTTGTGGTAAACTAAATGTCAGACTGGCTGAACAGTGCGTGCAGCTGATGTGTTCATGAAATGTATTCTTTGTTCAAAAAAAGACATGTGAAATTGTTGGTTAAAGAACATCATACTTCATTTGAGCGTGGCATCTCCCGCCCACAGGCATTTCTAAAATCCATCCTGTAAATATCCCCAAATGGAACATGATTGAAAATACTATATCTAGTCCGGTCCACCTGATGTGCATTTCTGAATGGGTATGTAGAGAGAGTGGCTGTTGGCATTGTCGTGGAGTGTGCTGTCGTTATATTGTACAAGGATACAGTGTGACCTTAAAAAAACCAGAACGGAATTGGCAGTATTATCAATGGGTGCTCTTGTCTACTATACAGTAGTTAGTGATGCCATTAACTGAGACTTTTCTAGAATGATTTTCCAATTCTCCTTCAATAACTGTAGGTCAGGCCCTAAGAACAGTTAGACGGCACGCCCCATCATTACACCTGTGAATCCCAAACTGTTTCAAATGCTAATGCCTTCACGCAAACACACTTCCTAAACCCAGAATCGCAGAGCGGTTCTTCGGGGGTTCATGGGAGGGCACTGACCTTTCTCTGCGGAGGAGCAGGCGCAACCCATGGCCGTTAATCCGCTCGAAAATATGTCCCATCACAGACCGGGAAGATTTGGAAGACGAGAAAAATGAAACGAAGTTATCCGTGAGGACGCGGCCTGGGCTGCCAGACCACCATTTTGAAGGACACGCAGGGTTTTTGGTCGACGGCGCACACGGAAAGGCGAGCTCTCGCACCCGCACCGGCCCGCCGTTCTGCCGGTGCCGTCCTACACGGTCCGCTCGCTAGCTGTCACTAAGCAGATGCTCGCTAATCCCGCCTCACATTTCATTCGGCGCGGGACAGCTGCATGGAGCCGGGAAACAATCGCAGATTACATTTTTTATTTTTTTTCTCATTTATTCCGTCTGACGCCCGTAATCCGACCTTCTTAACCTCACGATGTGTGTGAAAGAGTTTAATTGGGGCTTTAATCCGATGGCTGCCGAATTAGGAAAGGCTACCTGGTCCCATGACCCCTACCTGGGGGTCTTCTGGGCACCCGTCACGCCACGGTGAACCTCTCTTTAAATTCAGTCTTTGTGGGATGCCCCCTGGAGGACTCTGGGGGATTTTCCCGATATACGCACGTTAATCCTCGTTGGCTTGGGTCCAGTCACCGAGCGAAATGGAGGAAAATCCAAACCCCATCAGGGCCCCCCTGGTTGCACATGTAAGCACACTCTTTCCAGTAGCAGGGCTCAACTGGCACATATTTCACACCCAACACAGCCATCAATCAAGCATCTTTCAATCTTGCCTGGTGCATGTCTTTTGTTTTCCTTGACACTCTATTAGGGATCTATTTGAAATTCAAATGCGTTCCTAGGCTGTGGTACCTACTGCACTGGGCACAGTTCATACAAACCCAGGGAGAGAAAGGAATAACTCACTTACCTATGTCAGTCTCTTTGTGGTTCTTAATTAACTCTGCCAGTTCAAAGTTGCCTGCTATAATGGCCACCTAGAAAAAAGAGCAATGTTTAATTTGAGAATTTGAATATGAGAGAAATTTAATATTACACACAATGCATGTTATATGACTGTACGAGATAGTGGTTATCTATCAGGACTGTGGAATGCAAAATATATAACGAATTCAATAGGAAAATAGAAAAAAGAAAATCCTATACATTCAGTCCTACAACCCTGTAATAGCATTGGGCATGGCCTTTGCCATTAGAAATATTCATATTTAATATTATGCTAATAATATCCATACATACAAATGGAATATTTTCATTACTGCTCCATTCCAACCTACATAGGGAAGAGAATTTACACTGCACTTCAATGGCTCACCTTGCACACCTGTGCATGTGAACATGTGTATATATGCAAAGGAAATGTGCATGTGCATGAATAACAATATTAAATATATGTATATATGTACAGTGTGTGTGTGTGTGTGTGTGTGTGCGTGAGAGAGAGAGATCACCCATCTTATTTTGCACACTGTGATAGCCACAGTCAGATTAGGGGGTTTGACCAGCTGCAGCCTGTAAACTGACTCACAGTGTAATTAGCCCTCATCTGTGCCCACCGCGAGTCTAAGCACACACAGTCCCACATACCAAGGCAGCTGAGCTCTCTCTCTCTCTCTCTCTCTCTCACACACACAAACACACACATACACACACACAAACACACACAGTTGTGAGAGTAATGAACTCAGGGGTCATTTTAGGCTCTGATCTAAGCTCTAACGCACATATTAATTCAACTAAAACTGCATTTTTTCATTTAAGTAACATTTCCAGCATGAGACCTTTTTTCTCAGATTCTGAGAGGTTGATACATGGATTTATTACAAGCAGACTCGATTATTGCAATGCTCTTCTTGCTGGCCTTCCAAACAAGTCAATTGACAGACTACAGCTTGTCAAAATGTAGCTGCAAGTACACTGACTAGGAAAAAAATGAGAGCTCCCATTTCCTGTCTTTGCTACACTGCGCTGGCTACCTGTGGTTTTCAGAGTTGATTTTTAGAATACTTGTCTTTGAAGCACTAAATGGCATTTGCATCTAAATATATCACTGTCTGCCCGTCTAAATATGTATCCAATCAAGCCCTAAGATCTTCTAGTGCTGTTCTGCTCAAGATTCCAAAGGCAAAGCATGAACAGAGTGGGTATTCATTTCCAGTGATTTCTGTGAAATTTGCCTTCAGATGGAAGGATTATGCCATATTGCATCATCCCCATGCAGTGTAGAAAAAATAAAAATGTCAAATCAAAGCAGCAGAAATGGAGGAATCCAACAGAAGCACACTAACCTAATTCACAAAATGAACCAATACGAATTTAAGAACATGCCGATGGACAAACGGCTAGGGAGGGGGTGGGGGCTTTGAGTTCCTAATGACCAAGAACAAAAGAATCAGCTGTGACAATGGAATGCATGAACACACCTAGATGAGACTAGTCTTTTGCAAATGAAGATGGAATGTAAGGATTAAATGGTAAACAATGATAAAGGCAAATTCAAATCCGAGTATATTCAATTCATTTTCAAAAGGGTGTACTTATTTATAGTTCATCTCTCTCTCTCGCTCTCTCTCTCTCTCTCTCTCTCTATATATATATATATATATATATATATACATACATATATACATACAGTATATAGTCTTTTTATAACTATGTTACTTCTGTTTTTACTTTTTATTCTGTTTTTATTTCTATTTTCTAGTTGCAAATGCTCATCTGTAAAGCATTTTGGGCTCCAAACCATTGTATTAAAAGTGCTATATGAATAAGGTAATAAATTAATTAAATAAAGGATGATTACAGCTCCTTTCCAAAGCTAAAGGGAGAGGGAGACAACATTATTTGAACAACAATAACAGTAGTCCAACTAAAAATGCTCTTTAAACTGACAGCTGGTACTTATTTACTACTTTTATAATAGGTAGTGTTTCCTTCCAGGACAATGTCAGAGTATTAACACTTGAATATTTGTATTGAAATGTACTGAAAGCATCAAACAAAATGTACTAAAAACATACATAATCATAGTTTATAACACAATTCATATGACCCATTGCTGTTCTTATCCTGCTGCCCTGCATGTGTAATATAAGGTTTCAAACTGTGGCCCTAAATAGACCCACAAGGGGGCAGTAGAGAATTGTCTCAATTCCATACCAAGAGTATTTTTGTTTATCCTTTTAACTGATAAAACACCAAATGGAAGCAACATGTGGTTCAACACTACTAATATACACTAGGAATTTCAATGATAAAAAATAATAATAATAATAGAATATGCTATATTTACATGTTTTTTTCTATTCTGGTTTCATATTTGGTGTGCACATACTAATACACCACACGGAGCAATTCGAAGGTCTTTTGCTTTTCTGGCTCTGGGTGGTTGAGCAGTAGAGACCAGCTGACAGATTAATAGCATCTTTCATGTTGCACATTAACATAAGGGTCTCAAAAAACACTTAGAGCAACCTGCAACCCACCCCAAGGGAGTGAGGGGAGCGGTGGGCTAGTGCTACGCTAATTACATTAGCTTTTACATCTGTGTTACATCTGTAACTTTAGCAAGAGCTAGCTAGCCAGCATACTGTCAGTATGTCAGTGGAAGTGACAAAAATCAATTGCAAATGCAGGGAAGAGGCTCATGTGATCAAATTAGCAAAGACAGCTACAACTGCAAACATGGGAACAAGTGCACACACACCAGAGAGGCAGAGAACCTTTCTCCACAAAGTATCAGAGGAAAAGTTCAACTCACACCCCTCTTTAACAGCAAGCTACACAAAAGGCACTGCAATGCATGTGCAAAGATTTTTTTTAAAACAACACCTTTAAAGTGCTTCACAGCATGAACCTCTATCCCTTTCCCTCATAGCAGACAACAGTGAAGAACAGTACCGTTTCACGGGTCTTGTTCTCGCGAAGGAATGCTTCACATTTTAAAGTCATCTGCTCAGGCAGCGAACATTGCGCAGTATCACTACTCAGAATCAAACCTTTCTGCTGACACGAGAGCAAAAATTCCCTTTTCCAAAGTGCTGATCTCAAGGGGGTAGGGCCGTTGTAATAATCTCAGATATGCCTCTGCATAACAGTTGGACGCTTATAAAAGACATTAATGCTTGTGATTCGTGGCACTGGTGCGTCTTTAGGCTGCCGTGATTGCTTGCCCTACTGTAGGAGCGTCCTGGAAATTACGCTGCGCTTATGTAACAAAGTTGGCTCGATCGCTCGGTCCAGATATAACTCGGAGTAGCCTTGAAATTGCACTTTACTGCTTAACGGGTCAGTACCCCCAGGTGACCACTGAAGTGTTAATAACACGATGCCTACACTAGGAAACCCCTCTATGGATCCATGGAAATGGCGGCTTTGACCATTCGTTCACTGTGGAGAGGGCTTCGAAGGCTCTCTCATTATGGAAACTAAAAAATACAGGGGGACGCAGCGGGATGTTATGTTGATTGCACTGGTATAGCTGTAGCTGCGTAATGGCAGTAATGATGCAGCACAGAAAATAATTGAAATAAATATTTGCTGGATGCAAAGGAAATTTCAGCTCGAGGGGTCTTGCAATTCAGGTTACGGGAAGTGACAGATAACCATGACAGTGAAGCTGATCGCTGTAGGGTCACTGCACTATTACCACAATCCAGTGCAATAGAGGTAGAGCAACGGATTTCAAATCTGAATAAAAATAAAATGAAGAAAATGCAAGTTTAATCTGAGGTCCTCTGGTTTAGGTAATCGAAAACAGAAAAACAAATGACTTCAGTAACTGAGCCTTGTTTTTGGAAACCTGCTCCGATGTGCATGTTCCTGTCTCTACGCCAAAAAAGGATTGCCATAGTAACTCCATGTTGTTTCTGGTTCAAGGAGTGGGTTGCGCCTATAGCTATTGCTCATAAGAGAGATGGATTTTCAATTACGAATGAACCGAATCTTATAAGGTGCAGATCCAGTAAAGACACAACTACATCGCAGGAAAGTGATCCAGTGGTGCTCTCAAAAATGGGACGGCCCTTATTAAGTGTATTGTGATAATTTTTTATAGCTGTTTAGAGCAAGCAGAACAGTTAATATGGCCATCTAATGGTTTGTGCACGATTCTTAAAACAGAGCACACTTTACAAACAGCTGATAGGTAAGTCCTGTGCATTTCTACACTGGCGGATTGCAGGCACCTGATTGGTCAAAGGTGTTGCTGGCTCTTAATGAGGTATTGCCAATAGTTTCCCATAATGGAACATCTGGCCACACATGGTGCTAGTGGGGTCTGGACTCAGACTTGGTAGGACACATCACAAGTGTCTTAATCACACGCTCCAATCAGGAGCCCTTGTGAAGAAGGTACTTCTGTACACAGTGGTGCAGGGTTTACATTGATCAAATGGGTCAAGAAAAGCATTGCAGTTTATTTGGAACCGGCCAAGCAGCCTACTTGAAGGAACATCACCAGCAGCGTTTCCTGAATGGCACCTAACCATAAAGAAGTCAAAATGAGGGCACAAAAGTAAAGCGAAACCCCAGGCCTTTGGCTGAGGAAGAGGAGCAGCCCAACCACAGCGCGGCAGGTGAGTCCATCAGACCCAGAGAACCTGCAGCCATGGACCTCTGAAAAGGTCACCAGACACTAGCTTTGTACAATGCACTAGCTTCCTTCATCCTTTCATCAGTGATCCAAACACAACAGCCAATTAGTCAATTATTGATTCAAAGAAAACTTCCCTAAAGGATCCTCACAGTCAAAACGTGTATCCAGCACTTCAGTATGAGTTCCATCTTTCAGTATGAACCCACTATTGTGCCCACGTGTGACTATTTTGGTCAAACATAAAATTTTGTCAGTTTTGCAGTATGTTTTACATTGTATTATATTACAGCCATTCTGCATAGTGATGCAAAATGAGGAGATGATCTAGTAACTACATGATGCTTGTCTGAACGGCAGACCTTGCCTATGCATTTGAAACTCAAGACATCCTTGTGACTGACTGACAGTGCGAGTAGCCAGGACTGAACTGAGCATCTGTAGTAAGGAGAGGTAGGTGACTCTTCAAGAAAGGTGAGATGTAATCTTTTGCGGCAACTTGAGAGACAACACCTCTGGAGTGTGGGTGGCCACCGTTGCCAAAAAACCCCATTAAAAAAATGAGATTAACCTGTACCTATCCCTGGGGAACAGACCACACAGAGATCTTGACTGCTCTGCACTGCAAAGGCATAGCCACATCTAGAAGTGACAGACTAATGGAAAGGACCGACAGGGATCTAGGCTTGACATTTGGATGGAGGAATTTACTTCCACCCATTTCTGTATTCACAACTTAGATGAGGCAGCTTGGACACATTCTGTATATACAGTATGGTTGGGGGTTGGCAAAGGGAATGTGCATTAATGCATAATGTATAAGCATTTGTGTATGGGGGGGGGGGAGGGGAATCAGGGAAAACGACAGAATAAATGCCGTTTTCCGTAACTACCGTACTCCTACATTTAAGTATGCTTATGGAAACAGACCAAATTACTGAACTGAGCTCTATCAAATCAGCAAATGGAGCATAGCACACATTTTTAGAAGGAGGGGATAAATAATTGAGATTATCAGGAAAGCTACAGTGCACAGAGGATGTGTAGATTACATAAGCGCTCCTCCTACGTGGATGGTAGACTCAAGCAGCCATGATCTGACTCCACAACACGAGGAGATCAGAACAGTAATCTATACTAATATCCACATATGACCCTGTCAGGAATAGGGGCACGTAGAGTAACACCAAGGACCATTTTCAACTGGGATGTTAATACCTGTTTGCTCTCTAAGCAGGCTAGCTCATCAAATGTTAAGTGCAGCGTTAGGGCATTCTGATCTTAAAAGCTTGGTGCTGCATGTGGTGATAACACTACTTTTCTCATTTCATGCACACGGCTTGTAATGAAACATAGGCACACATGAACGCACATACAAACACACACACACACACACACACATGCACAAATACTCATAGACACATACACGTAAGCACACACAGACAAGTGCTTGCACACACATACACGCAGCTGTTATTGAAACAACATATAAAAAATGCATGCACAAAAAATCACACATGCAGACAGGCATGTGCACAGACAGCCATTTACGGACACATATGTACACATCCATACATGCATACAATTACACATACACAAGCAGTCGTGCGTACAAAGTCCCACATACAATTTGCATACACACTCTCACATACAAGCCCCCAAACACACACACACACACACACACAAAATAGAGTAACAATCAAATGATCAAATACCCATGCACACACACACAAATTTTTCTACTCATTCTCAAATCCATCGCACAATAACACACACAAATACCTCACATATATGTACCAAATATCTCATTTTAGAGGCTATAAAATGACAAAAGATCATGGACGAAGGCAAAGGAATATTCAAGTGCATGCGATTGTGTGGGATGTCCACACTTACAGCTTCAGCATCTTCACACCTGAGATGTGGCCCAGCGTTACTGGAGAGGGGGTGGGCTCCAGTACGTGCACTGAATAAAGTTATTTTCCATGTCAAATCTCTCTCACACATCTCACTGAGAAATTGGTAAGTTTATTAAAAAAAACTGATTTGCTTCTTCATATAACCAATACAGACACTATACCTCCTATTTAAAACAGTATGAAAATATTATTAGAGGGAACTGAGATCAGTCATTTGACATTTGATAATATTCCAAATCAACCCAATTTCTAAATTCTTTGAATATTTATTAGCAGTTCCACATGTGTGTCAGCCTGTTTAACCAGCAGTGTAAAGTCATACTGTTACCAGTACTGAGGATACATAAAATGTATAATTTTATTTAGTATTTTTTTATATGTTACTTGATGCCTCGTCAATTTAAAAATGTAGGTCTCACACACTACACTCTGAGAGATGATTAACAGCCTTCCGCTAAACATGTTTCAACAAAGAATTTACATACGTAATGTATGCTGAATAATAATATTCACAAGAGTTGAAACATACAACTCGGAGCAGCCATTGATCTGGAAGAATTATGAGTCTTTGGACACTTCAGCTAGGATCCACTTTTATTAAAAGCAGCTACAATGCACAACCACCCAAAGTACACCAACTACAGAGACCAACAGTTCATACTACTCAAAATACAAGTTCATAATACAGGAGCGATTAAGCGAATTCTAATCAAAGAACTAACTTAGAACACAAGATTTCATTCTGAAGACTTTTCACTAGAAAGGGTCAATGGGAAGTACCAACAGATAAAAATAAATGATTTGCAAGCTTTGCCTTTATTTTTAAATCAAAAACATATTTTGTTACTGAGTTCACGGCAATGGGACATTTCATTTTCAGTCATATTCAAAAGCACACGCTCAACTGTCATTCATGATTCACACTTCATTTTGACGTTGTGTTTCATGTAGAACACTTCATTTGCAAAAACTGTGCCTTTTTCAGCTCTGGTGTTCTTCATTATGTGAGTTTTTTCAAATCATGTGTAGCGGTGAAAATTTTTCAAAATATTTTTTTGCACCCACATAGGTTTAAATTTAGTTTTTATTTCATTGGCGCTCCAGGTTCTAAAAAGTGTGTTGTTTTCTTGGTTTGCAAGCACTACCATGTAGTTTGTAGAAATGGTGGACTGGCCTGGTTTGGAGTTTTATATTGTTCAGAATACATAAAGACTCTACTATACAGGGAAAAATAGCATGGCTGCAAGGTTGAAGTACCTGTGTAAATCAATTCCAGCAATAGCCGCAGCCATGTACAAGTGCAATGGTGGAAACTCTCTGACTCATTTCATTAAAGCTACATATAACATTTGTATGGCCTTCACTAACTGAGTTAGCCAAGTATATAACAGAGGGAAATGTGGGTAGGCAAGTCAGATAGGCCATTACCACAAAGGTTAGTGTGAATCAGAAACCATTGCTCTTTTTCATCAGAGCTTTAAAAGTCAGCATTATGAAATCTTTAGTCTAGACAGGGGGTCATTTTTTTCTGGACTTCATCTCCCACAATGCATCTCCAGAATCCCACTCAACAAGATAAAAGGGTCACACCAGCCTATTATTTCACTGTTTTCCAATCAGGCAAAACGAGATGCCTTCCAGCTGACACACCTAAACAACAATTAACACAAGTGGAGTTACTGCAGCGCTCGAGTGGCCATCAAGCGTGGAGGACTGCCTTACATAAAGCCAGCGTTATCTGGGTCTCTCTCTCTCTCTGACTCATGAGGAAGCTTTGTTTAAGTCAACAATGTTAGTTTGTTACTATTTGAACCTTCAGGCTCCCAAAATATTCATGCTGTTACACAACAAGGATTGATTCGCTTCTTAAACGGCAGACTCCCATAATGACTGACAAGTAATTAATGGAAAAAGGTACAATCTGTGATGACTGAAATCACAAGCAGACAAAGCTCCCTGAGATGTTTCATTTAATCAAAGTTTTAACAACTCAAAGCTTAAAGCATGCCAGCATAACCAGAAATTCAGAGCTCCATGAGCGTGATATCATTTGTGTAACTGCGGTGCCACAACCGAGCTTGAATCAAGCCATTATACCCTGTATGGTGTGGCAGAGGTATGACAGCATTGCATTGCGTGTTTCAACATTGTGGGAACATTTTGCACAAGCTTGGATTTACAGTAATTCCACACATTTCACTGTCGACCATTTTAGGTCATGGGTACAACCTGTAGGGCATCTTGCTTTAAGCAGAATCAGCAGGAAAGGACAGAGAGGAGCGCATCCGTACCTGGAATGGAGTTTGGCTGTTGTAGTTCTTCACCTCCTTGCTGGCTCCGCGGACAAGAAGAACTCTGGCACAGTTATCCTGGGGGGGAAACAGGACACACAAGAAACCACCAGAGGTGGTTAACAGGTTTCCGATCTCCTGAAGCCTCCACCCACCCCCGCACCCCAATCCCTATCAAGGAAGGAGAGCAGATCAGAATTCGCCACGGCGAAGCTTCTGAAGCAGGTTTGGCGAACGGCTCCTCGTGGAAGCGGGCCAAAGTCAGCCCGGGTAAAATCCGTGGCACTTACGGGTTTGGGGGCACCTCCTCGGGGCCCCGCGGATGGAGTGTGCGCGGCGCGCGGGGGAACAGAGAGGCACGGGAGGCTGAGAGAGGCTCTGCGCAGCGAGCGAGGGGGAATCTTTTTATGCCGCGGCGCAGAGAGAGCCCACTTCCAATCGCTGGATTTAGCTGCCCACCCACGGAAAGCTCCGCCGAGCACACGCGCAAACACACGCTTTCGCTGAAGCGCACACACCGTTACACAATTACCCAACGGCTCCAGCACCGCCACCCGTTACGTCCTCGCCGCTCTGCACAGACCGTGAATTCTTTCGAGGCGTAGAACACAGGGGCCTGCATCCAACAATCATTTGTCCTTAACTGACTGTAAAAGCGATTGGTACTTCTTCGGTCAGAAGCAAGATTTGGCAAGCTGATTTTGGTGATTGTTGAACTTGCCAAACTGTGTTTGTAAAGAAGAGATCTAACACTTGCATTTAATTATAAATAAAATTCCATGGAGCTGTTGACTGATTGTAGGCCAGAACCAACCTCAACAGAAGGTGATCAGTGAGGGGGCCTTGCAAATGTATTGCACCACTAGAAAAATTAACATTTTTTAGAAGCAAGGATGTATCTTGTATCATTTAAGGCGTCTGTCTGTTCTGAGGGCAACTCTGATATTTTACATTCCTACTATAAAACAACAAATCTAGTAATCATTATCTTATTATGCTGTGTTGGATTGTCACTGTAATTCACTCCAAAACATCACACAATAATTTAGAAGGTATACAGTTTGTCAGACAAAATCACTAATTTTGTCAACAAAATATTACAGGTTTTGACAAAAAAACAAAAAACTATCTGGGATTTGTGCTTTGGTTCAAGGAGCTGTAGCATTTTTTCAGAATGGCATCCTCCACTATAAGGGAATTCACACCACTTTCCATTATCTCGCCAATAGAAGATGTGTGAATATTTTTTAGCCAGAGGGCAATCTCAAATGTGCTGCTCTTTTCCGGCTGGGAGGTCCATCATCGCTGCTGTACTTCTTCTCTGGATCAGAGCTTGTGGGCAGGGTCAGCCACAATCACAGCCACAAACATTGATCTTTTCTGCAAACTATACGTCCTAATGTTATTCTCCACAATACGCTGCAGGCACAGTACGATACTTTTCAGCTTCTTATCACAGAAACACAAGCACAGTTTTGCCGGAATTTTCTCACTGAGATATTCATATGTAGGTCTTGTTTTCCCTCCTTGTAAAGACAGCCTTCGCCATAAGAGATAACCACAAAACATACACCGCCGACTCTTAATGGGTTAGAATTTGTGTATTTGAACACATACCAACATGTTTGCTGCATTTCTGTTTTGGCGATTGGTTGAATCTAAATATTATTTGATTCCATTTTAAATGTTCCATTTAAAAATGAGATGTGCACCTCTCCTTTGATCAGAATTAGCTCCCCTGTAACATGCTGGGGGGGGGGGGGGTGTTATTATGTTGAGAAATCTCACCGGGTCATGTGCAAGTATATTAGATAAGTGCACACTCTCCGGCTGCAATACTCCCTGTGGGGACAGCAGGAGGGCATAGAGGGTACAGGAGCAGAGTTTAATTGGAGATACAGAAATTGTGAAAAGAAATGAAGGGGGAGGGGTGTTGCGGATATATAGAGATACACAACACATGCAAAAGCAAATAAAATGGCGGCACATTGCAGTCAGGCTGATCATGTTCCATAACTCATGAACCCTGACAGTAAGAATAGAAGTGTATGTTTGTATACAATTTCAAACCAAGAGAGGCATTATATTTTGAATTACACAAAAATGTGTTCTTGAATTTGATTTTCTTATTTCTAACAGATGTACCAAGACAAAGGTCTACCAAGAAATCCTGAAAGCATTTCCATTAATTATTTTTAATATCAATTTCCATTTTTTCTATTGCCTTGTTAATATATACAGCGCTGTGAAAAAGTATTTGCCCTCTTCCTAATTTCCTCCATTATTGCATATTTGTCACAATGAATGGTTTCAGATCTTTACAGAAAATGTAATATTAGACAAAGGGAAACTGAGTAAACACATTTTAAAAACTGTTACTTCATTTATGTAAAGAAAAAAAGTTGTCAAAAACCCATATCACCCAACTGAAAAGGTAATTGCCCCCTTAGTTATTCAATCAACCAATTAACCATATTTAGTTCATAACTAGATTTGGCTGATTGAACCCAATCATACTTGATTTCAGTCAGCCCTATTGAATCTAAACCTCACTGATATTGAATCTTACCATCAGAGTGAAGTAGTCACCACAAAGTTTCTACAAGCACACTATGCCATGATCAAAGGAAATTCCAGAAGAGATGAGAACAAAATTGTTGAAATATATCAAGAAAGGGTTACAAAGCCATTTCTGGGGCTCTGGAACTCCACCAAACCACAGTGACAGCCATTATCTCCAAATGGAGAATACTTGGAACAGTGCTGAATCTTCCTAGTAGTGGCCGATCTGCCATAATTTCTCCATGGGCGAAATGATAACTCATCCAGAAAATCACATCAGTCAACATCCCAGAAAGACATCAAAAGAACTGCAGGCCTCTCTACCCTCAGCTAAGGTTAGTGTTCATGATTCCACAATAAGAAAGAGACTGGGCAAAAATGGGATTCAAGGGAGAGTAGCAAGGAGGAAACCACTGCTAGCCAAGAGAAGAATCAATGCTCATCTCACATTTGCAAAAAAGCACCTGGATGATGGACAGATGAGTCAAAGGTGGAACTTTTTGAGGACATGAGTTAACATCACTGCCTATCAGCTGGACCCTTCTGAGCATGTACTGAATGCTGCATCTGGAAATCATAAGCTTCTTTGCAATTTTTCTCTGGAAATAACCTTCTTGCCACAATATGTTCACTTGGCCCTGCGCATCTAAGCCTAACTCCATCTTCTTTGCTATAGTTAGTGCTTATTTTACTTTACTTTACTTTACTAGCTAAACATATTAGGCTACCTGTAGTTTAAAAAAAACTTAAAGTAGGTAAGATTTAACTCAATTTAATTACCCCTTTGCACTTTGCAAAATACCCTCCCACTTAGCAAAATGATTGCAGAGACTTCCAAAAATGTGTCTAATTTTAATTAAAGCCAAAGAAGCATATTTTTAGAGAAGTTGTGTCTCTGCAAGTAGAAGACTTTTGACCTATACTGTACCTTCCCTGGTTCATTTTGCAAGATTAGTTTTGGCAAGCAATGCAATACGCATTAATGTGTGACATGTATGTGTGATATGTGACAAAAGGCAATCTAAATACATATGATCATTATGTAACATATTTTGGCCAGCACCTTTATATTCTTCCCCAAGGTGCATACATATCACAGAGAACATTCCACTATTACTCCCTGTACACACTATCACTGATTACATGCACCATAACTTGCAATTGCATGCTGAAAATTTCAGATAAAAACCCACCTCTAATATATTTAATATATTTTCTGCAACCATAAAATGTTGCTTTTTTGTGAAGGACATCAGTTTCTCTGTTCTACGGTTATCTTCTTTGGACACCAAAGGTCGTATATGAGCATTAGCATAATGTCATTGGAAAAAGTCAAATGAATGGAGTGTGTTGAAGTACACAGCTAAGCTTTTTTCCACTCACACGTATGTTCCAGATGACCCCTGCACACTTGCTATAGAATTTGTTTGTCAATCCACCTCCACTTCACCTCCGTTTGAAGGCAGGAAATAGCACTCTAAAGGAGAATATTAATAATTGGTTTTCAGAGGCCAGGACTTCTCTGCGCCTCTCCTTTACTCTTATCCCACCTCTCAGACCAGTGCTTGGCAACCACGGAAATTAGGACACCAGCGAAAACCACAGACAACGATAACATGTTGACATTTCACACGGAACAGAACATCTATCAATTCAATGTCTTTAGTTCAGTGGCCAAGGACGCGGTCGGCCAAGAGCGCATCTTCACCCCGGTCATTTCGATGTAAGAAGTGGCAGCTCGAAGGTTGAGAGACTTCTTTATGCAGAAACAAATCTCTACAACCACTTTTTCTGTAAAGTATGTCTCCCTATTCCCACTGCGTCTGGTTCTACCTGATGCAGGAATGCAATTTCCTCCAGATTCGAAAATTTCCGACTGTTTAACTGCATCTATACCAACATTAATTTAGCGTGATACTGATCACTTGGTTGCCACTGTACTGTACTGTCGGTTGTTGAATGACTAAAAGTTCAGTTGTTTAAGTAGGCATTTGCATGAGTTACATAAAAGCTATACAACCAAGACAGATGATTCCATGTCTCTTTTAATCAACTGCCAGTCCAATGACTCACATTCAGCCTCTGCATCACCCCATTAACTAAATGATCTAAATCTGTACCCACTAGCGTTATGAGCAAGCTGCATACTACCAGTGTTAAAGCTCATGATTTGCGAGCTCATTAGGAATATTCAGGAAGGGATGTAGTAACGGAGCATTCAAAAAATTAATGCTGGAAATAAGTATCTGGTTAGGATGCAGAATATCTCAGAGAGCATTAAACAGGAGGCCATGTTGCATACTACAGCTCTTTCTGAAAACACAGGGTCACTGGGGACCAACTGTGTGTAGACAGCAGTACATATGGAAAACAGCACAAAGGTACATGAGTCATCAGAATTCTGGCTAAGCAGTGTGCAATTTGGAATTTCAGAACCAGGAACACAATTGGTTCATACCTGAACCAATTAGTAATTAGGAACAATGATCATTCTATGCAACCTGTCCAAACCACACAAGGTCTTGCATGTCTGTTTTTTTAGCACAGAAAATTGCACTCGCGGTAATGACCTGCCACGCCACACAGAAGCGCTTGCCCACGGATTGCATACGCAGAGGATGTCCTTATTTGGGCATACTGCGTCAGGGCGCGCCAGGTGACAGCACCGCACCGTAAGCCGGGCGCGGCCATAACCCTGTCGTGGCTTAGCTTGATGTGCGCTCATTAAACGTGGCCGCCTACGCCTGCGGAAGAAGTCTGCTGACCACGTTGCTCATGTGGAGGGGGTGGGGGAGAGGGCAGAGCCATTAATGAGAAAGAGGGATCTCCCATTGATCTGCAACAGCCTTGACAAGAAATACCTCAAATACCTGGAAAAGGGAATAAAAACCCCTTGCACTGCATTTTGGGCATCAAAAAGAATATAACGAGGGCCAGGGCTGCATTGTCAAGGTTATCCAATCAAACGGCGGAGTGGCGGTTCTCTGAGGAAGCGCCAGTGTCTTCACTAATTCAGAACCTGGGCTTGGCAGGATTCAAACCCAGGACCACTGCCACAGTCCTGGACCACTGGACCATATTAAATTACATTATTTGCTTTACTTAACTTGATGGTACTGTACATATTTGTTTGACGTTAGTTAGGAACATACTAGAACAGCATAACAACAGTAATATTACAACAGCATTGGCCAAGTGTATAACAAAAGGAGGAATATTGTATATTGTATATGTATAGCAATGTTACCTACTACTGAAGATAACTTATTGAGCTGTTTCAGAAGATGTTTGAATCCCACTTAACTGCTGAGTGGTGAGAAAACTTAGTCTGAAATTAAGAAATGCAGAGGACAGTACCATTTTGAAAATTAATGTGTGAAGGAAAATATTAGCTCGACACAGTTTGAGCAAGAGCACCGTGGTAGTTTTTCCACCCGACATTTTGGCTTTCAACTCTTATGGTTACTTAAAATGCGTTTTCCTTCTTTTGACTGATGGTCATCAAGAATGCAGCTCAGGGCTACGACAGTATGGTCTTAGCTGAAATGCAACCTGGAGACTACACCATAGTGCTCCCACGTCAACAAGATGTTTTAACAAGGCAGGTGTGAGCTCAGTGGTGCGAGTGAGCAGGTGAGGGTGACGCTGTGTGAGAGCGTGCGCACGCACACACCTGGTTGTAGAGCGCACAGATGTGCAGCGCCGTGTTGCCCGAGGCGTTCTGCGCGCTCATGTCCGCGCCGTAGAACAGCAGGTGCTCCAGGTGCTGGACGTGTCCATAGCGACAGGCCTGAAACACACCACGGAACAGGGAAGAGGAGTCACACCAGCAGGCAGGGGGCAGAATTACCTTTTCATGTGCATATCCACACAAATTCACATCGACAGCTGAAGGATAACAAATTTTTCTTGATCCTAATTGATTTAACTGTGATAAAAGTCTTCTGTTTTTTTTACTCAAATCCTTATTTTTGATTTCATCAAAAGTACAAAAGTTTTTTTAAATTGGTTTGCATCAAATAAAACATTTGATTAATTACAGGTGAGCTCAAACATTTTCAGTCATAATTTTATTTAAAAAAAAGCACAAGGAATGCAAATCCAACAAATAACTTGCAAGCATTGTAACCAAGCAACATAAATGAAACCCCCATGGATTAACTTTAATGAGCAAAATTTTCCGATCCTCAGCTTTCAAAACGAAACAACGCTACTTCAGTGATTGTATGCTAATAATCTACAACAAATGCTCAACACATGATTAAAAATATATCACCATATGCTTATTAATATTCCTTTCAAATATTAATATTCCACTGGTAGAATACATTAGCTGATCTGGTGACCACAGGGAGCTACATTTATGAGCACACAGAGGATTGACCAGATAAAATAAGAAAAGCATTAATGACTGCATTAATGTCACTGGGGAAATAAAGGCATTCATGTAGGTCTATATCTAGATCTGAGATCAATGGAATACATTCACCAGACAGGGAGGGAATCAGGCCAAGGTCTATCAAATACATTCCAGTTTATGCATATTGAATATTGTATTGCACTCTGATACCATTCCCATCTGCACCGTTGAAGTTGCAGTTTCAGCTTTGTCCACTAGATGTCAGGGTACCTTCACCAAGCTTAGGCTTGTCCTGTACAAGTTTCAGATACCTTGTTTTCCTTCGGTAAACCTTCCGTTTTAAAAAATAAGCCAGATTCACTTACTAAAATGAGCACATTCAACCCAATAATAAATACAAATGAAGCGCAAATGAAAATAATCCTCCTGTACGACATACAAAACAATAACTGGGTTTAAAAGTGACAGAATGCCGGAAAGAAGGCCAAATTACAAACTAAAAATAAACCACTACATTAAAAAAAAACACATTTTCAGCGCGAGGATATCAACATAGTAAGAGTCAGCCATTCCAAGCTCCACCTACGCGGTATAGTTGTGTATTATATCGTTTTGTATCATTTACAGAAAGCTACGCGGACTCTCGCCCCTGGAATGATGGGTCTCTTCACAGGACGGGGGAGACGAACGGAGCCATTTTCACAAAGCGCAGGGAAGACGGCTCTCACAATGGGCCGAGGCCCGTCTAATCCGGCTGATATCCATCGAGGACAAAGCAGCACATGAAATTGCAGCAGGGTGGGATTCTCTTTCCTTTATTAGACGACGAAAGAACCCCTGCCCTCTGATAAGGCCTCGGAATCGCTTCCCCCCCTGGGCTTTAGCCTCGGTAATGTGAGCGAGATAAGACCTTTTAAAATAAACAAACAATGTCTGGACACCCGGTGGCACTTCGGCGCACTGTTGTTTCAGAGCTTCAGAACACACAAACCAGCACGATGAGAGAGCTAGAGAGTGTTCGTCGTTCCAAGGACCAGCATTTGCACGGGTTTCTTATTGCAAATACTGCCATTGATATGGTCCGCGATTACGTTTGAGTGGATTTAGTAATTCCTTGGCACGTTTAAATGGTGTGAAAAAGCTTTATTCACAAAAAGCACATTGGGGCTTTACAGGTATATTTGCAGACTGGCTGAGGGTCATTAAAGGACAAGGACCGAGTTACACATCTCCAGTTAAGGAGATACTGCTCTTAAATGAGCACATTGCCTTATTCTCATCTCAGACCCCATTTATCAAACTCAGCGTAAATTTCATAATGAGCCATAATAAATGTGTGCGCGTAAATCCATAATCCTGTATAAGCATATAAAAGTTGCGAAAATCCGCTTGGTTCTGGAAGACACGTTTTGCAAATATATTCTCTAAGAGGGGTAGTGCAGCCATGTTATGTACAGAACAGCACAACACAAGGCATATTAATCCAAACCTGGATTTGACGCGTTCCATCTCACAATGCCTGTTCTCGTCATTATGTTATGTTATGTTATTGTCATATAGTATCAGCCAACCACTTTTTCATGTTAGAGTTATTCATATGTGCTTATGCTTTTATTGTGTAACATATAGCACAATATATTCTTTCAACACACCCTGTAAATGTGAATTTGTGTAGCCTTTTGTAAACAATACGCATAACCGTTTAGATAGATTATTGTGACACATCAGGCCTAGCTGTTAACTGACACCTCCCTAACTCTTGTTGAAATGAATTGATACAGCAGTGCTTTGCACTTTGAATAACTACTTTACACATGCCTGTTCTATTATTTGATTTAAGATAAAGAGTAGAACATACAGGCTTTCAATATGACTTTTCTGCCATTAGTTGTACACAGAACTAAGCACTTTCAGATATCAAGTTAAAATGTGATAAAATGATAAATCACATAAGTTAATGTGGAATTAGCTTATTCTTCCAATAGATGGTCAGTATTGTAACTATTGTAATGACAAAGCCCATTGAGGTTACATTTACAAAAGCATTTCATGCTCATGTGCAATGGTGATGGCAAAAATGCTATTGTTCTTGCCTGGTTAGTAGGCATTTAGGCTCACAGGATGTGATGTCATATAGTAATTGTGCTATAACCCTGTCAATCACAGTGAGTGATCGCGTGTCACAGTTAAAGGGGAGGAGCTGAGCTGAGCTCACCTGGTGGATCTCGTGCCAGCCGTTCTCGTCCTGGCAGCTGACAGTGGCCTGCTCGTGCAGCAGCAGTTCGCAGCAGTAGGGGTCTCCCCCGACCATGGCAGTGTGGTAGAGTGCCGTCAGGCCTCGGCTGTCCTTGTAGTCCGGCGACGCTCCCAGCTCCAGCAGCGTCTGCAAGAGGCCACCTTGAGCCAGGCATCCATCTACTATGACCAGAGGAATCTTACTGCACTCTCTGTCTGAAAGCCGGAGCTCTTCTGATTCAGAGACATCAAACCTTCAGCCAAGACACAAACAGTCCTGTAGTCGCAAGCTAGGTGGCAGCCTTTTATTTTAGTCAGTGGACTACTACTTCAAATTGTACAAGGTGAGTGTAGCATTGGTGTTGTAAAGCATTGGGAAAAGCACTGGGTCACTTCTACAATGGTCCCAATTTTCAAAGTCTAGAGTGCAGCACAGTGAGCTGGGAAAGAGAATGAGCAAGTCGATGAGCACACAAACGCTACCGTCAGGGCCACTTGGTTCTTAGACTTGGCTGCCTTGTGCAGGGCGGTCAGCCCGTCTTTCGCCCGGAAATCCAGATGTGCACCCCCGTTTTTCAGGGCCTTGATTACGTCCACCATGTTGTCCAGATGGGCGGCGAAGGTCAGCGGGGTTTCTGCGAGGGGGCAGAAACAACAGGACGTACCCTCAGAATTCGCTCAGGCTCGGGCTCAACAGAGGTGGAAAAATCCAGGTCCTGAAAGTAAAAGTCCACCCCAGTATTTTGTTCCAAACACCTGGATTTGTTAATTAGTAGAATAACCTTTCAGCAAGGAGATAGAACTAATTAGTGAAATCAGCTGGTTGAGTTCATGGGTGGAAGAAACACATGGCAGGACTTTTAATTTTCTGACACCTGGACTTCTGCTTCTAATCCTCAGGCTTAGCATTATTAGGACTCAAAAAGGGAGATGTGTGATGGTACAGTATTTTACAACAAAACTGAAATCCTGAAGTGATAACAAAACAGAATGAAAAAAGATTTATTCCACACATGCATCCCCTCTGTTTTTCAGGCAGGGGAGTCGCTAAGCCAAGTCGGGAAGACCACGCTACAAACTGAGCAAAGAGAGATCGTAGTAACAACGGACAGACAGCATAGGTGCAGTAGTTGTTACGTGCTGGGGGGTTGGGGGTTGGGGGGGGGGTGGTGGGCCTGCAGGTTGAGCCGAATTGTGTAAGTGGTTTTGGCAGAGCACCAGGAAACAGAGGCCACAGCATGGCTCATTTAGATTCGGTCTCTGTTGAGCCTGCAAGTGGAGGTGGCCCTGTCGAAACAGTGCCAGAGGCATCCGATGGAGAAAATGCGCTCTCCGCAGTCCTGCCTCCCCAATCGCAGGGCTGAGTCTTGTGTGTGCTAATGCTGGGGCCTGTCACAGCACCAGTTATGCAAAACCTGCATTTTAAGTCTGCCTTCTTTAGCAGCTTAAAAATGAATGAATGATGTTTTCCTATTTTGGGTCTTCTCCAATGCGGTCTGGTGAGTTTGGCATTCACATAAATGCAGTTTGTATTGAGAACAATAAAACCTGAATTTAAGTCAAATTTCTGGACATATATTAAGACTTCAAAGGTTTAACCGCTTGCCTTGTTCCACCTTGTGTGAACAACAAACCCAGTGCGTTTACAGCGGTAACTTTCCAAAGGTAAGACATTTCAGATGTTCTGTCATTTCATATTGTTATTCAATACATGTGGAAAACACTTTCACTTCAACGACATTAACAGACAGTGCACAAACGCACTAGTTTTCAGCGATACAAAAGCTTTTACCGTGTAATAAATAATAAATAAGAGCTTTTAATTTTTAATATTAAAACTTTCAGGATATTATTTGCCACGAAAGCCTCGCTAAGACCGTGGGTGGAGGGAATTCATGGAAAGCAAAATCAGATTTCACTAACTAATCCCCCTCGTTTAAAATGGGAAGATTTCATTATATGATGTAATTAAAGCCAAGAGACACACATTCCCATATTTGCATTTTAAATAACCACCAAACTGTTATCTTTAACTAATTGCGCTAATTAAGAAGGCATGGAAGAGAGGTTGAAGCATGTGCACAGAAAAAAAAGGGGGATTTCAGAGGATCTTTCCACTGCAATATATCACCCTCGGCCAAAATTAGATGCAATTATCATTGCCGTCCTATCCGTTATGAAATTATAAACGCTGACATGATTAAGGTCTCGGAAGCTGCCCACTCCAGAACTGGACCACATTCTGCAGAGCAAGGATTTTTTGGAGCTGACAGATTTTGGAGCTGACAGAACTATTGCTAGGGCAAAGACTTGCCTTACTGCATTAAAATTAAGCTGTCAGCGGCAGTGCACTCGCAAAACCACTTAAGTATTATGAAATTCCTCTTTCATACGCGTGCACAAAAGAGGGAGAGAGAGGAGGAGGCAGGGAAGACAAGGAGTCTGGATTCTATTCTATTGCACTACCGTTCGCTCTCAAAGTTTCATTAATATCTAAGTGCTACTTCTTATACAGAATTTTTCGAAATTATACTGATATGTATATCAAATCTATTCAGTCCAGATTGAGTCTGAAGAAACGGAAGGTTCTGGAAGCACAGTATCTACTGTAACCCAATGAAACTAGCCTCTTTGCTTTTTTTCTTTCGCTATGACAAAATGAGTGATTGCAGCCAAAATGTATTGAATCAACATAAAAATGAATTAAAAGTAAAAACATGTCAAATAAACAAAAAATTTATTTGGACACTTCAGGTAAAGTTGGACGTGGTCAACACAATAATAAACAAAAGCTGGCTGTGAACCCTCCAGAGATGTGAATGTGACAGCTGTGTATGTGTGGAGATGTGAGCTCAGACACTGTGACGAGAGAGAGAGAGAGAGAGAGAGAGAGGGGTGGAGGGTCCAATTTCTCTAAGGTTACTTTGTTATTAACAAAATAAAGCTGCAATCTGGTCAGACACACAGTATTCATTCACAGAAATCAAGCTGCTTCTTGTCTACACACTTGATGAGAGGTGAGCTGCTGTAGGCAACAGTGAATATTGAACGGAGCAGCAAAATGGAGCAGCAGTCTGACAATGGATTTTTTTTTTATTTAAGAAAAAAAACTGGAAAAGTAATGAAAAATGTACAGCTGCCATACATTGCTTTTGAAGTCTTTCCATTTCAACTGCGAGATTTCAGAGACCTCTGACATAATATTAGTATTCCTAATTTCCACAGAAGCTTCAAAGAAGATTGCAGAGAGGATTTGTGAATTGAACCAATTAAAATGTATTTGCCAGCATAACAGCAGAACATGCTGTAAGGAGGGGCATGGTTTGAATCCATCAGGGTGGCTTAGTGTTATTGTCAATGTACATGTGTTCACGCGTATTACAGTATTCACTGAACTTTAAAATGAAGATTCAGGAGAGAAATTTACAGACAACCCGTTATCCTATTACCTCAACCTGCTAAACCAGCTTTCTCTACAGGCGAAACATTTCTATCTATTTATTTACTCAACAAAACAAATTTAAATTAATTTTTACTGTCTGGAAATTGTTTTGCTGAATCATAAGTATATAATGCAATTAATAGCAGGTATGTTTTCCCCCCGAAAACAACTGCAGTTCTTTTCTGCTAGCAAGGTTGACCGTGTTAACAAAACGGAAGTGTTACAGTCTTACATTTATTTATGTGTTTAACATTTTTGTTTAGTAAGCAAAATGTATTGCTGATTAAAATGTTATCCTACTGATGCTTAAAACTGTGAGCTATTGAATTATTAATGGTAAGGATATGTATTTTAAAACAGATTTAGACAGCCCTATTAATTGTTAACACGCTATAACCCATAGCTCTGTGTACATGCTTATTGCAGTGGGGGTTATAAATGCAGATTTGTTGTATTCTTACTGCAGTGCACAGCCAGGTGTCACTGCAGGTCATGAATCGGACCGCATGCGGTCGCGGTGAGCATACCACCGGTATCGGCGTCATGGTAGTTGGGGTCGAGCCCTCTCTCCAGCATCTTGGAGACCTTCTCTGTCTGGTGGTGCTGAATGTGGTCCATGAACTTCCTCAGGTTGGCCTGGAAAAAATGAGAGGGGGAGCAAAGGGGGGCGGGGGGGTGTCAAGAGGAGTGAGAAAAAAAGAGTGAGACCGAGGGAGGAGCAAGCAACCGAGCGAGGGATCCAGGACTGATGCCCACCCCCGGTCCCTGCTCTTGTTCCGACAGCCCAGATCTATGTTCCAGGGACAAATGTTCCACCGGCTTTCCAGGCCAGTCAAAAATAGATAGGAGGTCAGCTCCCTTGACACCGCCGAAGGAGGAGGGATGTCGGACGGAACAATGGCGCCTCCAGCCCGCCCTTCACCTCCCTCTCCGACTGACAGAGAGGCGCGCGCCAGACCGCTCGCCCCGATAACGACGCGGGCTCGCTCAAGGGTATCGGATCCGCCAGGCTGACGCGCGCGGGGGGAAGACGAGCTCAAAGGCTGGGGAGGACACCCGCACCGCGCCTCGATCCCGCCCAAAGCGTCACCCGGCGGAGAAAGATGAGCGCGGCCTCGCTTTCTCTTTCATTTCTCATCTTTCCATCATCAAGATTTCTCAGGGAGCAACCAGCTTTGTACTGTCAGCAGATTTACTTTGACGTCTCAGGGCCGGGGAGGCACGTGGGGAGATGCTACAGTAACACAAGATACGCATCTCTACAGTAAGCACATTAGGCATGTTGGTAGATCTGTTTAGTCAGTGGCATGATCCGAAATGAACTTTTTTCTCCACCAGCCACTGTGACAGGTTGATGTAAATTTCTACCAGTCACTCAGAATTTCTACCTGCTGGTTCGGAAAACGATGCAGGAAACATTTGGATTACAAGCACAGACCCATATAACATCATGGAATGCACTGCCACTGCAGCTTCACTGTGTTCATTGCCAATCATGGAATTTGAACCAACCCAGCCTCTTTAATTTACAGATAGAATAACACTTCTTTAAGCTATTATGTAGCAGCCACACACAGTTAATTCTGCTCCTCCTCTGACTCAGACAGACGACATCTGCATCAACAACAAAACTGTCCACCTCCACAAAGTGCTCGCTGTCCAGATGCCACACGTCTGCTGTTAGAATGTGCGACATTCAAATTTAACAAAATCCAATCATAGAAATTCAACATGTTTATTAAAAACCTATTTGTTAAAATGATACAAAACAAACGACCCGCCACAGCGAGCGAATTAACTGTCTTCGGTGGGTGGCGGGAGTTACTTTCAGACCCTGGTCAGTGGGTCAAAGCGCCCATCAGGTCCGGCTCACTGCACTGTGCTAGCAGCGGTTTTGTGAGGGATAGGCAGTGCTATTAGCACAGGGGGCTCTTTGACCTACATGGGTCTAACCCTCAATTAACATCATTTAGACGGTTAAGATTAGGAAGATGGCGTCACAAGCGGTAAGGCGGATGGCCTGATTACCGATGGTTCCTCGATAAGCTCGAGGTTAAGGCTGCAGGCGCAGCCCGGCTCCTCAATAATTTACACTGTAATTCAAGTCTGCGGCAGAAGCTGAATTTAAATCAATTACAGACTATGAAGTGGATTTGGGACCTCGTTATTTCACACTGTGTTATTTCCCTCTTGAGGAAACAAGTTTATGGCGCCAGTCTCATGTCCTTGGAGACGGTGCACTTTTACCTGTAAATATGGAATCTAATTTCTTTATAGAAGAAACATTTCTATATATAAATATAAATTATTCCATCACAGATACACATTGATGTGACACAGCAGTCTAAGGGGATTCCCTTTTGCCGGTTTATCATGGAAAAGCCTCGTACAGTAGCCCGAGTCATATTATACTTCCTCCTTTTCAATAATACAGAGAACTTGATCAGCTCATGCCAAAAAAAGACAATGAAGGAGAGATGGGAAATTATGCAGCTGAGATAGGGAGGCTGAGGCCAAGGAGAGGCTTCAACCCAGAAATGTCAGCTGTCTCCAGGCTGGGAGTTCTGAGATGCGTGTAACCATTTACTCTCTGAGGCTGCCATGGAGACGCAGAAACAATTCAGAGTACACAAATTTCTGATAGAAGATCCAGCCTCTTATACTGGTCAAAAGCAAAGGTACACATCAGTGCAAACCGATGTCAAGCATG
Organism: Anguilla rostrata; assembly: GCF_018555375.3. NCBI lineage: Eukaryota > Metazoa > Chordata > Actinopteri > Anguilliformes > Anguillidae > Anguilla > Anguilla rostrata. The sequence goes on along the minus strand of NC_057937.1, from coordinate 41,147,229 downwards.
CAATTTCTTAGAGTTAGCCAGAGCACTGAAGAATCAAATAGTGTCATTTTGTGATTCTTATGGTACATCGTATTAAACTGCATTTATATAGTGTCCCTTTTATCTCTGGTTCTCTGGTGGGGGGGGGATCATGACTTCACATCACCCTCATCCCACATAAGCTGACATGAAGGGGAGAAGGATCTATCCAATGAAACTACAGGACGCCCCAATTAGCCAGACTGGGTATTACGTATAGAGTAGTCATTTGGAATTTGTCCAGAACAACAGGGAACGCCCCTACTCTGTGTGATAAGTGCCATGGGATCTTAAACGGTTGGGAGAATTGCAGTGCAAGATCTCATTTGAAAGAAAGAGACAGTGTAATTCTATACATATGGAACCATGCTGTCAGCCGACTATCCCAGTGGCTCAATGAGGACAGTGACTGACAGATGATGTCACTCTGCTCAGTCCAGCTCTGGCCATAACTTTGAAAAGAAGGTACAGCCATAGAATGGCAGCCATAGAAATGTATGTGCCGTTGGCAAAACTTTCAAGGACAAAGAACAGGATGGGTCAATGGCTACAGTATTCTGTGAGGGGTACCTTTATTTGCCAGCTTCAAAGCTTAAGCCATTGTGTTGTGCTAAATGTGCAGTATATTGGAATGTGCCTGATTGGCTGATGGAAAGACAAGACGTGATTAAGACACAAAAGAAAAGCAGAATAAGAAGATATGACAAGATAAGCTTGGCTTTGACAAGCTCGCCTACAGCACCACAGTCTGTGTGAATAAAACGTGTGAATATTTCCAGGGGTATTCTATCAAATTTACATGAGCACAAGGAAATGCAATCTTGTTTACTAAAACAGAAAGGGCCAGCAGGCAAGCCTACGTAATACCTTCAATTTACAAAATACAGACAAACACAAGTTTTGAAATTTATCTGATCAGCCATATGAGCAGTCTTGCTTGCTTTGTCTTACATTACATTAAACAGAAAAGGTCATTTGGTGAGTAGTAATGATCCAGCTTGTATTCATGAATGTGTTTTTTCCCCGTTCCGCATCCACATATTCTCTGCATTGTAATGTGCAATCAGTCAAGACTACAGCTCTGACTCCAAATCACCCTAACACTGATAAGTCAAACCCACCCAGGTTCCCAACATTGTCTCGGAGTAATTAAAGAACTGCCTGCTGGAATACATTTGGCCAAATAAGACATTTCCATGATAATATAAACAGTTCAGTAAATTCATATGAGCTTTTCGGCAAACAAACCTTTGTGTGAAGTTTGGCAATCTGTTTCTCATCGACGTTTGGCTGCTTGTAAATTCGGCTCTTGTAGCGAAACTGCAGAATGAAACAGAGAAGGTTTGTGACTCTCATTTATCGTAAAGTCACTTATTTCCGCTCTTTTCAGATGTAATATACAATACATGATACTGGCACAGTAAAGTACATTTTCTTGGACATTAAAGGTATAAGATGATATCCATGAGCAGGCAAATTAATGTAGCTCTCGGAAAAAAGAATATAGTAATTACAGATTATCGCTGTATATTGCCAGAACCCAACAGTCAGAAACCCTTAAAAATCAACATTCAAAGGAGCGGACAAATTTGGAATCTGAGGACCAGGTGTTCTGCACCTCTAGTGTCGGGACCCCTTTGCTGATGGGTTGAGGGTACTCTCTCAGGAGTCGCTCCTCGTCCAGAAACTTGCCATCCCTTCCGTTGCCGGCAGGCTGAAAGAGTCCATAGTTCAGGACGTCTTTTAGACTCTGGTTCAGTGTGCACAGGATCCGTTGCTTGGCAACCCATATGGTGGCATCGGGGTTGAACCTCATGCATTTCTGTTCAAGACAGAGAGAAGGTTAAAAGCTTCACTTTTTGGCAGGAAGAGGCACCCAGATGAAGCGCTGACACAATAGCTAACAGACTTGCCATTTCCTCTGTCTGACAAAGATTTAGTCATATGCATATTTTTATGCAGGTTTGGGCCTCATCCACGTTTCTAAATGCACAATTGTATTTTTTAATAGCTCCCAATTGTTTCTTGCACAGATTAATTAAAAACATTGGCTTTAGGGCTCATCCCAGCAGCCAGTGGTCATCTGCAGGAAAACAGATTATTGATGAGAAACATACAAAACCAGCTAAACCTAGCCAAACCCATTATCAGAAGATTATACAGATTTTTCAACATAATTCTGTTCATGCAATGTCAGACATTTATGTTAATGTTCGAAAGAGGAGTGTGATAGCAAACAATCTCAGAATGCTGCATGTCTGTGGGGTTGCTCATGAACTCCATAAACATGGCGCATTCTGGATCAATTTTTTTCTTTTTTTTGCCATTACACCTCCCAGACTAGCTTCAATTAAAATTTGCATTGCTACATTGTAGATGTACAAGTACAGTGTTCCAATTTTCAATTCACAGGCTATGTTAACATGATTCATTATGGTTATTTATATTGTACTGGCTTGCTGTGTAATTAGCCTTACTGGTTAGACGGGTATATTCCACAATTTAGCAAGAACAGCAAAAAATCAATCCCTATTTATGCACCATACACATATAAATAATACCAGATGCACTCAGCTGTGTATACAATTCCACTGTAATGAGGAAGGCTATATTAAGCATTCTCAGGGCCCTCCACATGGATTGGCTTCTCCATGGCGTTCTCTATAAAATCTAACCCACTCAGCTGTGGATTCTGCTGTCACGACTACACTGATTCAAACAACAGTGAACATCCAATAAAACTATTAAACTATTTTCATGCACATTACGATGAAAAATAAAAAGTATGTGGAGCTATAAATCACTTACCCGAGAGGCCTATATATAATCATATTGTCTGATAAGTTTTTAACAATCTTCAAGGCTTTTTGTTCTTTTTTTTTTCCCAATTCTGTAGGTTCAATTTAAAGGGTCCTTAAATAGTCATTTGTGGATGTGAAAAAGGTACCACATTCATTAAGAAAGAGGTTTTTTCACTTTCACACCACTTGTCTGTGCTCACAATGTGATACTCTTGTCCCCTCCTTAAATAACACCAAAGGGAAGCAATTAGGAGTTTGAGGGGAGGACAAGTGGTGGCCAAGAGTGATCTGAGCATAGGTCACCACGCAACGTAATATTATGTCCACAATTACTGTCAACATTTTTGTCTGTCTGGCCAGAATACAACATTACTCCTGTGCTATGTATACAGCAGTGAATGTAGGCAATAATAAGTTAACTGTATTTTCTTTGGTTTCTTGGCTTTAAGCATATACAGTAGCAGCTAATCTGTGGAGCAGGGCGGGGTTGGAGTCATCGCCTCCCTGCTGGAGACTTAGCCTTGTAGGCAGGGTGCTGGGAAGATGCAACATTAGGCAGGTTCTGGCTGGCCCTGGCCATCCATCAGCCTCAGTGTTCACACCTCCTGTCAGGGTCCAGGGTACATGGCTGCCTCGCTCCAACTCTGGCACAGGGGTGGGAGAGACAGTTCTCTGGATGTGTGATCGAGGGCGATGGGTGATCGGAGAGCCTTGTTAAACGGCACTTCAGGCGAGCATGCCTTGGCTCACAGACTTGCCGGTCAGCCCTCTAGATGCTAGACTTCTGTGACCTTAATGTGACCCTGACAGTGGGCAAGGAGAACAATAGCTCCTTGGGTCAGTACATCTTAAATGGCTGCATGTGCCTTTCTTAGCACTGTACGACCTGGCTAATGGTCTGAAGTTCCTGTTCCCCATTAATTAACCCCTCAGAAATGATGTTGTCCAAGGGAAGCATTATTCTCAACCCTGCTGCTGCTGCTGCTGATAGGGGCATCCATCTCCCTCACCAGATTGGCTGCCCTAGTTAGCAAATGAGACAGAAATGGAATTCTGGGCTTTTTGCTTTTTCTGTTTTTTTTTTTTTGAGGCCTTCACTTACATTTCACATGACCCCATCACAGCCCCATCCAATGAGTGTATACCTCTGTCTCTCTGTCTATGAAACTTATATTAAGCAATGTGTTTGATCAGAAGCCAGGCATTAGCTGTATTCTGTTAGATTCTTACACCTACTGAAACCACAACAGACTATTTTTATCCAGTTCTGTTGTAAAATAAATAAACTTCAGACAAATAAACCAGACAAAGAAGAGACCTGGGTCAAATATGAATATGAAAAACTTTAACTATAGGGGATGCAAAGAATTTTGAGAACAGATACCTGAAAATGTTTAATAAAATATACAAAACAAAATGTATGAAAGAAGACATTTTGTTCTGAATATTGACAAAAATAGATGTTCGTTTTAAAAGTGGTTGTTATCTTCAATGATATACAAGAGCAAAAATGGTTATTATTATTATTATTATATACTTGACCCAAGTCTGACCAGTAATCAGACTGGAGTCATATTTCCATTTGAATGACGTCTGTTCAATTTCCATTATGGCACATATTGTAAGCATGCAAAAATCTTACGTCATGTTTTAAATGTTTCAACTACTAATAACCAAACTTGAAAAGACAGATGCAAAGCAAAGAAGAAAGGTTTCCTTCTCGTCGCGCTAAAACCCAATATTAACATTGCTTATCTTCACAGGCCACATGCATGCACATATGCGTACACACACACAGAACCTTTTCTGAACCTTCCATCAACCTCATAGCCAGTGCTTCCTGTCATATCCAAACCACAAGTCCACCATTAACCATACACCCACCATTTACACAGCGATATGAAAGTGACGCATTAGCACAACACAAGGCACTACAGATAGAAAATGAAAGCACAGTACAAACAATAAACTGTTAATCCAGCTAATCAATTTCACGAAGATCTAATAATCACAGGAAAATCAAATGATATAGCTTTTCCCATGAGGTTGGGAAGTGTACTTTCCTTCCTTGTAGCTTAGCATCAGACATCTGCATCAATACCCTCTGGACAGGCAGAGAAGAAAAATGCTACCCTGTACACCCGGTGTACATTACATCCATTAGCAGCCCCCTGAACATGCATGCACATACACACAGACTCACAGACACACAGGGACAGACACACACCATTAAAATAATCTCTCTGAACCTTCCAACTACACAACCATTAAAAAAACTTCCGTCACTTTCATACTATAAGGTTAGCCTCACATCCACCACTAAATGCAACCAAAGCTAAATAACATATTAGCACAACACGGTCAGTTAGTCCACTCAAAACCGATTATGAAAACAATCACAAACCCAACTGTTACAAGTGCTTATCCAGGCAATTTCCCAGAAATTGCAGAAAATCAGACAATATAGCATTCCTGATAAATTCTGAAAAGTGCTTTCCCCCTGTAATACTTTGTATCAGACCTATGCATCAACACTCATTGGACAGGCAGAGAAAAAAAAAGACATCAATGCAAGCACATTAAATCTCCAGAGCCAACGGGGTCTCCGGGTGCCCCCGCACGTGTGTGGCGGCACGTGTGTGTAGAAAACACGTGCGTGTGCGGCAGTCGTTGCTCACAGTCTGCTGCAGGTCGGGGATGACCACGCGGACGACCAGGGTGTTGCTCTGGATGTCCTCCATCCTGCTGTGCGGCCGCTCGGCGGTGGCTTTTATGGTCTCGTAGATGGTCTCCTCTTTGGAGCTGTCGGACTCTGAATCCATGGAGTAGTCGGAAAAACTCTGGGCCATCTCATCCTCGCTGGACGTTGGGCTCCTGGGCATATTCAGCGGTCCGGCCAAATTCAGCTGCAGGAAGACGTGACATACGTTCAAAAATGCCAACAGATCTCAGCTGCCAAACAATGTCGGAAAAAAGGAAAACTGAGCCAGCTAACAGAACATCAGAGGAAGATTGAGAAGAAATCCTGGATCCATATTGTTGTATTAATGCCATGAAATTTGTACAGATTTGTTATATTGTGTCCTGATGTACTGTATCTGAAGAACATACCTTTCACCGGTGACAGTAGAACATATCTAAAGTAATTTTACTCAGTCAACAGGATCGAAAAGGTCTGGAATTTAATACTGCCATTGAGAATGGGAAGAATGCTGCTGAAAAGAAAAGTACCAACACAAAAGGACTTATTGGTCAGCTATAATATTGTGTCAAAGGGTCATTACATCTACTGACATGATTGCATCTTCCGGCAGACACCATTGTTGACAAGACTCAAAAAAAGGCTTTTTGAGTGTCAATCTGAGCCAAGCAAACTGCTTCTCTCTGTCTGTTCACAAATAATATCATTCTAGGCCCCAGAAAAGTAGGAGTAGAATTGCACTGCATTAGTGGGTTGCATTCTCAATTACCACTACACTGCAGACTCATCAGTAGAGATGGGTCATACTGAGATAATTATCTGTCCAGGGGGTGTGATATAATGCCAAAAAAGAAGGACATTAAGATAAGTACAAACTACATATTCCTTAATCTTCCAAGACCATTCCTAGAAAGAGAGTTCCTCGCTTTTATTCCAGAATACTGCTCATTCCCCTCACAGCTCTCTTTGCTCATGTTTATGCATGTTCACTCAACAGGAAGATTCTAAATTAGTCCTGCACATGTTTGGCAGGAACGAGTGGGCTGAGGGGAGCTGGTGTGGGGGAACATTAGTACACTTTCCACCACACTGCTCAAGTGACTCCAGCTGTAGACCTTAGTGTAGTAGAAAATGACTGGCCACACCTTGGCCTCCACAGAGGAACTCATAATGGTCTTCACGGTTTCTGCTGAAATAGCCATAGCACAACAGTAGTCCCCAGGGAATGCATGGGAAGAGCTTTGCCAGGTTCACGCAGGATCTCTCCAATACCAGGCACAAGGCTGTGGAAATGTCAGGACTGAACCGTGTTTGCAACAGGATCACAGAGGCAGGGCTTTCTCTCCGTAAGCCCATCTGCGCATGAGACATCTGGAGCTCCCCTTTCCAGTGAACGTGCGCTGCCACCACTCACGGGGTGGAGACAGGAGCAGGAGGGGCACCGCCTACATGACTCTGCCAGATCAGAGCACAGGAAATGAACAGCATCCATTTCCTGAGGGAGCGCTCACTTCGGTGGAGATAATAAATGAGAGTTTCTCTCATTATGCGAGCTGGGTGGAGATAAAACAAAACCGCCCCTCCCCCACACCGAATGCCGGTTGTTTCTGGTGTGGGAGGTAAAACGGACAGTTTGGCTTGCTGGGAAATATGACCCTGTCAGTGTAGTGTGAGGTAAGACTGTCTTTAACTTCTTATCAATGTTTAGCTATACTAGTGCTAGGTACATCTTTAAATTACCATAGAAGATATGTCTACACTCATCAATACCCTGGGGGTCTAGATTAGCCCTTCTTTAGCAACACTTTTCATTTCTTTGTAGAATGAGGGAATAGAATAGAATAGAATCTCCCCCCAAATTTGTGTTAAATCGGTTTGTTTTCAAATCTGAGGATCTTTGTCCCATTTTTCAAAAACTGATCAAAACCATACATCCACATCTACATGATACACAACACTGCAGGTTGTTGTATAATTCTTTGTTTATACTCCTGAACTTGGTGAGGTGGGATGGATGGGTTCCAAATTGGGAAGTGTGTTGGACATATGAATTCAGATAATGCTGGGCATGCACACATTCCATAGTGCCTAGTTGTTGACATGGTAATAGAGGGATGTTGTGCTCCTGTGAATATGGATGGAAATAATGATCTTATCCTAGCACACAATGATCTACATCAGAGGTGAACAGCAGCTAGCTTATACAATTAAATATGAAAAGGTTCAATGTTTAGATGGCTTTTTGACAAGTAATTATATTTGATATAAGATATGATTTAATCTGTTAAGTGCCACTCATTGTCAGCACAGCTGCTAATAAGACAAATTTTATTTCAATTATTTTATTCTGTCAATAGAGACACACCGCTATTCATACCATAATTACCCTACAAACACTTGCAGTATGAAAATGTAACTGCAGCCCTTGTAAAAAAAATAAATACAGTTGATTAAAATTGCTGCTACACTTAGAAAGTTGGAAGTAGGCCAAAACTGCCAGACTCTTGCCCAAAGCAGGGTTAACTCAGATTGACTGGCATGGGTATGTGGATTTTGTATTCCTCTTAGGACACAATTACTTATAATCAATTTCCATTCTGGGTGCGTGCCAAATTCTCTGAAACGTTATTGTTGTTAACTCCCAGAAGGATGAGAGGATTGCGGAAAGCATTAATTCAGTCAATCAGTTTCCATGTACAACTCTGCTTTAATTTGTTTGCATAGAGAAGTTGATTAATTTAAAGACCTCAATGCCCTTAATTTCATTTCAATGAATCCACATAATCCATTTTCATCAAGTTGTGTCTGACACAGAAATCCCCCTTCACACTCTCTTTTGAGGGGCTTATTCACAACTGCCTGCACTCTGTCCCCTTTGTCTTTGTTTCTCTCGCCAAAAAGGAAAGGCATAGGCAAAATGGTAATGGTTTGATTCTACTTGATTGTGTCCCTGCCCCTGAGTAAAAGATTAGAGAGCCAGTGGAAGGGTAATGGATGGGTGTCTCCACATGACAAACTGAGACCCATCGTACTATCGACTGAGTACTCACAAAACCTTTTTTTCCCCCACACATCCCCTACTTTTGCCTAAACTAAGTGTTTGTTTCTTTCTTCTTGTGAATCATTCAGACTACCCGGCACTACAGAAGAAGTTGGGGAGAAATCTGTAGTCAATCATCCAAAAATCAACAAAAATCTCAAAAACAGCATTGGCATTTTTAAAATACCACTTACTTTTTTTTAAACTGGTGCTGGTCACAGAAGACAGAAAAAAGGAACAAAATGACTCACTGGGCTCACACAGATTTGGACCTGCTATATTATTCCAATTTATTATTATATAGGCCTACTGTTCCCTGCAGTGCAGTGAGTAGAGATGGATCCCTTGAGATGAAATGAGAAATAAGGGGTACCTGCGCATGAACCAGTCAAAAAATAAACTGTAATAAAAATGCAAATTCGAGTTTGAGAGATCAAAAGCTACTTACCTAGATATGTGTCAATATGATATTTGAAAATAATCACAGTTTTAAACAGGCTGTGTGTATGAATGTGTACATGCAGTGGGTTCATCGACCATGTGCACTCTTGCGATACAAAAGTCATAAATACAAAGATGGCTGAAAAGACTGGCTGTGATTAGCAAATGTATGTGCACTCCACATTGCTTTAATGATGGCAACATAGCAGTTGCAAAGGAGACCTCCCACATATAACGTTTTTGAATAGAGGACCCTAACATTTTCAGCTAGCTAGATTCAGCTGGATTCAGTGAAAAATGTGAGTATAATCCAAAGAAAATCACAGACAGGCCATGACAACAGAAAGTATATTCATGTAAATTGCTCTCTTCACTATTAATATGCATGGTTCACTTCAGTATACACATACACAGTTCTCTATAATATGCACATGGTTGTCCTCACTGAAACAATACTCAGACATCCTAATTGTTCGTATTCATACAGTCAAGGTCAGTTCTGTTTCCTTGTTTTTACTTCTGATGTTGTATCTCATCATTTAGAATGTCCCCTGTAAATTAGGGAGGGTGAAGACAACCATGTGCAACCTCTGATAAGCTGAAGCTAAGCCAACTCCCTCTTCTCTCATTCAGTTAGGCTTCCTGAGCTACAGAACTGTAGCACTATGCAACCCAGTGATTGCAGGTGTCCCATTGACCACAGGGGTTGATTATGTGCTATGAAGAAGATGCTTTCCTCACTGGGTGAAGGCTATTGGCAGCTGTCCTTTTCCAGTGTTGCAGCTGATCATGGCCAGCACTGGCACAGCCTGAACTCAATCCAGGCCATAGTATTCACCACCTTCAAATAAGTGCCTTAACTGGTCGGTCACTCCAGTTTTACAAGTGCCTAGTTATTAAACTACAGTGGAAGCTAACGTGATGCCGGGGCATTAGGATGGAGAACCCAATATATGACGTCCATTCACAAAACCGCAATGACCTGGATTGTTTCAGCAAAACCAAATATAAATCTGCAAAGGTGCAGCTATTCTGGTTCTACAGCTATGGCAACAGATTGTGAGTGCCGCCGTGCCAGCCCACATTCGCAGCCGAGAGCAGGCCAACTCCACCGGGACCAGTTCTCCGCTGCTTTCAGACCCCCCACCAAGGAAAGCATTCAGCCACTTGGGTAAATTGGTACAGTGGCGGCGATCGGTCCGCTGCCGGCAGAATGAAGGCTGAGTAATGACAGAATTACACCTGCTCGTTATGCGACCGCCGCCAGTTGAGTAGGAAACAGTCCGCACGCTAAAATCCGCACCTGGATTACAGTCATTAATGCACTAACAGCCTGCCATTTCCTGACCCCAGCAATGCTAGCTGCAGGAGAGGGTGGAGAGTTGGCTTGATGTCTCGCAGGTGAGCCCGGCTGTGATAACCCGTGCCACTGCAGCCCCTGAGCCACTCAGCCTCTCTCCGTATTCTCTATGGGCTGTGCCGGGCTTATTACCAGCACCTGGTCTGCCACCGCCGCTGCTGTTTGTTTTTTTTTTTAATTATTTAATTCAGTAAATAACAGGAGAGCTGAAAGCATGGAGCTGGTTGCTAAGAGCTCCTGTGCTGCTGCCACAGTGATCTCAGGGTCTTGAGAGTGGCAACTCCGGAAGAAAACCCAGTCAAATTTACACAATGAGCATTCACCGTCAATCGATTGGAGCCTGATTGGACGAGATGAAGTGGGAGTCAGTGGAGGAAAGACTCCCTCAGCAGGGGACTGGAACTGGATCAATGTTCCCGCCAGATAAAGCTAAAAAAGCATCACAGATATATTTAATGTCAGCCAGTTTTTCAAGTTAAAAGCATTCATAGCCACCTAACAACACAGCTGCACACACAATACAGGAAAAGCAAGTTTAGCAATAATCCATGCAGTGAAGTAACATCAAATATAGAGGCGAATTCTGCTTCCCTCAGTGGGGGGGGAAGGGGTGAGGGGAATCTACAATGATCAACAAAGCCTCCATAGACCCATGAGTATAAACTCCACCTCATCTAATGCTTCTCTGTAAAGACCATGTAAGATCTTGGTTTCAATAAATAACTAATGTGCTCTAAAACCAGTGTTCTAAAACCTCTACTGTATTTAGGCAGCTCCAATATTTCAAAAGATGTTAGCCTAAAAACTACTACTACAAAAGATCCAGGTCACCATTGCTTATGACAGCTACAAGCTATACCCTGGGGGCATGAGGTTACCTCAACAAACTCATTAACTATGAATGAACCTCGTTGCAATGCTTAGCTTGAAAAGGTCATTTATGATAGATAATCTTTCAGAAACAAAGGGATGTATTTAAATTAGTTTAAAAAACCATTTCAAGCAAAATACTACCACACATCCCACAAAATGTACATCCTCTGAATATGCAGAAATAGAAAATAGAAAATGTAAACTACACTGCTTTAATTTGCAATTCTTATTGTAGTTCTATGCTTTTAGATCTACATCATTCCAAAGAAAGTAAGATAACATGGAAGTCTGATTGGAAAATGAAGCAATTAGACTGAGATTTGGTCTTGATTTGTACGTCAGTAGAACTTGAAAATGGAGAGATAAGACAGTGGCTCGGAAGTGACTAAAACAGCAGAGGGACAGCACAATGTCTGAGTTGTTATTCCACTCTTGGATTAGAGGCAACAATGCTGACACAAGGTATAGGCCATTTTCCTGCCAACCCAGAGGATTGGACAGAGATTGTAAATTCAGCATAATCTTGCACATCATCACTGTTACAGTGAGTTAAATCAGTGTGCAGTGTGCCAGAGCAGAAGGAACAAATGTAAGCAACTTTTTTGCACACTCATCCGTGACGTAGATCTAAGAAATGAAGGTTGGTTGCTTGGCACCTTTATGCGGACTGTCCACTGCCTGGTCAGTCTATTTTTGGGTAATGCTTACTTGTTACACATGTGCTTATTTGTGAGGGACGCAACAAGAAGCGTTGTGATGTTGTGATGTTATGAAGAAGCATCAGATGCATTCACATTTAGTGTGTATGAACAAAGGCTCATTTCAGTTCTCAAACCTGAGACCAAGACCAAGAAAGCATAGTGCGCATATAAACCTTGGCTGCCTCGTTTGAAAAGCAGTGTCTTAAAAGTGTTTGAAATGTTTTTTACAAACAGAAAAAAACAGTCATGTGCACTTCGTTGTTTCTTAAATGCAGAAGTGCTGGTTGCAGTTTTTCATTTGATAAATATTAAGGACATTTCTCAGTTTTGCCCACATTTATACTAAGATATCAAAAAACAAGGTACTCAAGAGGTAAATTTTTTGTTAATTTTGATGCTGCTTGTATATGCATTTTTTGCAAGTTAACTGCAACATGCGGATGAGAAATCCATGGTAGCGTGAAGAGTAGAGGGTACCATGAGTGACCGACTTTCCTAAGCCCTTGGGGTTACCACCCCAATGTAGGTCTCAGATCAAAAAATAGAAGGAAATACTTTATGAAAGCATACACGAAAACACCTCTTCAAAATCGCCACCTCTCCCTCTCCTCTCTTCTGCATCCCCTCCCTTTCAGCCCTCCTAGGAGAGAGCAAACTATGTCAAGCAGCCAAGTTTCAAATCAAAGAAAGAAAAATAACCCAAAAAAGTGCTTAAATGGAGTGTTTATGTGATCCTACACTAGGGATTCCTAAATAATATCAAGTAGTAGTTGAGGATTTTGTTATCCTTGCTGAATAATTGATCTAGATCACATTTGTCTGCGATAAACTCTCTGCTTTGTTTTTAGACTAGACGGACCAGTTTGTTGTAAAATCAAATGTCAGAAATACGAGCGGAGAGAGAGGGAAACTGCACTCTACATCAACAAGCAGGCATATCTGTACTTGAGACTAGAGAAGGAGGAAAGGTGTGGTGTTGCTTCAGGTAACTGCTGCTTAATGCCAGTTTAGGCTCTGACCCACTGAGTAAGGGGCCTGTGACTGAAGAACCTGCCCAGGAAAGTAGAGACAAATGGCACTGCACCAGGAATATTGGTGAAAGGTGGGATTCATTTGTTGGCATAAGAAAGAGGATGCTCTGTATGACATGAGAACCCAAGTTTGGTTAATGTTGGATACACAGCTAGACACTGTATCTTTATTGTACTATTGTACTTGGGTCAACATATTTTCCATTGTTTTAAGTCTCTCCTTTTGTAATGCTACTGTGCTGGCCACTCCTGATTTGTCCCGGGCATGCAAGCTCAAGGTGGATGCACGCGGTTGACGTCTGTCACACAGTGTCCTACTTCTTCACAAAATTCAACTGCCTGTTGGTTTTCCTGGCATGGATGTGCAATCACAAAATGTCTGATGTGCTGGGCACTGTTGGCACATGGATACAACTTGAAGATTAGATGTAAGATGGAGGTCAAACATGTGATGGTTGATGCTTTGTCATGGTGAGGGGGGGTTATTGAGACAGATGGTTAAGTAAGTCTATAAAGTCACGTGAGTAGGTTTCTGTATGTGTCAAATTATAACGTATATAATTTTTGCTTGTCAAACTGTATAGGTTTGTTGATATGGGAAGGGTTGTTACTGCCCTATACGTGGGCCATGTTGTTATGTGTCCCTATTTCACTTTCTCTGTCTGTCTCTCTCTCTCTAATACGTCATTAGGAAAATCCGTCAACTTGTGGCTGATATGAGAAGTGGCAGCACCTGTAACTAATCTATTCCAATCATCAGCCGAAGATATGAAGGTCCAGAAGACACAGCGGTCCTTGCCTGCAGCTGCAACGTCCAGTGTTAATTCAACTGTAACAGTGTTCACTCAACTCTATGTTACTCCCCTCTCTCCCCCTAGACATAGTTAAGGGACGTAACACTGTGCCTCGGCTAGAGGATAATGGCAGTGCCGCTTGAAGGTTTTCAATCCTCCAGGATGGAGAGAGCAGTGACAAACCATCAGACACGCACAAAGAAGTGCCACAGCACTAGACAGGTAGGTGTAAATGGCAGAGTGTGACTTGGAATGAATGGATCGGGTCATGTCTCTGCCTACCATAGTAGAACAGTACCAACCCACAAAAACAAGGATATCAGTTATCTGGGACACACTGTACATTGTTTTTTTTTGTTTTTTTTAAATGGGATGTCTTGAACTGTAAGCTAAAATAAGTGTCAATGAATATTCATCAGTTACAGGGAATAAGGGCATCCATTAATACTACCATTTATCAGTGGTCTCTAGTGCTGTCATTCGGTTTAGAGGTATGCTTGTGTGTGTGTCTTCTGCTCCCACAAGTAATGTGGAAGTGAGTTATTCAGCCAGGGCTTGAGTCTCTAACCTCTCAAGATTGATGTGAGGTCAAAGATCCTCAGTCACACTCACATTGCCTAGCAACACAACGGTGAGAGGACATCATCTGATTCCAAGAGGCACTAGTCATGGAAAAATCTTTATGGAACCACTTAAACCAGACTCCTGGGCATGTCAACCAGTAATCCTAAACTCCTGAAAAGTTCAAACCTAAAACTGACCATAAAAATATGTTTGCTCAACAGTCCTTTCATGGCAGCGAGTGTGTGGAACAGCAACATATTAAGCAAAATATAGAAAATATAAGATCAATGGAGACACCTAGGCTTCCACTTGCACCAATTACTGTGGAAATATTTTCTCCAGGATATGCTGTATGTTTTTCACAAAGGACACTGGACAAAGGATTATGAGATTAAACCGAATACAGGTACCTGTCACAAAAGATACCATTGTCATATTAATATATTCATAAAATGTCATGCTGAATTGTACTTGTTTCTAAGTAAAATATTAAGAATATATGGGTCTATATTGGTCTATATTAAAACCACTGTGAGATTGAACACTAAAATAATCACACAAAACAATGTGTTTTTGAACAATAGAAACAGAATGATTTCCCTCTGCAAGAAATTATATAAAAATCACACAACAGTTTTTGCTGCTAACTCCTCACTGATAAACACAGGCACCACGATTATTGGAATCAAGTATTTACATACAGGAAGTTGACCTTTAAGAATTTGGCTAACAGCAGAAATGAAATGGGCACTTTGATCCACCTGCAAGTATCAAAGGACACACGGGCCAATGAAAGCTTTCATGAGTCAGAGAGCTATTGGTTATTCCTCTTCCAATGTGAATGCGGCAGTGCTCTGTAATTATCAGGTGAGTCAGACTATGCAAGGACAAAGCCCTTTACTCAGAACTGATCACCTACCAGAGAAAAAGTACAATCCAGGAGAGAATAGCAACATTTAGTACTTCATATTTAATTACATCTGTAACTGTCCTCAACAGAAAATGATGCATAGTTAATTTGAACAACCTACTAAAGGAGAGTGCAAAAAAGTAAAGGGACAAGACACCACCATTCAGAAATATAAGACAGACATGTTTTGTGTTCTGCACATTTTCACCATTTGTACTTTGCTTGTAATTGCACCTAAAAGAGAAAAATACTCTTTTGTGATGCATCAGCATTTTATTTTTATGTGGCAGTGAGTGGCATTTCTTGTTTCTGCAACTGTGTTTGATTTTGGTGATTAACACACTAGCCACACAACTTTTCACCTGGGCCTTTAAATAGGTGCAACCATCGTGCCATGCAAAAAAGACATGCTGAAACAATATGACCCTTTTTGTGACCAGGTTTCAATCAAAATTTGTTCTTAACTTACAAATTAAAGTAATCCCTAGCTTGTTTCTTCATAGTCTGGCAAAATTATTTTGGTTATTGTTATTGAACTTGTCAAAAGGTTTTGTGAAGCAAATACACTTGCATCCTGCATCCTATCTTCTAATAAGAGCATCTGCCAAATGTAAATTGTGATTAAAATTTTAGGACAGACATAAATTGAAACCAGGCCAGCAAGCATTGCTTCTCCCTCTCTTGTTTCCTGTTTACAGTGACGACCAGCAATCCTATGCTGAGAATCATTCATCTTCAAAACATTTATAGTATGTTTTTTTGGACAGCGTCTTCCAGGACTTTATTATTTAGATATGAATATTTAAGTGCAATTTCGCTGATAAGTACCATAATAATGTTGCCCTCAATGAGGCTTGATTTTATGTTATCTAAAAAAAATAATGAACACTTGTTAATGAAATCTGAATTCAGCCATGTATTTTTGCCTCCATATTCCTGTACAGAGGATTTATGCATAACAAATTAGCTGAAATCATTATGTCAAAGTAAATGAATGTATTTCAATAAATTATTGTATGTGAATTTAAATGAATGAAATCAATAAAACCACATTTACTTTGCATAGCACTATTTATAATCAGGTTGACAGACAGCCTTTCTCAGTGGTTGCCATCATTCAAATGGAAATAAAAAAGAAAAAAAAATTTAAGCCAAAGTAGAAAAAAACTGGAACATTATTCGCTGACCCCTTTTTAGATCATTCTAGAAAATGAAGATAAAATATGGTGTAATGAAGTGACATATAATTTCATAATTGCCATCGCAGCATGGATCACAGAGTGCAGAGAACAGTACATGGCAGGACTGTTTTTTTCCCACAGTAAGTGGTATAACATACAGGGAAAAAAGCTCCAGTACCTCCTAATGTTACCAGTACCTGGAAACAACCTTGCAATCAGAAAAAGCTCTCTTCCCTGCAGTTCCTGATCTTACTCTCATTAACTGCAGTGCTTCAATCAACATGAAGAGCTTCCTGTCAAAAACGCATCAGCGTTGTAGAAACTTCGAAAAGAACAAAAATCAAAAGTCAAATGTAGGCAATGAGTCCACTATACATCACACAAAAGTGAACATTGTCACAAATGAGCCGCCTTGTTACATATCAATTCAGAAAGCTCATTGATCGGCATATGCAGTGCTTTTGTGCTGCCCAGAAAGGCATAAATGAGATGTCACCTTCGCCCATACTGCATCAGTTGAGATTAAAAGAGGTTGCTGATATTGAGGCCAGTGAATGCTAATGCCAACAAATAAGGCAGCATTTTATGCGTACAGTAAGTTACTGTCCCAGTTTCAGTTTTAAAAGAGAGGCAAGTTTTATAAAACATGCTTGTTGTGTGTTTTATAAAAAAATATATCTGTTTCTTCATCAGTTGCAGTACAGGTGAGCTTTCTTACTTCATTTTGCACAAAGCCAAAGTTAGAAACAGTTAGCTAAGTACACATCCTAGCTAAATGTCTACATTAACCAGCTTGTAGTGATCAACAACAGCACACAATCCTTCCTCTCTGTATCCACTATGTTCAAGAGGGGGGTCATTCCTATGTTCCCAGGGTCCAATGTTCCCCAGATTTATATGGCACATAATGGGAACATGACAAAGGGTCCTATGTTCCCAGGGTCCTATGTTCCCCATTTCCACATATGCGCTCTCCCAGGGTCCTATGTTCCCAGGGTCCTATGTTCCCCAGCTCTATATAGCACATAATGGGAACATGAAAAAGATGTCCCCATAGGACCCTGGGAACATAGGACCCCGGGAACATAGGACCTTGGGAACTTAGGACCCTGGGAACATAGGACCCTGGGAACGTAGATACGCTCCCTTCAAGAGGTCATGGCTTAGCAAAAGGTGGTTAGAAAGCTTTCGATCTTGTTACAAATTAGGTTGTAGATCATCCCTAATCATGCAGTTGTAGGCGTCATTTCATATCAAGTTCACACACAAGTTCAAAAGTTCACACAGATAGACACAACAAAACCACAGTCAAGTAGGTACAAGAGACAGTTGCCACAAACGACACTTCCTTCTATCAACAGCATTCAACAAAAAGGAAATAAATGAGGAAGACAAGCTATGTGCATACAAAAGACAGTTTATTTTGCTAAGCTCATCCATCATGGATATTTACAGAAACCTAGTTCATAAACGCCCACAAGCTTTAACAATGCCCTGGGACTGCGGCGAGAGTCTTTATATCATCTCACTTTTTCACATGAACTACTTCTGCCTCATTTAATGCAATCTATCTGGGGCTTCGCTTCAATCTATCGGTCTTTGACAAGGCCACAGATGTAAAAAGGTGTTCAATAAAAAGTGCCCGGGTAGCATTTCGCCCTGATGCACTGGGGAAGACATCATCATTTATCACAGCTGTCAGCTGCGCTTTCCATAAATCTTTCGAACCAGCCGCAATTTAAAAGGAAAAAACTGGAACAAAAGGGGGAAAACCTGGGGTCAGCAGTTGTCTCTTTCCTGCCCAGATGAAGCATGTTACTGCATAATGAGCTACATTAAAGACATGGCAAAGACTTTGAACGGCCATGGTTGTGCTCACCATAGGAAAGCAGCAATCTGTCACTAAGTAAAATGGCTGTAAACTCCTACTTCATGATCTGATACCTGTTGAATTCTTTCAACAGTACGTTTTCAACTCCATCAAGTTCACCAAAGCCAATGGCTGCGGAATGAGTGAAACCACCAAGCTCTTGGCATCACTCATGATAGGTTATGATAGTTAGTTGTTGATAGAGACCTAAAGTCTTTCTGATGAAATTATGTGGTGAGAATGTCTTTTATATGCACAAAGGTTTCACACTTTGAGCATCTAATAAGCAATCAGTTAATTATATTTCTATACTAAGTTGTGAAAAAGTACCAAAGTTTGCTTTCCAGACAACAAAAAAAACAACCCGGAGGGTTGAGAAGGACAGGAAATACTGTCTCATCCCCAGACTCTGGCAACTTGATGATTGACAGCTTGATTTTGTTTGCAAAAGCTTGAGGACATAATTGCCGTGTCTGTGATGAGGCTCCAAACAGCGCCTTTTATATCTGCATCCGGCCTGGTTGCGTCACGTTGGCTAAGGAGTTATCAAGGGGGGGAGGCAGTGATTATTTACCGGTCTCAGCCTTTCAAATCGAACTTCTGCACTGCTCCTGCACTTGAAAAAGCTCTGTGATGGTGGTTTTCACAGGACCAGGGGTCCCACAGGGGTTCCCGTAATCAGTGAGCATACGGTAATCGTGACAAGGATGGAGGCTGCAAGTCCCACAGCTTTCAGATGTTATTCACTTTTATTATTTATCAATATTTACAGTAATCCATGCATAGGTTCTGTGGTTAAACCTATAGAGTACATGCATGTCGGAAGAAGGGATTTCTTCTTATACATAGTAATCTTGGGAACATAGGCAGTGATACTTATGTTACTGGATGTTCCTAGTGCTTCAAAAATTGGAACAAGGGAACTGTTCATAGATACATGATACACAATTTGATGAAAGTAAGGGGGAGATTAATGCATTCCATCCTTTTCTGGCCCCTTTTCCCAATCATTTCACAGAATAACATACATAAGAGCGCATAATGATGAGAACAGGCCGTTCAGCCCATCTAGGCTCACCACTGACCTACAAAAGAAGAGAATACCCAGCACTATGTCAAACCTGGACTTAAAACACTGCAAGTGCCTCTGCCTCTATTACATGACTTTGCAGGTTACACACATTGACACTGCTGTGTGAAAAATAATTACATTAAAACTACCTAATATGCATGGGAATGATGATGATGAGATCCCTAGTTATTCTTTTGTGTTCTACCCTGTAGCGAATTCAGTAGCCTATACATTAAGCATTGAATGATCCACAAATCCCGTACATTGCCCATTCAGTATGTGTGTGTAATGGCCTTCACTGCATTTAAATGAAGGCCAACTAAATGGAAAGACTACAATGAAATGAATTAGTGATTTATGTAAAAAAAACTGATGTTATCAGAAATGGATTGTTCTCTTATTCACAATTCTTATTCATATTTTCAGTGTAATGGATAAATATTATGCCAACAAAACAATGATGCTTACTGACAATTGCCTCACAGATTGCCACTGCATATACTTATGTAAAAATGTGGAATGAGAAGGATAAGAAATAATGTTCCCTGACATTGTTCAAATTCCCCCTACTAATGTACAATATAATGAATTGCAGTGCATCTAAAGGATCAAAAATATAAATGCAAAAATCCTGAGCTCTCTTCATTCGAAAATATCAGAGCTCTCTTTATCACTTGTATTTAATTCATGGCCTTACATGCAGTGGCACAAGCACAAGCGAGTCAATAATTAACAGTGAGAGAAAAACATTGAATTCCTTTAAAATGATCTTAAATGGGCCTCCTGAAATGATCTAACTCTATTATTGTGCTATTAGTGAAACCCACTTTAAAGGTTGGAATGAAGCTAAGATGGATTCGGGGCAAATTAAGCAGCACCATTTTGTTCTGTAACAGGCAGGCTCACCAGGTCCGTCTGCCCTCATGCATCACAATCCACTCATTTTGTACATTTCCCACACAAAGCTATATTCCGCTCTGTTGCACGCCACCCTACTATGCTTTCCTGAACATGCAGACCATAAGATCACTTTTACATTTGAACTTTAAAATGACTCAGAATGCAGACAAATTATTGTAAGAAACCCCAGACACACCAAACAGTGGAAGTATTTGAGTGGCGAAGGAACGTGTATAGTCTTTCCTGGTGCTACTGGAACGTGAATAATTAGGACTAACTAAAATCTCAATTAGCTGACTCTAAAATAATGTATTAACCTTTTCTCTGTGCTACACAGAAGAGACTGCTAAGGAAGGGCTAAAGTATCAGTTGTGTGGCTCTATGTCATCATCTTTCTTGGTAGACATGGTTGTGCCTCTGGCTTGCGTAGCCTACTAGAATACTGTGTGTATTTTGCGACGGCACTAGGGTATAGGCAGTTGGCTCTGAGGTGCAGAAATCTGAGTTTTATGTGTATGTTAGGACCTTAAAACTGCTATGTGTGTAGTGATTTAGAGTCAAAGAGGAATACCAGGATAAAGTGAACCAAACCTCTAATCGGGGTGGGATAGGCTACACAAACATCTGCAAAGGGAGGCATTGTGGATTTTTCAGTTTTATGCTGTGACATCTCCTGGTCTAAATAAGGAGGTGGATTACAGACTATATATTTAAAACCAATAGGAATCTTTCTACAATTTTAACTCTATCGTATGTGTAATCCCAGCCGGGCATTTCTTTGTGGTTTTTGTTTATTTTGTTATATGGAGCATTTTATATATATTATTTTTACTGAACGTTTATTATGTACAGGCACACATTATCTATGTTGCACTTCATTTTCTTATTTTTATATCACTGTATCTCATTACATTGTCACATGGTATTGATTGACAGCCCTGTCACATGTTGATCGATGGATTGCTCATCTTAATCTTTAAGAATCTACAAATACTTCCTTGAGCTGTCAGAAGATATGCCATGATAATAAAGGCTTTTTAGATATGAGAAATTCATTTGTTTGCTCTGTCACATACAGTATGACATGCATGATGGTGTCCTCTGGAAGCAGGGTGTTTGAAGAAAATGAGGAATGAGGTTATTAGTGTGAAGGTATCAATCTTCCCATGAAATCAGGTTAAGATCTATCACCTTGAGTTGTGGACACAATCTTGCCCAAATTAATTTATGAATAATTCACACTTTAATGATGATGCTGACACCTGGCTTTCCTGTGAATATCTTCTTGGTGTCTTGGTTGCATTACAGTATGCTGCATTACTGGTGCATAGGTTACCTTATACAGGGATGGGAAAGGACGGCTGGATTGTCTGGTCCTAGATTCCATGCTAACTTCAGTTCATAGGGCCTTATTCAGACTTGGTAGATTTACGCAGCTGCTTAAGCATTAAACTTACATGCATTTTCTAAGCAGGTATTCAGACTTGTCTTACGCACATGCTTATCTTTGATATTAGGAGGCACTTCCATGCAAACTGTGGAAAATATAAATTTGATCGGGTTGAGCACAGCCAATGAGAAACAAAAATATTGGCACTGGAATACCACTTGCATACCATTTGTCTGACTCCTCTACACACAGATTGGACTAATTATGAAAAACTGTTAAATTTACAGCAAGTCCTTGTGAAACCCAAGTGGTAGTTTCTGCACATTGCAGTAAAAAATATTACCATAAGCTGCACTGTTGTTAGCGGAGAGAAATGTGGTCATAATTCTAGGGGCCCAAAGCACAAATTATACTTATTTATTATTTGCAATATGCTTCCGGCAATTAGCCCAGTGCACTATTCTTTCAGGGGGCACAGAATTCCTGGCTACTCCTCTGACCCTAAATCATCGCCTAAAAGCTGAAAACTAAGAATGAGACTTCATGATAAAACAACTCCTCCACTTTCAAGAGGAGTTAGGGTCTATTATTTGGGGAATTATTCTGTTTTTTGCTTTTGGGTTAAATCCACTTTTTCCACAATGTAGTTGTCCTTGCTAAATTGGCCAGTTAATGCTGCAGAGTGCAGCTGCCACTGTGATCAGAAAAAGCAACCAATATGCTCACGTTGATGTGACATGATCAAGAAGATGCAACATTCTAAATATGCTTTTGGCATTTCAGCCAAGCAATCTAGAATTTGTGTTTCTGAATGGGATTAATTCATGTGACATTCTTGAATCGATTTTTCAAGATTTCCTTTTTGCCCACAGTGGCAATGTTTGGTAAAACCGCTAAAGTACAGGCAGCATACTGGCACAAATGTATTCAGAGATGGTGAAGGCTAAAAATGCAAGCATAATTTTAGTAAGGAGTTGGAGGTGCTTGTACAATAAGTGGCCAAGCACCACTTAATTCTGAATAGTTCGTAAGCTTTATGCATAACTTATCCCTGCTAAGTTAACAAATTACAACTGATGGCTGCTCTTGTGTCATTAAATGAAAACACTTTATAGGGGTCTCATGAATGTACCGTACCACAAGTATGTGATCAGACAGCACTTTCTCACAATGACCTTGTGATAAAACAAACAGTGGCCACAAGCACCAGCATTTAGTAAACTTTGATACAAGCAAAATTTTAACTTGAAACTTCCATGTCAACCATTCAAAACTGCAAGCCCCAGACTCTCAAGTGGCACATCAAGCTGAAAGCACTTGTTCGTGCACAGTGATGTGGCCCAGTGTTTTGAGTCCTGGCTGTACCAGTGGTGAATGTGGACATTCAAGTGGGGGTGATGCATAATAGACCATTGGGTTGCTCAATGGAGGAGGGCTTCAGTTGGCAATGCTTTCTAGCTTCCTCAAGCAATTCTTCTGGTAATCAGGCAACTGCAATCTACCTCCACAGGTTCACCAATTCAAAGGTCCTCTGGCACAGTATCTCCAGAACACAGCCCGTGAACAGAACCAGAGAAATCCACAAACTTTAGAGGAAGAACTTTCTAGGGTGCATTCACAAATTGGTGAAGGGAAGTTGCAGGCACTCTTGCAGCTGCGAGGGCCTACAAATTCAATTGAACATTCAAAATTGGGGGAGAAAAGAAAATGATGGGGTTTTGGCAGATCAGTTTAGCCACAGTTTCTCTGGGAATTAATTGTTGTGGAACTACATAATAATAAAATAAAATAATAATAAATGTTCACATGATTAATGCAGGAAAATTTCAATAGCAGTACAATGGTTAAGAAATAACAAGCAAATAAAGGTACAGAGAATGAGAGACAAAGGGCCTAATAATAGTTATAGAATAAGTATTCCAATTAGCCAATGTTCAATATCACGAGAGTAGGCCAACCTGATCCTAGATAGACTATGGGGACTGCGCGGTGGGAAGTTACTGACATCAACTGGCTATGGAAACTGGCTATTTTCTTTAAAAAAAGTAATTTTCAACAGTAGAGTGTGTCTTTGGTGAATTATAAATCATTTGCTAGTCTGAAGTGACCGTCAGCTACAGTGTAACACACTTGTGACTCAATATGTGTAAAACAATGTTTGTGTACATTATCCTAGAAAATATTTGGCTAGCCAGCCATTATAGCTAGCTAAATGGCCATCAATAATCAATTTCACACTAGATATAGAGTTCTAAAAGAAACCGTATATAACTCTAGCTAGAGCTGCTACTTAAATGTCTGACTGTAAAATGTAGTTGTCAAGTTTTAGCTACAATAAGGATGAACCTACAATGGCACCATAATTCTTGGAACAGTTGTCATGGATTAGATTTCTGAAGAAAGCTGAGAGTTACAGCAAAGTTAAGTCAATAGAGACTGTTTATAAATTCTTTATAGGAAAGAGTATGAATCATATGATTTATAAGAATACAAGAAAATCAGTGTATGTTCAGATAAGATAGAGAAGTATGGTGTGTCTTGCTCAAAAAATGTAGGGGTAGATACAGCCATTTTACAACACTGGATTTATAATAATAATAATAATAATAATAATAATAATAAAAGCCTACATATACTACCACAGAGCACTGGAAATGTTCTGCAAGACACCCAGAACAATGTTACCCAAAGTTCATTTTGTATGAAAGCCATTAGTGGATTTTTGTAGAATGTATATAATTGTATTTACAGGTTCAACCTGTAAATAATATAGTATGTGCTTAATAAAACTGTCATTAAAAACATTGGCATGTAGTAGGAAATGTAAGGAAAATGTAAAACCAAATTCCTTTAGCTTCTCAGATTTAATCAAATCATTTCAGTGTAGAGATTTGAACGACATGGTAACATCTCTGTAATTAGATTATACTGAATTCATTCATAACCTTATTTAATAATTCCTTATATTCAGACTACTTGCAATATAGTTTGGTAATCCTGGTGTTGTTGGCTGTTCTCAAAGGCTGATGGAGGAAGATTTGCACTAATGAAATAATATACATGATTAAATGTGAGGTTTGTTAATCGCCACTGACCTTACAATTACATCAATTTCCAATTCATTCAGTACTTGCTGATTAACAGAGAGTGATGACAGCTATGACAGCAAACTGTTCAGAAATACTTCATCTGCTAGACCACTATACTGAATGTCAGACACGTCACATACAATTATTTGAAAGCCGGGATGCAAAAAAAGAAAGTTTCATTCATTCATATATAATGAAGTCTTTAATTATGCTACTGCCCTAGTTTTAATACACCTGGGACTGTGTCCACGTATGTCTTGAATATTTATAAGAATCTGGGCTATCCGGAGAGAGAAAAACAGCCGGCTCTGCTGTCCTGACAGCTCCAAGTACAAATAAATATTTACTTACAACAAACAAAACCTTAAAAAAGTACCAATGTGACATACTTTTGTTTGGGCCCAAATATTTAAAAACCGATCTGGGTAATCTTTAGTCCAACATGGGAATTAAGTCTTTTTTCAAATCATCATTTATTCATGTATCTCCTCTGTGGCCATGTGGCTAGAGACTTACAGAATAGCCACTCTCAGCCACTTACAGTAATAGCAAAAACAAGTCACACGGAAAACTCTCAGCTATACTAAACGGC